>NC_048230.1:8376785-8431546 GCF_002007445.2 Ailuropoda melanoleuca
AAAAAAAAAAAAAAAAGAAAGAAAAAAGAAAATTGGCCTCTGGATTTAATAAAATTACCCAGGAATGTGGCAATCCACTCTAAATACATGTTTAAGGGGAAAACGAAAACGCTCCCATGAAATATTAATAAGAACCCTGAAAATATTAACCATACACAGTGCCGAAATGATAAAGCAAAACTAAGAAGGGTGATCCCGTTGTCTGACGCTGGAAAACGGGACAGTTTTTCCTCCCACCTCTGCCACCTTCCTACTTTCCTCCTGCTGGTGAAGAAGCACTCCGAGGAGAACCAGGTCTCAGCCAAGGTTGTCCCCAGCCCCAAATGTCCCAATGCCCAACCCCTCCAGCTGTCAGTTGAAGGAATGCTTTGAAGCATTCTCCACTTTCCCAATCATTGAAAGTCACAGGCATCTTTCCAGACACCCTCACCTGGTTCCATGGCCATGGGTTTGATGCCATCACTGCTCAGGCTTTTAGGGGATGGGTTCTCCTGCCCCTCTCTCCATGCAGAATCCACCCCTTTCAAGAAAACTTCCCAGAGTCCTGCAGTCAGACTTTATCTTTCCTTCCCTGGACCAAACCCCAGCACATGCTCTTCTGCAATTCTCTAGGGACCCCGCAAGCCAGTGGCACTTTCTGTCACTTCAGATGCTACTTCTTTGGCATACGCAAGTGCCTCGGCGCCACTTACCATAGGGGAAGAGTGGAGTCCAGAGTGTGAGCCTTGAGCTCTGTCATTTACATACCCGCCATTGTCTCATTGATGTGTTTACATACTTCATTATCATCTCTCTTGTTGCAAGGCACTGAGCCTTGTCTGTTCTACTCCTGAATGTTTCCCTAGGACCTAGGACAGCGCCCCACCCACAGCAAGCCCACGGCAGGCACAAGGTACTGATGAAAGTCTTTTTTTTTTTTTTTTTAAGATTTTTTTTATTTATTCTACAGAGATAGAGACAGCCAGTGAGAGAGGGAACACAAGCGGGGGAATGGGAGAGGAAGAAGCAGGCTCACAGCAGAAGAGCCTGATGTGGGGCTCGATCCCATAACACCGGGATCACGCCCTGAGCCGAAGGCCGACGCTTAACCGCTGTGCCACCCAGGCGCCCCACCGCTGTGCCACCCAGGCGCCCCTGATGAGAGTCTTAAAAACGGGTGGCAGGCACGTATTGCATGGTGCACTGGGTGTTATACGCAACTAATGAATCATCGAACTTTACATCAAAAACCAGGGATGTACTGTATGGTGACTAACATAATAAAAAAATATTATAATAAAAAAAAACGGGTGGAGATTTCTGCACAGGACGCTGCCTCCTTATGTCACACATTCACCTTTACAGTGGGAATGATAATAACTACCCTTCTGCACATTCATTATTTTACATCCATGGACCATTCCAAACAGCCCAGGGAGGCAAATATCGCTGTCAAACTCCACTTTACGGATGAGGAAATGAGGTTTAGAGATAAGTGAGTTTACACAGCCTGGAAATAATGAAGCCGAGCCACTGATGCCGAATTTGGTGTGCCTGTGGGTGTTACCTTTCAAAATGGAAGAAAGAGAGAAATGCAATGGAATAAAGCCCCAGGACGCCTGGGTGGCTCGGTCAGTGAAGTGGCTGCCTTCTGCTCGGGTCATGAGCCCAGGGTCCTGGGATTGAGTCCCGCATTGGGTCCCTGCTCAGCGGGGAGTCTGATTCTCCCTCCAAATCCCGCCCCCCCCCCGCCAACTCACGCTTGCTCTCTCTCTGAAATAAAATCTTAAAAAAAAGGAATAAATCCCCAGTGGTAGAATCTATTCCCCTCTGACATTAGCAGTGGAGATACTTTGAGCTGGGAGAGCTCCCAGGGACACAGGTATGTGCAGTCCACTCTGTCTCCATAGGGGCAGATGCTGGACCCTGCCCCTGCCCTTTGGCAGGTTCCCAATATATGTCTTTCAGAGAGACTTCATTTTTCAGCAAATCTATTTTCAGAGCCTATACTGTCCTAGGAACTATGTTAGAAGCTGCAGCTGACACAGAAGGGTCTCAAACCTGAGTCCTGCATTCAAGGAGCTTTTAGTCCCACTGGTGTGTAAAGCCGTTACGTTGAATTAACCTTGCTTCACACACATCTGCTTCTGGCTATGGATTTACTCTTTTAATAATGCATGGATGCAATCTCATTTACATACTCTACTAGGAACATTTTTTTTCCACCAGCAGCTATTAACCATAGCTTCACAGGAGGAGATGCCTGGAGTAACAAAAATATTGGAAGGAGTTTTGGAGCAGATGAGCCCTGGCTCCCACAGGTGTTCCCTGGCATTGGGCACAGATCTTTAGTGAATACATAAAACCTTCGCCTGCTCCAACGCTCTCCTGCTCCTCCCGCTGTGGCTGCCCTGCCCTCAGCACGCACACGGAGTGGGTAATCTGCTTGGACTCAATCTCTCTGGCTCTCTTTTGGCTCTTACCATCGCTCACTCAGTTCTGGCTACTCAGCTCTCATTGTGGTTTGTCAAACACACCCAGTACTCTCCTACCACCATCCAAATGGGTATAGCTCTTCATAGTTCATGAAGCATATTTGCATCAGTGATCCCATTTATTCCCTGTGCAATAAATTGAGTTGTGTCCCCTCTGAAATTTATATGCTGTAGCCCTAAACCCAAATGTAATTACATCTGGAGTTAAGTAGGGGCTTTGGAAGGTAAAAAGGGTTAAAGTCGTAAGGGTGGGGCCCTAATCTGATAACCTTTTAAGAAGAGAGAGACACAGATCTTTTTCTCTCTCTCTGCCACGTGAGGACACAGCAAGAAGGCAGCCATCTGCAAGTCAGGAAGAAATCTCTCACCAGAAACCAAATTGGCCTTGATCTTGTACTTCCAGCCTCCAGAATGGCGATGATGAGGGAACGGAAGGCAAGCTGAAGACAAAGCAGAAGCTGACACCTTGCAAACCCCCCCCCATGGGATATATGCAACATTCCTCAGGCACTCCTGGCTGCCCTAAACGACAAAGAAACAGTCCTTACTACCTACAGCCCATTGACAAGTCCTTGAAACAGGCATGGTGACATTTCTCTAGGAACTCAGCTGCCTGGATGTTAATACTTTGCTGGGGGCAAAAGGCAGGCCTAGCCTGACCCCCTCCCCTCACCAAGATCCTGTAAGTCTACTTTACCGTGTAAAAATTCCTTTGGAAACTTCCTTTATCTCTAACCTCCCCCCACCAAGATACGTATTGGCAATCATCCCCCAAGCATATGGCCCACCGACACACATCTGAAGGGTCTCATGACTACGGTTTTATTAGACAGTAATAAACAACCTTTTCCCAACGATAGCTAGCCCCCTCAAGGTCCTGGAAACCTTGCTTCCAAAATTCCTTAGAGGCTTATGCTATCCCTAACCCCCTCCCAACTTGAGGGTATATAATGGGCCATTCCTCACAACCCTGGGGCAGCAGCTCTTTCTGCCCATGGGTCCTGTCCCCGTGCTTTAATAAACCACCGTTTTGCACCAAAGATGCCTCAAGAATTCTTTCTTGGTCCTCGGCTCCGGACTCCACCCCACTGAACCTCACGTATATTCACCTGTACCTCATCAGTGAGAAATAAGTTTCTGTTGTTTAACCACCTAGCATATGGTATTTTCTTATGGCAGCCTGAGAAGACTATGGTGCCCCACAAAATATACCCTGCCAGGCAGATCCGATCATCCATTTTCAAGATGCAACAGCTGAGGCCCAGAGAAACTGAATGCTTTCCCTAAATTCACAGAAGCAGTGGTAAGCCTGCCCCTGTTCCATTGCACCAGGCTTCCTGGCCCAGAAATGATCTGTGCCCATGACCAAGCCTCACACAGTATGCCCCACCACCAGTGTTTACCTGCAAAGGGCCTGGAAAAGGAGATAACAGCACTTTTCAAATACTTCTCCCATGGCATGAAAGTTGTGAGGGCTTCTAATGAGCATGTTGCATAAAGGATCAAAAAAGAATTCACATTTTCATTGGAAAAAAAGGAATCCATGCATTTCTGCCTTGCTCCTCACAACCTAAACACTTCCAGGGCTACTTTTAGCCATTGGTACTCATCTATTCTACCACCTCTTTCAGTCATCTGTCCATCCATCCATCCATCCATCCATCCATCCACGTATCCACCCAACCTTCCATTCATCCATCCATCCATCCTTCCATTCATCCACCCATCCATCCTTCCATTCATCCACCCATCCATCCTTCCATTCATCCATCCATTCATCCACCCATCCGTCCATCCATCTATCCTTCCATCCATCCATCCATATATCATGTATCCACTCAGTATTTTTGATTGCCTATTATATGAGCTAACACTATCCATACAAACTTGATTTTACTGGCAAGGAGAGGCAGCCCAAAGCATGTATCAAGGGCTCCCTTTGAGCCAAGTATATGTTGATACCTTAAATTTGTGTCCTCACTTAATCATCAAGCAGTCCATCTTCCCACTACAGGGGCAGACTTAGAGGCTCAGAGTAGGTGACCTGCCTAAAGTCATGGTTCCACAAGGTGGAAGAGCCATCATCATTGTGCTTCACAGCCTGAATCTTCTCCATCACATGCAGGTGAGAACCATGAACCTAGAATCGCTTCAGGGGTAATGTCGAGTTTCCTCACCCCCTGCCTCCCCGGCCACACTTCTCATCCTTCCAGAATGAACTGGTCATTTGTCATTGTACACTTAAGATAGGTGTGATTTATTGGTAATTTATACCAATTATAACTCAGCATATCTGTTTTTTAAGACAGGTGCAAGAACATTTACAGCAGCTTTATTCATAATAGCCTCCAACTGGCTATCACAGTAAAAATGTCCATCAACAGTGGGATAAGTAAATATAGGTACATAACACTATAGAGTAATGACAGTGGACAAACTCAGCTACACGCAACACCATAGATCATTCCCACAATCAACGATGAGCAAAATAAGTGAGACACAAAAGAAGACACAGCATGTGATTCCCCACAGAGAAAACTTAAAAATACACCTGAAAATAAACCTGTTAGAAATGAGGGGCGTGGTGACTTTGAGGGAGAAGGGAGGCAAATACTGGGGGGGGGGGGGGGTGTGATGGACAGCTGCCCAGGTTGCTGGTTGATTCTGGATTCTTTGATCCACTTACAGCTGAATCCTCTTGCGATAATGCATTAAGCTGTACAACTTACGATTTCTCCTTTTTTCTATGTGCATGCTATGCATTAACAGGTTTATTTTAAAGGGCTGTTATAATGGTGTGTGATAAAGGGCAGTGTTGAGCAGGGCTAAACACGCTGCAAAGGAGAGAGAAGATAAAAGGAGCTGGGGATGGGGGAGGAAGGTGGAGACAGCAGGAGGAGCAATAATGTGATTAGCAATAAGTAAGAAGGGGGTCTGAGAGGCACCTGTGTGGCTCAGCTGGTTAAGCATCTGCCTTCAGCTCAAGTCCTGATCTTAGGGTCCTGGGATCAAAGCCTGCATGGGGGGAGGGGGAAGTCCCCACTCAGCAGGGAGTCTGTTTCTCCCTCTCCCTCTGTGTGGGTGTTGAGAGGCATACACCTGGGCACCCTTGGCTTGGCAGGAATTCTCCCAATCCTGCACATGCAAAATGAATTCAAATGTATACGTTTTACAACCTTGCCTTTGTTTAGGGCTTCATAATTTACAGTTTGCAAGGTCGTGATCCCTGCAAAGATAAGAACTGTTAATCCCTGCACAGAGTGGGCCTTCAGCAAATGTTTGCTTGAATGAACACAAAACACTTTGACCTTCGCTAACACAATGATTTCTCCCAGGCAGTCTGCAGATAAGCAGGGTAAGAGTTATTAGTTTCCTTACATGGGGGGAAACAAAGGCTCCCAGGAGTTAAGAGGCTTCTTACAAATGGGCCAAAGCCTGGAAGCAGTTTGAATCCTGGCTTGATGCCTTTGAGCCTTGTGCCCTTGGATAGTGCTGGAGGCAAGAGCCAAGGCCCTCAGCCAGTTCAGTCGTGAAAACTAACACAGTCTGGCCCTAAGTCTGGACAGAGAGGCAGAGGGCAAAGTCTTGCTGTCACCTGCAGCTGCATTCTCTTTTTGGTTATGGGTGACCTTTTACTCTTCCAAAAGCATGCATACTCTCCCTGCTGAGGACAGCAAAGATGCCATCAGTTATCACAACAGCTCATACAAAATGAAGTGGGCCATACCCTTGGATCTCTCTTTCTCTCTCTCTCTCTCTCTCTCTCACACACACACACACACACACACACACACACACACACACACCCCAAGAAGCAGGAACCCTGAAGGGACAGCAGTCAGTCCCCTCCCAAGAATTGAGGGATTTGTTCCCAGAGGTACCCAGGTAGAAGCTAAATTGTGCTGTCCCCTGTGAGTGTCGCTTAGCATAATTATATCCCCAGAGAAGCCAGGCTTCCAGATGGGCCTCAGAGCATCGTTTACATACAGTAGTTTAGGCCAATAACATGGTTCTAATGAAGCAGGAAGGAAGAACAAGAATAATAAAATTAAAAAGTCAAATTTCCGTCCTTAATCTCCAGGGCTGCAAATAAGATGTGGCTGCGGCTCGGAGGCAGCAAGGGAGGGTGGGGGAAGAAGCCTGCTTCTTACAGGGTCCCTGATAGGGGCGAACCTTCGGTCCTGCTGCTGGTCTGCATCTCCTTGGAGCTGGAAGAAGCCCTTTCAGGTGAAGGGAGCATGAAAACCCTCAGAGAGGGAGATCCTGGAGCTCATCTGTCTGCTTCGACGTCTCTCTTCCACTTGGGAAGTCCCCGGAGGACGTGGCCTTCAGCAGATCCATGTATTCCAGGTTGAAGGAGTGGTGTCTGGGGTGCAGAGACTTCCAAGCAGGTGAGTTCTGCCCAGCCGCATGTCCTGCCAACTGAGACTTGGCTTCCCTCTTGGGTTGCTGCTCATTTTTTGGCCTTCCCTCAGTTCAAATGCCTCTGGGAGACCATTCCTTGCAGTCATGCTCATTCATTTAGTCAACGTCTGCTCTGAGATGCCCTCGGGGGCTCACAGGCATGCAGGAAATGAGATCAGAGGAAGGTTCTCACTGTGTGTAGGGTGCTTTGATAGCAAGTAGCTAATAATGAGATGTGGATGTGTGTGTGTGTGTGTGTGTGTGTGTCAACGTGGGTGGGGCACAGTTTATACTTTCTTCCAGATCTTGAGATCTCATGGACCAGCCACAGCCACCATTACAGCCTGTCATCCACCTGGCTCCCAAGGAGGCACCGCCATGCTCATCCCCCAGCCCCTCTTCACAACCAGACTCACACAGCCAGGTTCCTGAAGGATATCTTCCTCCTGCAGCATGGAACGAACTAGATGTCATCCGTGTCCACTCAGCTAGGCCAGGGCGCCAGACAGGTCCTACCGCAGTGGTCTAAGATGAAAACTTTTTTTTTTTTTTAAGATTTTATTTATTTATTCGACAGAGATAGAGACAGCCAACGAGAGAGGGAACACAAGCAGGGGGAGTGGGAGAGGAAGAAGCAGGCTCATAGCGGAAGAGCCCGATGTGGGGCTCGATCCCATAACACCGGGATCACGCCCTGAGCCGAAGGCAGACGCTTAACCGCTGTGCCACCCAGGCGCCCCAGATGAAAACTTTTAATAGAAGACCAACACCTAGTCTTCTTTGAGACCTGGAGCCCCCAAATCCTTCCTCTACATCTGGAGAGACTCTTCCTGGAACTCCAGCTTGGGGTCCCAGACTTCCAGGCTTTCCCAAGATGAAGGCAAGACTGGACATCCACTGAGTGTGCATACAAGAGGTGGGGGCTCTAGTCCCACCACTTCCATCTGTCTGCGTACCTCTAGGCAGGCTACTGCCCCTGCAGGGCCTTATATGTGATCTTCTGTAAATGAGGTAACTGAGGGCAGGAGGGGAGGATAGGGGTGGTCCCTATGCCAGCAAGGTCATTGGAATTCTTTATGTCCCTGCACCACACAACACTCTGCCTGCCCTTCAAGAACTAGAATCCACATCTCCTTCCCTTGAATCTGGGCTGCCTTGTGAATCACTGTGGCCCGCAGAATGTGAAGGGAGTGGCACTGTGCCAGTTTGAGGTCTTGCCTCTGGGAGACCAGAAAGCTCCCATTTCAGCCCTCTTGGAGCCCTGAGCCACCAAGTTAAAGGGCCTAACCGTCCTACTGGAGAGACCAAATGGGGAGAGAGGGGTGTCTTGCTCACCCCCAGATGTTCTAACCATCTCAGCCAAGGGGACACACATGTGAAGGAAACTACTTTGGATTTCCAAGCCCAACTGAGCCTCCAAATGTCTGCATGACATTTGACATGAGTAGGTAAGATGAGCAGAAGAACTACCCACTGAGTACTGCCTGGTATACCAATTTATAAGTAAATAAATGGTTGTAAACCCACATCATTGGGGGCAGATAACTGAAGCAGGTGCCAGAGAGGTAAATGCTACAGGCATATAACCTTATAAACCCCAGTGCCTGCCACTAGAGGCTTGGGTTCTGGTTAGGAGCTCTGGCTTGCACACTGAGTAGTAACAGAGAAAAAGAGATCATTGAAAATGTATTGTCACAAAGACATTTCACTGTCATGGGATGTGTTGTCACAGGAATTAGCCAACGCCGGTTGGCTGAGTCCATGCAGATGTCCCTCCAACAAGGGCTTGGAGCCAGCTTGGTTCCAAACATGGAGGGAGTAAAATTTCACTCATAAATGCCCAATTATTTTCCACGCTTCCCTCCTCTCCCCACGAGTCCCCACCCCCACTCAAAGTACCAGAGATGGAAAACCATGGAAACAAATGGCTTTGTGTAGTACTGAATGGGAAACATAGCATCTGGGGCTTAGAAAAGCAAAAGCTGTTGTGTTGTTAATAACATTTTTATGGGTGATTTTGTTGTCTTTGTTGGAAAAAAAGGAGCACAGACTCAAGTCTCTTCTTCCAGGCCTGAGAGGTCAGCGTCCCTTCTTGAGTGCTGTGTGTATTGGATTTGCTCCCAGCTGACCCACTTACACGCTTCAAACCCACCACCCCCAATATTAATAGCTACCAATTTTCAAGAACTCTCCATGCCAGCCATTGGGCTGCACAGTTTAATATGCCGAGTCCCTATAATGAACCTTTCAGGTCATAGTTATTATGACCCATTCTTCCAGATTAGAAAACTGAAGGCCAGAGATATTACACCTAATAAGTGGGAGAGCTGATATTTAAACTGAGGTCTGCAAGACCCCAGAGCCCATGCTCTTAACCATTCTCTAAAGTGAATACAGCTCCCAGTCCTGACCATTACCAGGACCACTCATTCATGCATCTATACATCCATGGATTCAACACATGCATTCATTTATTCAACACATGCTTAAAGATCACCTATCTGTATAGGAACAGAGTATACATTAATGAAGAAAACAGATCCAGTCTCTGCTCTCATGGACCTTAGAGCCTCTAGACCACAGATACCCACCATGGCCTTCACCATAAGCCCTCACTTTGCAACATCCTTGAACCTCTTTCTACAATTTTAACGCAATAACCCCCAACCATCCTGGCCCTGACTTTGACTTCTGCTGTATACTTGATACACTCTGTACCTCTCTCTCCACAAATCCTGCCCCAGTATCTCCATCCAGCCAGCTCTGGGAGCTTTGCAGGGAAAGGGAAAGGGGAAGAGGGATGAGGAAAAGAGAGATTGAATAAATGGTCCTGAATCAGAGTGGGTAACAGGAAGCCAAGGGCAACGTGACTCAACTACGGATGAAGAATCAGCTGGTGAGAAATCAGAATTGAGTATCTTCTGTCACCCTCTCTCCTGCCCTCATCCTCACCCTATGATGTCCCTGTTCTCTCATGCTTCTATCAGTAAGGCTTCAGCTCTGCCCCTCAAAACCCCAGAACGACCTACTTTAAGGATCAAGACCAGATAAGTCACATGGGTGAGCATCTGAGAAGACTTTCCCAGCCTCTCTTAAAAGAAAACTAATGTAGCTAGATTGTGTAGGTCTCAATTTCCCACCTCTGCCTATATCCGTGCCCTTTGCAATATGACTGTAGCTCTTTCCAAGAGGTGGAGTCTGCTTCCCACTCTTTCTGAATCTAGGCTGGTCCCATGACGTGCTTTGGCCACTCGGATGCAGCAGCAGTGACAATGTGTCTCTTCTGAGCCTCTGTGTCAAGGGACTTGCACACTTCAACTCACTTTCTTGTGCCTCTGCCTCGACTCTGAGTCTGTAGCTCTTCTGCGCCAGGTAATATTCTAGGAACTGAAGATAAGGTTGTGAAAGAAATAAGCATGGTCCCCACCTGGAGTGAGTTTATGTTCTAGTGAATCAATGAATGATGGATGAGAATCTGAAATTTTCCAGGTTAGAAAGAACCGCTACTCAACCTCACATAATGCTTAAATCATACACAGTATCTCTACTAAGATTTTGAACTCCACCAAAGCCAAGGATCTCACTATGTGCCAATGCCACAGCTCTAGTTTAAGATGGCTCTCACTCCTAGAAAGTCTTTTCTTACAGTAAACCGAAGTCCATCCATCGGGAGTGTCCACACTTTGATTTATGGATCCTCCTCAGGGCCACACACAGCATGCCTAGTGACATATCTATCCTGAGCTCTCTCTCTTCCCCAATAAATCTTCTCTGTTCCCTTAGCTGTTTCCCAACGTCATGATTTTGAGTTCTCTTGCTATCCTCTCTCTTGAGCTTGCTACGTTATCTTTCTGCATTGTTTCAAAGTTTGGTTCTTAGAAATAAACTCAAAACTTACTAACTTATATGACCTCAAGCACATTATATCACCTCTTGGGGCTTAAGATTCCTCTGTTTTCAAATAAGGAAATGGGACTCAGTAGCTTCCAAGAAGAGACAGTGGTATGCAATACAATGGATCCTAGACACTCAATAAATATTCTATTCTTCTGATTTATTTCTATCACTGCTTGAGCCTGTCCATCCCCCATCATCTCATAACCTTTTTTTTTTTCTTTTTTAAACTGTAAAGTCCTATCTTTTGGTACAGGGATATGAAGTCAGAAGACCTGAGTCTGAGTCCCAGCTCTGACACTTAACAGCTAAGTGACTTTGGGCATATTACTTAACTGCTCTCTCTCAATTTCTTCACCCATAAATCTGGACCGTTGCTCCTTGTCCTTCCAGCTCATGAGAATTCTCACATAGGCTGTGGGTGAGGGTGCGGGATGCTCTAAGTGAAAACACTCTTCCACCAGGATGCTGTGCAGGTAAGAGACGGCATGCTGGTGCTGTCTTGAAGTGGACACTCCAGGCCATCAGTACAGTGGGCACCATTCCATGTTGTAGACACACTTATGGAGCCCACTTCCAATGTACCTGGCAGCCCTGTTTCTACATACAAATCCAATACAATTTCCATAATTCTAGAGAAGATACAGTGTGGCCATAACTGTCTCTCCTAATGGGTACATCATGTTCTGTGATATCTTAAGAGAAGAAAGCTATTTAGGAAAATGCCATGGTTGGGGCGCCTGGGTGGCGCAGTCGTTAAGCGTCTGCCTTCGGCTCAGGGCGTGATCCCAGCGTTCTGGGATCGAGCCCCACATCAGGCTCCTCTGCTAGGGGCCTGCTTCTTCCTCTCCCACTCCCCCTGCTTGTGTTCCCTCTCTCGCTGGCTGTCTTTCTGTCAAATAAATAAATAAATCTTAAAAAAAAAAAAAGAAAATCCCATGGTAAATATTTTCATAGACAATGAAACTTTAGGATGGTAGTAGAGCCCTCCCTGGATGGACCTAAGATTTAATGGGCCAAGGTTTTGGCCCCAGGGACAGGGGCCTGCCGTACATCTCAGCTTTCTCCCGTGTACCCTCCACCCTGTCGTCACTCAGCCCATTTCTGCTGCCCACCTCTCCTCGGCTCCCCACTACTGCACAATCAAGCCTCCCCCCCCCACAACAGAGCTCACAAGCACCTTGATGATGCTGTCTTTCCACCTCCCAGTCAGACCCAACAGTCATACAATCCTAAACTGCCCTCCACCCAACCCGCCATAGTATTTCATATCCAAATGCCATGAAACATGCAATTCCTTCCAACAAGAAGTCCCTCCCTCTGCCTTTATTCATCTGATCTGTTCTATTCATCCTTTAAAACTCAGTAGAGAATTTGCCTCCTCCAGGAATTCCATGCTGATAACCTCTGGAAAACCAACCCCATGGAGATCATTAGTTCCTCTTCTGTGCTCATCCTGGACCTTAAAGAACATGTGTTTTCATGCATTGATATTTTCTGTTTATCTGCCTGCCTCCTGGATGGGCGAGAGCAGAATCAAGGCCCCAACTATCTGAGGCTCTGGCACACAACAGCGCTCAGCATCTGGAAAATGTCTGAAACAGACTAGAATAAGGGATAAGTATCACAAATAGGCAAAGATATTAAAATAATGACCACACTCTGGACCCCCATCCCCTAACTGAGCACTGGACCCTTTCCATGTGTTTGAGCCCTGGAAGGCAACGAATGGACCCGGAAAGAAAAAGGAGAGAATGTAATCCGGCTTCTTTGCCCTCGTAAGACAATAGTTTATGATGGCCAGGAAATGTATAAATTGTGGTACAGATTATTTGTCACCAAGTCAGGAAAGGGCAGAGCGCTGAACTATTTTTCACAACTGCAAATGCATGCACAAGTCAGGGCTGCCACAGTAGAAATGCCAGGTCTCTGATACTGATGAGGGGGCCAAAAGGCCTGCTTCTCTGGGTGTGAGGGCTGACATGGTTACTCACAGAATCCCACAGTCACCTCTCCTTAATCTGAGAATAAGAACCATAAAACCCGGAGATCAGGGGCCCATGCAGGGACTTATCCCAGGTTGGGGAATTTCTGCCCATTTATAGATTTTAATTCTCCTAATACTGACCTCTATTTTTAGTCCCTCTTCCATGAAACACAAAAGATCTTTTTTGAGCCCCCATTCTAATTTTGGTCAAGAAGGAAAAGAGAAACAAGTGCAAATCCATCTCCCCCCACTCAAAGAGCTCACAGACTAGATGGGAACATAAGTAAGTTCTGTTCACCATCTTACACACACAAGAAATCACCCCACTATCCTCGCTATCTCCAGGGCAGGGCAGCCTGTAGATGTCTGGATGACTGGTTGAGATGTGACAGGCTAGGGCTGGGCCTTGCAGATGGGTGTTTATTCCCATAAATCAAGCCTGCTCTCTCTGCTGCTGACTAGGGGGGAAGCACACTCCCCAGACTGGGATGCCTTATCATGCGATTGCTTTCCTGCAATTCTTGGGTATAGGTAGGTTTATCCAGGAAAGCCAGATTCCCGAGAATAGCAGAGGAGAGAGAAATTTGCTTTTATACTAGCAACATCACGACTAATCCCTTTCTCAGAGGAGCTTCATGGCATCAGCAAACTGGCGATGTGTGACTTTTCTCTAATCCCCTTAGCTCATCTCCCTTTAGTGAATCCAAACGTTCCACCGGTGCCAGAGCCTGGCAGCCTGGAGCAGTCATGGAGCAGTGGGTAACGCACAGGATCTGTTATCAGTACACTTGCATGGGGCCTGGCTCTGCCATTTATTAGCTGTACATCTTTGGGTTCATTACAGCCTCCCTCTGCCTGTCTCCACGTCTTCACCTGTAAATCAGAACTGGTGATCTGGGGATCAGAGGAGACCATGCATGTGAGATCACCTTATTAACTGTGAAGATCTTATATCAGTACAGCCTGACCATCTGTTCTTTTCAGGTTGGATAGACCTACTCTCCTTTAAAAAGTTTTGTGCCTTCTGGATGGGAAGATTCGTACCTCCTTTCTTTTTGGATTTTTCTGAACCTGACACAATGTCTGGCACTTAATGAGGTATCCCTCGGGGATACCTGTTAAATTAATAAATTAGAAAATTGAAGGATAATTCCCTTGAGGTTAAGGCATCTTGCCAAGCTAAAAGGTAAGAGAAAGGAAATTTAATCTATAGAATGTCTAGAATCCTCAGGATCAATTTTTAAATACTCACTATTTTCTGAATAGAATGTGCGTACATGTTAATGTGTGTGTGTGTGTTCATTACTCCTCCTGGGGCTAGATGTCTACACTAACTTTGAATAACACTGGACTCTGAAAAACTTTTGGCTTCCAGTTACCTGAATGTATTTTGCTTAGGATTAAGAGAATAGAGATGGGTGACAGGTCATGTCCTGGTTCCCATCCTTAATTTCTTCTTCTTACCTTTGTTCGTTCCTTCATTCATTCATTCATGCATGCATTCATTCATGCATCCATCCATTCATTCCTGGAAGCAAATGGCTCTGTGCAAAAGCCAAGCCTTATCACAAGGTGAAAATGTCTGACCCAGCCATTTGGCTGACAAACACCCACTGATCCTTCCAGATCGTATTGCCTCTGGGCCATGAAACACTTGGAATCCTCCTATTGTCTCTATGTGTGGCATTTTCCACCATCCCTTACCTTCAGTTTTATAATCTCAAAGATCAAAATGCTAAAACCCCGACAGATATCATTCCTGTAATCAGGATATACTGCCACCAGAATCCTCTGAAAATCCCATCTCTGGGAAGACTGTGAATGGCAAGTCTGAGTCTACCCAGAGAGTACCAGAGACTTCTGCGGTCCTAAATCCAAACTTCATATTGTAGATCGTGCAAACAGGACCACGCAGACAAGGTGACGAACACCTCCTCATCGTCCCTGTACCCAGCACATCTGCTCCATCATCCTTACCCCTGCTTATAACCCTGCTTATAATCTTTTTCTATCCCTCCTCTCTCCTCCCCTCTACCTGCCTTTTCCACATCTCTTCCTAGTATATACTTAGTTCTCATGCACCAGGCCCAGACTGTGATGGATGAAGGTCCTCAGCAGGCTTGCTGTTCCCAACCTTCACCAGACCCCCTGCCCTTTATTCCCTACCCCTTCCTGTCTCAACTTCCACTCACCCCCTGCAAAATAACATTCCCTTCTCATGCTTTATGCTTCCAAATTTTGCTCTCCTGGGTTGCTGCCTCTGTCTCAGGCTGGCGGCTCCATTGTTATTATGATCATATATTAAGTTTAATGTGTCCACAAGGCATTTTACACACTCATAAAAATCAGGCCCTCTAAGAGCTCCCTGTGCTGAAGACAATGCAAATACCATCCCATGCCTTAGCCGGTGCCTCATGCCATTATGTGGCCTCTAAATGTGCAAAGCTGGGTGTTAGTTGTTTATTATTTCTTGTGTTACTCTTCATGATAAATACAGCTTTTTGAAGAGGACTAAATGATTTCCCAGCTTATAAGCAGAACCAAAGTCTTGATTACCACCATTCAGGCAACATCCCACAGTATCAGTGATATCAATAATAGGTGACATTTATTGAGCACATACTGTATGCCAGATTGTGCGCTAAACGTTTTACATGCGTTTTGCCACATTCTCTGCCCAACGACCCTATGTGACAGTCATATTTAATTTAGAAATATTAAATAAAAGAAGGAAACCGAGATATGCAGAAGTTAAGTAACAAGTTCAAGGTCAAGCAGCATAGAGGTGGGGAAACTGGACTTATTCAAACCCAGGCTGTCGGGTTCCAGAGCCAGCCTGCTTAACTACACACAGACCCTGGCCCTGGATGAGGGCCACCTTCAAGGTCTAGGGACTCAAATGAGTTAAAGACAAGTTTGACAGATTAAGTGGGTGATGGTGTACTCTTCTCTCTACAAAACTCTGCCCAAAGAACCTCCTCTATCAGTCTCTGTCAAGGACTAAGTCCCTACAAGACCTCTGCCCCCAGAATCTTTATTTTTCCCAACCTAGGAGACAACAAGGGCGAAGGACTCAGAGCAAATCTCCTCGTACAGTGGGAGCTGTACGTGCTGCAGACCTGCACAAGAGTAAATCAGGTGCTCCTTCCACAGAATACTAGCTCTGTAGATAATCTTAGGGGCTCTTTCATCCAGTTTGCTAACAGCAGATAATGGATCAATTAGCCAAATTATTTCCATTGCTTCTCTATCCCCTTGCTTCATCAACAGTGTTTGCACTTCACTTTCCCTCTCTGCTCCTCATTTTTCTCACTCATCTATGACCTACAGGATGATTTTGTTTGGGAAACACTGATATCAATGGAGTACCCTTTTTTTTTTTTTAAAGATTTTATTTATTTAGTTGACAGAGAGAGAGACAGCCAGCAAGAGAGGGAACACAAGCAGGGGGAGTGGGGAGAGGAAGAAGCAGGCTCATAGCGGAGGAGCCTGATGTGGGGCTCGATCCCATAACACCGGGATCATGCCCTGAGCCGAAGGCAGACGCTCAATGACTGCACCACCCAGGCGCCCCAATGGAGTACCCTTTTTAAGTATGAAGAAACCAAAGCTCAAAGAGGCGGTTACTTGGCCAGAACAGAGTTTGGACAAGATTTGCACTTCCTGGCTTATAGGAAAAGGCACTTTCCAAGCAATGAGTGGGGAAAAGGGGGAAACCTCCCCTCCCCAGATTCTGTCCAGTACAGGCACGGGCTGCTGAACCCACACCGGCAGCATCCCATTCAGGTGCTCACCTTCCTGAGGCCTTCCAGTTTCATTTCACACATACGTATTTGTCTTTAGTTTCCAAAACATGCCCAAATACCTATCATGTCCTACCTGACATTTGTCCCAACTCCACAGCCTCCATCCCACAGCCTACAATATTGCTGCTGGCCATGGTGCTGATCAGAGCAAAGCAAAAGAACACACTTAACCCCAGGGCTCCAGGAGATGAAGTAGTGGGTGCATGAAGACTCACAAAACGGGAAATAAGGCACGGTCTAGGAAGTCAATATCAAATGACAACTGAGGAAGGCACTGTGCCCGTCTTCACAGAGTCTGTCTTCTAGTGAAGAGACGAACAAGTAACTAAAATGTATCAACTGGGAGGACTTCCTGAAGACTTGAAGGATGGGAAGGAACAATCATGTGAGAAGTGGGAGGACAGAAGTCCATTAGAAGAAAGGATGCATCCCAAAGTCCCACATTTGGAAAAATGCTGGCATGCTTCAGTATCTCTCAGTCCAGTGGGACAAGAGCACAGTAAGGGAGGAGAGAGGAAGATGAGATGAAATAGGCAGCAGCTAGATGGGAGAGGACCGTATGGATCACGGAGCATGGTTTAGGTTTTTTCCTATGTGCAACAGGAAGCCATTACAGGGTTTTAAACTACAAAGAGACAAGATCTGATTTATGCTTTAAAATAACACTTTATTATTGGGGTGCCTGGGTGGCTCAGTCGTTAAGCGTCTGCCTTTGGCTCAGGGCCTGATCCCAGGGTCATGGGATCGAGACCCACGTCAGGCTCCTCCCCTGGGAGCCTGCTTCTTCCTCTCCCACTCCCCCTGCTTGTGTTCTCACTCTCGCTGGCTGTCTATCAAATAAATAAAATCTTTTAAAAAAAATAAAAAAATTTAAAAAATAAAATAACATTTTATTATAGAAAATTTCAAACATATACTAAGTAATCAAAATAGTATAATGACCCCCCATGAACCCATCCCCCAGATTCAACAATTTTCAACATTTTTCCATTCTTGTATCATCTATACTTCCACCCACTCCCTGCCCTCCCACTTGTTTATTGTTATTTTTACAGTTCTATTTTCTTTCTTTCTTAAGGTAAAATTTACTTACAATGAATCTAAGCTGTATTTCTTTGACAAATGAAACTCACATTCTTATCACAGAACACTTTGATCTTCCCAGAAAGTTCTTTCATGTCCCCCTCATAGCCAAACCCCACCTATTCCCCACCCTAAGAGGCAATGACTATTTTTAATTTTTGAAAAACGATTTTATTTATTTATTTGACAGAGAGAGAGAGCACAAGCTGGGGGAGCTGCAGACAGAGAGGGAGAAGCAGGCTCCCCACTGAGCAGGGAGCCCAACATTGCACTCAATCCCAGGACCATGGGATCGTAAGTTGAGCCAAAGGCAGATGCTTTACCAACTGAGCCACCCAGGCACCCTGTTTTAAACTTTTTGTTTTAAATTTGTTTTTCTTGTTCTAAAAGATTATATTCATGGATTCATACAGTATTATTTTCTTACATCTGGCTTCTTTCACTCAGCATGTTTTGAGATTCATCCATTTGTGTGTATCAGTAGTTTGCCCTTTTTCTGGCTGATTAGTATTCTATTGTATAAATATACAATATGTTTGTCAATTAACTGGTTGATAGACATTTGGGTTGTTTCCAATTTGGGCCCATTGTGAATAAACCTGCTATGAACGTGGTACAATTCTTTCCATGGACATATGTTTTTGCTACTCTTGGATAAATACCTAGGAGTGGAATTTCTACTTTTTTTTTTTTAATATTGAGAATAGCGTGGAGGGGAAGCAGGTATGGTGGCAAGAAAACCAGTTCTACGCAATACTTAAGGAGAGAGGTTATGATGGCTTACCTTGGGGAGGGATTACAGTAAGATTCGATGGGGGCAGATTTGAAATATGTATTGATGAATACAATCAATAATTGTCGGTGAAATAAATGTGGAGGTAAGAGAAATGGAAGCATCAAAAATGACTAGCTTGACTAAACTCATTGCATAATAGGATCTTTTACTGTAATTGAGAAGGTGGGGAAAGAAGAATAATTTAGAGGGCATCCAAGGGTTTCATTTTGCAATGCATGAGACATCCAGGAGTAGACAGTAAGCAGGCACGTAGAGGCTGGAGCTCAGGGATAAGGCAGACTCACCCTTGCATGCATCTTCTACCTTGCCCAGATCTAGACTTCTCCCTAAAAATGCCTCACAATCTGGTAGAGAGATGGAAAATGGATTTTATTTCATGGTAATTTATTTACTCTGGTAGATTAGTAATAGCTATCTGGAACACTGTGAAAAGAAAGATTCCAAGACCATATTCAGGGGTAGCAGGCAGGAAGGAGGGATGTGGTTGATAAGCAATGTGTTCCATGGGCATGGAAACACAGCATCAGGAAATCCAATTCAGATACCATCTATGCCTGACCAAGTCAAAATCCATGGCTACAAAATCTAAAAAGTGAAGAAGTTATTCTGGAATAACCAAGCAGATCAATAATACAAATCAAGGGCCCCCACTGTGCAAACAGTCAATAGATTGCCCCAGTTAACAAAAAAACAATAGATCCAAAATGGAGTCCCTTGCGCTAAGCCCCATGTCAGCAAACCAAGACTTAATAGCTAACATAGTTGCAGTTTCAGCTCCCCCAGGAATGTGACCTTTAACTAGTCAATCTGGATCTTACCTGTTCGCTACTAGTGAGGTCATCTGCCTGATAGATCCCCACCTTCCCTCAAGGGAAGGTGACCTTGCCTGAAACAATCCACTTTTTGTTAGAAACTTCCTTTTCCTTCACCATTCAGCCCATAAAGCCCATTTTGTACAGCTCCTTGGGCACCTTTCTATTTGCTAGGTGGGACGCTGCCAGTCATGAATCATTGAATAAAGTCAATTAAATCTTCAGATTCACTCAGTTGCATTTTATTTTTAATATCCAATATGGAGCTACCTTTTTCACTTCTTTATTTCAATTCCTCTACCAAAGTGCCTACTGATTCAGTATCCTACAAGTCCTCAGTGAACATCTTTGGACCTTTGTCTGCTCCTCACATTGCAAAAATCCCAGAATATACTGAGTTTCTCAACCTCAGCTGGGATCCCCCAGCATCTTGAGGTTAAACAACCCATTCTTGTGAAAAATCCACTATAAAGGATTTCAAACTTTGGAATACACTGATGAATAATTTAAATATCTTGGGAAACAACCCATTCTTGTGAAAACTCACTCCAAAGGATTTTAAACTTTTGAATACAATGATGAATCATTTAAATACCCTGGGGGAAAATGTCAAAGAGTAGATTAGACAGGTAATCAATGTGTTGGCTCTTTTTTCCTTCCCAGTAGAAGGCATGGGTGAGTGTTCTTGCTATTAATAAAACACATATGCATGTATTAATTAATTCATTGAGCCATCAAGCTTTAATTGAGCACCTAGTTCATACCAGGCCCTGTACTTGCACCTGAGTACAGAGACAGGTAAGTCATGGATACTGCCTTCACAAAGACTCACCTAGACATGTAAGTCAATTCCAGGAGAGTTGGATATATTACTTTGTTAATATTCCAATGCAAGTCAGAGAAGACCGCTCAGAAGATAGGAAGTCTAAGTGGAGTCTTGAAAGAAAATTAAATGAAAAATTTCCCCCAAAGGAGATATTTGGAAAGGGCATTCCAAGCAAAAGCATCAGTATGGAACATATTTGGACATGGGATGGGGCAGAGCTGACTGCTGCTGATGCCCAGTGAGAGGTTGTTTGAGAAAACAGGACTGAGGCAGTAGATGCAGGTAGGGCCTGTGTGACGACCGGACTTGCTATTCTGGCTGCAGCGCAAGCCATCACTGGAGTTCTAGCAGAAGGACGTGATGGTATTTTAGAAAGATTGTAGTGGCAATGCAGAGACTGCAAGAGGGGAGGGAATACAACAGAAAGAAACCTGCAGGCTGGAGGCAACTGG
Source organism: Ailuropoda melanoleuca (assembly GCF_002007445.2). Classification (NCBI taxonomy): domain Eukaryota; kingdom Metazoa; phylum Chordata; class Mammalia; order Carnivora; family Ursidae; genus Ailuropoda; species Ailuropoda melanoleuca. The sequence continues at coordinate 8,397,320 of NC_048230.1, forward strand.
AGGTGAGGAAGCAAGGCTCTGAACAAAGGAGGTGATGGATTCTGGCTGCAGTTAGGATTAGTATTAGTGCTTGGCAGTAGGAATAGAAGGGAGAAGAAGGTAAAACTTCAGGAGCTATTCAGAAATGAGAATTGACAAGATGCAGCAATTAAATGGTGGCTAAGACGGGGCAACAGGATGGCTCAGTTGGTTAAACGTTCTGCCTTTGGCTCAGATCATGATCCCAGGGTCTTAGGATGGAGCCCCATGTCAGGCTCTCTGCTCAGCAGGGAGTCTGCTTCTCCCTTTCCCTTTTTCCCTCCTCACAGGCTTGTTTTCTCTCCCTCCCTCCCCCCCCAAATAAATAGACAAAAATTTAAAAATTTTTAAATATATAAATGATTGCTGAGAGTATGAATATGAGTGTGTGTGGCTGGAAATGAGAACCTCACAATGTACTGGGCAGGATAATTTGAAAATGCCAGAGAGAACCCATGTTGCTTGATTCCAAACCAAACATTCTTTCCAGTTCTCCACACTCCCTGGTGGCTTGACTCCTACTGCCTCCTCCAGGAGCCATGACAGATCTCTTTACCAAAGACAGATGGACACACACACACGCACACACACACACACACCTCTATCCATCAATGCATGGCCAAATCCCACCTTTTCTTCAAAGGCTAATTCAGCTGTCTTCTAGTCTAGGAATACTTCTCAGATTCCCTCACTTGAAAACAACGTCTTTCCAAACTCTATTTATTTTACACCCGTTTTTCTTAATATTTTGCCATAGATTTGAATCAGCTCTATACATGTCATCATCTAGCTAGACTCTGAGCTTCTAGAAGCTGCCTATGTAAGATCCATCTCCAAATCTTGTTCAGGGGTCTAATCATACAGAATAGCACGACCTGCTAGAGGTCCCAGGGTGCTGCTGCATGTGTCCCCTCCCTGGATCATCACAATTGCCTGATCAGGTTTATCAGCTGTAGATGACAACTATTTTACAGATGAAGCAACAAGAATCTGGAGGAACAGCCCTTGAGTCAAGATCTTCGGACTCATCCTCTCATCTCTGTGATCTCATTCCCAGAGGCACCCCCTGTGAAATGGATACCAGGGCTGCAGGAATGACATGCATTATTAAAATGAATCCTCAGGTCAGACTTCCATCCCTGTAGCACTTGCTGCTAACTCAAAGGTGGGCAGCAGGCCTTGGGATCCTGCCCTTAAAACCCCCTGCTCTTCCTCCTCCTCCCAGATCAACGGACTCTGTGGATCCCAGGATAATGTATTAATAGTTCCTTCCATGTATTTAGGGAGCAGGGATGCCCCTGCCTCCTTTGCAGGAATGAAGGTAGATTAGATAAGAGGGAAGGGGAGCAGACCCAGCTGGTTCTCTCCATGGACTCTGTGGAATGGCTTCAGGCTCACTGAGCACTTATCATGTACCAAGTACCACACTAGGCACATCCTTTGGACTCTCCCAGAGCCAGCTGCTAGGTAAGTATCACAGCCTGCATTTCATAGAAGGGGAAAGTGGTACTCTGTAACATGAAGGACCTTGTCCGCCAGGAAATGCCTGAAAAAAGATTCAAACCATTTTCCATCTGTTTCCAAAGCCTATACACATCCCTCTCTGCTGCTTCCCAAGTGAGAAAGACCTCCGGGGGAACTATTCTTGCAGGCTGCTTGCTGTTCAGAGCAACCTTTCACGACCAGGCCACTGGAAGGAGGGAGGGTTTTGCCTACAGTTCTGTCACTGCCTTCTGAGAAAGAGAAGGAAGGCAATGGAGAGGCAAACAAAGGGGATGGGAAGAGTAAAAAAACTGAGATGAAGAGCAAGAAAAGAGCAATCAAGACTGAAAATTCTAGAGAACAGCATGGTTCGTAAGTTCCCTCTCCCAAGTGGTGAGAATAAGTTTTCCTGAGTGCTTCCTATGGCCGGCCACCTTGCCTACAAAAAATGGATTTAATCCACCAATACCCTTGAGATAGTACAAGTGTTATCCATGACTTTAGGTGAGGAAACTGAGGCACGCAGAGGTTGACTTTTTCTCCCAAGGTCCTGTAGGTGCCAGATCACAGAACTGGTGTTTCTGAGCTCAGGGAATCTGAGTCTATAGGACACTCTCAGCCACAGAACAATAGTGACTAGAGCAGGCCTGGCTGGGGAGATGAAAATCTCAAGTTTGAAGTCATGGTGACTATCCTCGAAGGATTTAAGGAGATGACCATGGAGACAACATTGTGACCAACACAGACAACAATCCGAACCACCAGGTAATTAAGCCATTCATCTCCGTGAAAATCCCCCCAGTGATCTGCACAGGCCAGTGGTTCCCAGCCCTGGCCACACATTAGAATCACCTGGGGAGTTCTTACAAAACACTGTTGCCTGGGCCTCATGCCAGACCGACTGAATCAGAACCTCTTGGAGTGGGGACTCAGTACCCACATTTTTTAAAGCTCCCCAGGTGATTCTAACGTGTGGCCTGGGCTGGGAACCACTGATGCAGGTAAATGTGAAGAGGCCATCCCTGACTGGAGAGCCAACTTTGCTCGGCAGCTGAAATTCTTCCTTGTAGGCTGCCAAGACATTTTCACAAAGGCTCTTCAGCCTGCAAGTGCTTCAAGGACAGGCACTGCATCCACCACAATGACACCTTTCAAAATGAATAGTTGAGTCACAGAATCAGAGGACTGGCTAGGACTGCAATGATCATTATGTCCAGTATTTCTGCAGTGTTCTTCAGAGTTCTAGGAGTCTGTGGACGGGGCCAGGGGGACTGCTTTGGGGTAGAGGCAGAGATGCAAATCACTGGTTTGGCATAGTTTCCAGGGCACTTGAAACCAGAAAATGTCAACAAAACCATCCCCCCCCAAAAAAAACCCCCAGCTTACGATGTCTTCAATTCCTTGGTTACAGGTAGGATTATTTATTATCAAACCCCAGCTCTGAAACAAACCTATATGCCTAACCTCAATGCCAAGAGGATTAAAGCAACAGCACCAAGAATTCTGATTTAGAACCTGAAGCCTGGCCATTGTGGTTCTCAGGCCACTGCAATAGCCAGCCGTGTCCTCTAGGCTCTGGGCTTAGATATGCACATGCCTCTCTCATTATAGACTTTCAATACCTTCAAAAATAGGAACTTAGCATTATATTTCTTTCTAATGCCACACAAACCCACACGCAGTACACAGTAGAAAGCTAATAAATATTTCTCAGGTAGAATAAACACTAAAGCAGACATGACTTTTTCTCTGAACTTCTTTGTAGGGATAACTGGATATACAGAGTCCCAAACATACACAAGCACACACTTCAGAGAAAAGAAATTGAGGAAAGAAACACAAGTAGTCAACAGACAGGTGAAAACATTTTTTTCCACTGGAATTTAAGGAAAAGCAGATTTAAAAAAAAATTTTTTTTTCGGGGCGCCTGGGTGGCACAGCGGTTAAGCGTCTGCCTTCGGCTCAGGGAGTGATCCCGGCGTTATGGGATCGAGCCCCATGTCAGGCTCCTCTGCTATGAGCCTGCTTCTTCCCCTCCCACTCCCCCTGCTTGTATTACCTCTCTCGCTGGCTGTCTCTATCTCTGTCGAATAAATAAATAAAATCTTTAAAAAAATTTTTTTTTTCTTTTTTACTTATCAGATCAGCAAATGACATACACCAGTAATACCCAAGCCTAGTGGGGAAGTAGGGGGAAGTAGGATTCTCAGAGACTGTTAATGGAATAGCCTTTTTAGAGGGCACACTGTATGACCATTGTAAGTATGAATACATTTGACCCAAGAATTTATTTCTAAAAAGTTACCCAAAGGAGACTATTGAACAAATACACAAAAGCCTATTTATAATTTTTTTAGAATGGAAATAACTTTGCTGTCCTTACAAATAGGATTGATCAGATAAATTAGGGTACATGCACACAACAGAGCACTCTACCACCATTACAGAGGAGGGGGTGCTTTCTAAACGACTAACGTGAGCAGCTGTTCATATGTTGTTAAATGAAAATCCAGACTACAAAGTGATAATACAGTCCCATTTTTACTAGAATATGCATATTTAATATGCAATATGATACAGGAATATCTAGATGGATAGATGGGTGAAATTAGCTCTGAGGCTAAATGTCCACTTTTGAGTCCAGGCGGTGGGTTTATCCGAAGACAATCCACTTTCTCTGATATGTATGTTCTGTTGTTCTGTTTCTTTAAAGATCTATGGACTTTGCTTACTTTTACAATCTAGCAACTCTCTTTCAGTTTCAAAAATAAGACAAGAAGTGGAGGCTAGTAACAGAAGAATGAGAGAGAGGCTCTAAGTATGATCTGGCCCAGGTGGTCAGGGCAGAGGTGCTCTCTGCCCTCTCTGCCCTCATCCTCTTCCTCCAGGTTCTCTAATCAGTCCTTCCTTTGACTCTAAGATCTTTGCGGACAGGTGCTAAACCCATGTGTGACGGAAGGAAGGAAGGGGGAAGGAAGAGGACAGGGAAGAAAGAGAGGCAAGGAGGGGACGAGGGACAGGTTCCCTGGGATACAGAAGGACGTTCATTGCTAACAACAGGAAAATCCCAGGATGAGTTGGTCACCTTGGCAGGAGGACAAGAGAGGCCCATCTCTCCTCTGTTGGAGAACCTCCAGTAGCTTCCAACAGCCTCTTCGGCAGCAAGAGAATTGACTGTTAGACATCAAACAGGAGGGATTCCAATCCCAGCTCTGCCACTAAATAGCTTCGTGACCTTAAGCAAGCCACTAACCTACCCTCTATGGGGTTTAGCTTTTTCCTGTAAAATGAGGGGGTGGGACCAAATAGTTTGAAAGTCCTTGGAGCATTCTGGCTCAGGACTGAGACCTCTCTCTGGGCTCTGGCATTATTCCCAGGGGTTTCAGAGTGAGAATGATTGGTTTTTTGTTTTTGTTTTTGTTACCGCGAACCTGTTGCGTTTCAAGGGTAAAAGCTATGCCTTTCTATTATATGTGCCTGCACCCCCAGGCCTGCTGTGGTGTTGGAAATGTGTGGGTTGACTCTATGCCTGGTGGGTCCTCAGGGAAGCCGGTGGCCGTTGTCTTCCACAATTCAGATGTGGAAAGTCTGGCTTGGCAGGAAGAACTTTATTACTTTAGCAAGCAGGTGAAATGTTGTAGGGGGAAGAAACAAAAACAAGAAACAAGAAATCCATCTGCTCATCTCCAGCTGTGCCACCCAAAGCCCAGCGAACGGGGAGCTGGGACATACTGAGGCTAGCCGTCCTGGCTCAGGGGAGCTGATGATGTTCATCTCTTCCTGACTCAGTTTGCAGCGCGGTCACCTTGCTAGCCTGAAAGCAGCCGTGATGGGACTATTGTCACCAAAGAAATTGGCAAATGCTGAAAATCTACGTTTTTTTTTTTTTCTTTTTTCCTGAGACCTATCACAGACTGGTTAGCTGGAGAAAGGAGTAAGTACTCCCAGCTCCCAGCCCAGGGCTTCTTCATGAGGATACAGCAGCATCCTCCAGCTGGGGCACTGAGCTGACCCCTTCTTGAGTGAAGCTGGGCAGGGGTGTGGGGGCTCCAACCAGGGCTAGGCAGAGGTCCTGGAAGTCAAGTGATAGGAGAAGGGAGGAAAAGAAGGAGGAAGGAGGGAAGACTAAGTACTCGTTAATGGGCCTAAGCAAAACATTCACCTCAGCCAGTCACTCACGGGCCATCCAGGGAGGCAGGTACGACTCTCCAAAACATAGTAGTAGGTCTTCAAGCAGAAGCAAGGAGACCATTTTGCAGAATGACAGGAGGACAGAGGGAGGCTTCAAACGTAGAAAAAACAAGGACTTTGAAGTAAGCATGATACAGGCCTGAAGCCCAGCATGACGAAACCATCTGTTTGACCTCAGGTCAAATTACTGAATCTCTCTGGGACTCGACCTCCGAATGTTTTCCATGGCAATGGTAAAATTCCATTAACAGGACTAAGTGCCAACGAAGTACCTGCTTGGCCCACAGTAGGTGTCCTGACGGAGTAGGTGTGCTGGCTGTGCTAGAGGGAAAGATATTTGAAATGTGACATCTGTGTAACTTGGACAGTTTTTGAATAAGAAGCTTGAGAGGGGGAAAGTTTGCAAAGTGATTTCCGCCTCCCATTGCCATAGCCTCTTCAGCGCCTGTTTATAATCTCCATCTAAGCGAAACTGGTGCGCAAACTACGGTGACCACAGAGAAAAAGTGATGACCCCTTGCGAGGTGCTCTTACAGACACCAGTGGCCTTTCTTCAGGCCTACCCAAGGAAGCGGAACCTGAAAGCTCCTGCAGAGAGGAGAGGATCATGGGAAAGATGCAAGGCCAAGGCCAAGACCAGATCGGTTGGCTACCTTTCAGACCTCCAGCCATTCAGGTATGTGATTCTCCCTCCCTCTGGAGCCACAGGTAGCATACCCCTATGATAGCTCCTAAAAACCCAGGGGAGGTTAACCCTCAGGGTCCAGGAGGAGAGCTTCAGTCAGAAGTCAGTGCTAAGACTTAGCCTCTCTGTGGCACGTCAAGGAGGAGCTTCCAAGTCTCTACCAAGAGAGCAAGAGCTGGAGGAGAATTCCTGCATAGCACAGAGGTATCAGGGGGAGCATACTTGCTCCTAGGAGGGACTGCTGACCACCTCCCCCGCCACTACCACACCACATGGAAAGCAAGGCCAGTAACGCCGCTGGCCATCATGGACTCATAAGCAGTTCACAAACCACAGAAGTGCACGCTCAGCAAATGCTCGTCTACACTTGCACTAGTTCACTGACGAAGCCACGATGCGTACCTTGCTGTACAGGCGTTCACTCGGGCTGGGGACTGTGAGTCCCTGAGAAGCGTCGGGGCAGCACCACAGAGGCAGAGTCTGCTGTCCCACTTGCATGCGGCTGATAATTAGTGACTTTTATCACCACTGCTCCCAGACCAAAATAGGCCCTTCTAATTCTGTGGCCCAGTCCTCGACAGATTCCCCCACCTCTAAGTTCTGAAGCCAAAGGCAGGCTGACACGCTTCTCAGAAGTCCAGAAGTCAGTAGGGTTCCTCCACACCTCCTTTTGAGGTGTGCACAAATTGTTTGATGCACCATCTGGGGGTGGGGGCCTGGGATGAGGCCAACATCTCTATATCCCTGGAGAGCACACAGCATCGGGAGGTGGGGTGGTGGACAAGTGATCTATCCAGGTAGCAGGATATACCCAGGACCTCTAAGAACGTGGACCTGAACTCCCTGACCCATCACTTGGTTGATGCATGACCTTGGGGGCTGTCACAGCCCCTGTCTGGGCCTCATCTTCCCCATATGTAATGCCCATGGGTACGATTCTTTCCATCCCAACTCATCCACATCTCTCCATCTGCCATGCCACCTCCTGAGCCCAGCTTACCAGCATCTACACTGATCTCCTTCATCTACTCTTGCCTCCCCTAACTTACCTTGACAATCAGGGGTAAAAATGACAATAAAGATGTTTACAAATGAAGAGGAAGATGAAGAGAAGGAAGAAAGGAGCAGAAAATCATTGCTTTGGGTCTCAGGCAAAGATATATTTTCAGCAAGTCAGGGACGAGAGAAAGGAGCAAAGAGATTCTGGCTAAGAAAAAATAGAAAATAAACCTCGGTGGAAGTCTGAAGGTGTGACTTTGAAGGAACAAGAAGACAGCGGGCACAGACGGCAGAGAGACAGTGAGAAAGCAGGCCAGGGTGGGAGGTGGGGAAGGGCAGGCGCCAGGCCACTCGGGCGGGCGCAGCTAGTGTAGTGTGAAAATGAAGTGTAAGAGCCACTGGGCATTGGGCCAAATGTAGCTGGGGGCTCCCAGGCGAGGCCCTGTCCTGGGCAGCTGTCCTAGTGCCAGGCTGTGAGAGCGTGGGCTGCACCTGAACTTGCCGCTAGCTTTGGCAAGGCTCCGCTGCATCATAGCCCTTCTTCCACCTCAAGAGGCCAACTCCGTCTCTGGGAGCTCCCAGACACTCCCCAGCCACCACCAGGGCCCAGCTGCTGCGGCAGCCTGCTGGGGACAAGGGCGTGTTGCAGATTGCTGGGGGATCTCAACATTCAGTTAAACAACTCTGCAGAGAAAGCTGTCTGGCCCCACATTTTACAGATCAGGAAACTGAGGCTAGATGGCTTTTTAGGGCCCTAGTGTTAGAATGTGCTGAAGCCAGGACAGAGCTAGCTGCTCAAGTTTTAATAACTTGCAGTTTTCCCTCTGGTTCTGAGCAATAGATCCTTTATACGAAAAATATATAAACTAATAAAATAACGAAATGAAAGTCACCCATAACCTTCTACCCAGAGAGGAATTAAAGTTTTGTATATTTCCTTCTAGTCTTAATTAATTCATTTACATATTTATTTACTTACTTACAAAGGATTGTATTGCATAAACTGCTAGAATCTTTTCTAAAAACTTGATGTGATGGACAATTTCTCTCCGGCCATTGTATGGTCTCAAGAGACTGATTTTATAGGCTAGACAGGGATACATCATATGGTTATGCCATAGTTTATTTGACCCTTTTTCTACTCTTGGACACTTAGATTGTTTCCCACTTTGGGGGCTTTAAAATGACTTTAAGGAATATCTTTTAATATAACATTTGTGGGCCCCGGCACTAAACTTTGAGATCTCAGAAACTGCAGTGTCAACATACAGATCCAACAAGAAGAAAAGATACATGGAAAACCATTAGAACAAGTAACATAATCATAGAGCAAAGAACTGGGAGATGTCAGGGGAAAGTGAGATGAATGTAAGTTGGTGGGATCCAGTAAGGTTTCACTGAGGAAATGACATTGTATTTGGAACAGGGGCCAACAAACTTTTTCTATAAAGAGCCAGATGGCAGATGGTTTAGACTTTGCACGCCAGGTTGTCTCTGTTGTAACTACGGAGCGGTGTCCTTGCAGCACAAAACCAGACATAGATGATACAGAAATGAATGGGTGTGTCCATGTTCCAATAAAACTTTATTTACAAAAACAGGCAAAGGGCTGAAGCATTTGGCCCACAGGCAGTGGTCTGCCAACCCCTGATTAGAACACGAAAAGCAGAGATGGATTTTGTGAGGGCCTTATCAGAAGGAGGATAATTCAGCTGGAAGGAATTAAGACAGCCAAAATATAGGAAGAAAATTCAGGGGGTAGGGAGAGCTAGGTATTTAATGGTTGGCTAGGAAAGGTAGGAGCCCAAGTCTGAACGCCAGGCTGAAGTCTATGGATTTTGTTGTGTAAGAGATAGAAAATCCATTTTCATGGACTCACTGAAAAGTGCTGGGCACCCATAATGCTCCCAGAATGGCAGCTATCTCTGAGAAATTATAGAAAGGGCTCCAAACCTGGAAATGCAGATTTTGGCTTCATTTCTATTTGGTTTTCTGTTTTCTTGCTTACCTCCTTTAACATTTCAGAATTCACTCCATTTCAGTATGTCCATAGGCCAGAAGGTATCCAGCTGGAAGAAACAGGAATGGGCAGAAGAAGGGGAAGGAGCTCTTGGTTGTGGCTGCATCTTCGTTGGACTATGAACCTCAATGCATAGGAGGGAGCTCAAGGGAGAGCAGCTGGCCACCCAGTTGTGTGAAGTCAGCTGACCCGCAGCCTGGAGTACAGACCTCCTTCTGGGGCTGCATCTCTCCATCTGGATGGTTTGCACATCAAGCCCATATATGGTCTTCAGTTCCTCTCTTCCCACAACAATCGTCTTATTGAAGACACTTGCTCTTAAGAGTGATCTCACCACTGGCAGTGCCACACCACCTGGGAACTTGTTAGAAGTGCAAAATCTCAGGCTTTACCTTGGACCCTACGGAATCAGAAACTCTTGGTGGGGGGACAAGCTATCCAGGTTTTAACAAGCCCTCCAGGTAATTGCGATACACAAGGCTGAGAATCACGGCCTAGGATCTCTGCACCCCAAGGAGGGCCCCATCTCAGGGGGACTAGGGATGTGCTAGTGAGTATTATATGCAATGTAATCTCTTCTAATAATCCTAAAATGTCATGACTATTGCCCTTTGAAAGATGCAAACACTGAGGTTCTGGTATGTTAAGAAATTTGATTTGAACCTGGCTCCTCTTTATTTCAAAGCCCATGCCATTGGCCACTTTGCTTTAGTGTCTTCTCCTTGCAGAGAGGGCTGGGAGGTCCTTGGAAGAGTATGTCTCCAAAGGCTGTCATGATTTATTTACTTAATAAACATCCATTGACCAACTCTCCTGTGCCAGACCATATCCTAGCATATTACATAGATTATGAAACTCCGTTCTAGCCTAAACCCTGCGAGTAGGCAACTTGCCTCAGCTTTTACAGAGCCGGAAACACTGGCTTAGGAAGACAGTGTGACTTGTTTCGGAGCTACGATAGCACCTCACAGAGGATTCGCTCCTGGCTCTAGGAAGCAGGGGGTGGCTTTATAAAGGTGGTAGAAGCTACACGGAGAAGGACCGCATACGTGTGAGAGGGCAAAGTTGCACAGGCGGGATGACCTGCAGCGTGAGAATCCGGGGACCCAGCGGCCACGGCCCTGTGGGGACTGTGTGTCTCAGGCCACCTCCCATGCCCTCCCCCCCGGGCTTGGACAAAGATAACAGAAGTAATAGAAAGTGACAGGGTGCCTAGGTGGCTCAGTGGGTTAAGTACCTGCCTTCGGCTCAGGTCATGATGCCAGGGTTCTGGGATGGAGCCCCAAGTCGGGCTCACCGCTCAGTGGGGAGTTTGCTTCTCCCTCTCCCTCTGCCCCTCCATCCCACTCATGCTCTCTCTCTCTCTCAAATAAATAAATAAAATCTTTCCAAAAAAGTGCCCTCTCCAGAGGCCCAACTTCTGAGGTCCATTTCTTCCACTGAATTGGCTGTGTGGCCTTGAGCAAGTCACTTGCCCTTTCTGATGCTCTGTTTCCCCACTGGTGCAAGACTTAAGCAGTCGATTTCAAATGTTTTTTGAGTTGTAAATGTCTTTATTTAAGTAACGCCCTATATTGAACCCCAATACATGGCACAGTTTAAAAATCTAGTTGTTCCGGGTGGGGGGAGGGGAGCTGGCCACCATGAGTCCCTCCCAAGCCCTGGCAACACCTGTGGCATGAAACAAGAGGTCACAGGAGCCCACCCACTCTGGCCCCCGTCACCATGTGACACCCTCTGCTGCTCTCCCCCATGCTCCTCTCAGCCACATGGGCCTTCTTGCTATTCCTTGAACGTGCCAGTCACACACCACCCTCAGAGCCTTTGCACTGGCCATTCCCTCTGCCCTGCATGCTCTTCCTCCAGACATCCCTCCTTCTCTCATATCTTTGCTCAAACGCTGCCCCCCTGTTTGAAATTGCCCCTCATCCCACAGCTTCCCTTGCAGCCCCCGCCCTGTGACCCCTGGTTCCTCTTTCCCCTCATCACTTCCTGACTTCTTCTCTACCCTGGGTCCTGTGTATTGCTTACGGCCAATCTCTCCCGGGGGCAGGGACGCTTCCTGAGAGCAGAGATCCTTGTCTGTTTCGTTCACTACGGTAGCCGTGCTTCCAAACACAGTGGGCCCTTGATAGTGTTTGTGGTCATGGAGATGAGCCGTGTGGGCACCCACTTTATAAGCTGTTGTCCTGTGCTGTGTGCTTCCCCTGCCCCGGCCCGTGCACTTTGCAGCAGGGCCAGAGCCCAAAGGGCACCGAGACCTTCTCTTCCTTCAGACTTCCGGAGTGCAAGAGCAAAGCCCCTTGTTCTCTCCCCATGCCTTCGCCATCCGTGGCCCATAGCCTCAGACAGTGAGGGAGGAAGAGTAGGAAGGGCACCAGAGGAAGGCCGGAAAATGAAACGCTGGAGTCAGCAGCCGGCTAGACAGCAGGTGGCGGGCCTGGGATCTAGAATGTGCACTGCTCGCATCTCCCACTGTACCCCGTTGTACCCCAAGTAGGGATGGGACCGGGGACCTGAGGTCAGCCCCTACCATGAGCCGGTTCTTAGGCAGGCATTTTCCGCAGGCTGACTCATTTATCCTCCTGCTGACGCCTGGATCCATAAGGAGCTGAGCCTCAGAGACATGACGTAAGCTGCCCCGGATCACACAGCTCATAAGGGAGTGCCTGGGATTCGGATCCAGGCCCTCTGGCTCCAGAGCCTGGCTCTTTTTCCTCCCCCAGTGTTATCTGAGACGCGCACGCTAGACCCAAGTGCAGGGTGTTTCTCGGGGTGACAGGGCACGGCATGCAGCTTTGCTTTCCCTGCCTCCTCCCTCTGCTGCAGCCACAGGCCCTGGATCCTCAGTTCGGGGTCCCCCTCCCCATCGCAGGCACCTGTCCTGCCATCCAACCCGGGGAGGGAGGCAGCTTTCGCTCCTGCTCCCTGCGCTCAAGTCACCAGCATCACCAGGGGGAATGTTTGCCCACGTCATACCCTCTCCCGGAGGCACCCGCAGAGGCTGTGAAGCCAGCAACCGAGATGTTTTGTCTGGCTAAGCTTTCGGACTGATTGAAAGTCTTCAGAACCTGCGCTCCTCCTGGCTCGGCTCTGCCTGGAGACGGTTGCCATGGAACACACAGCAATGCAGCCTTCACTGTCAGAACTAATGAAAGTCGGATTGCTATTAGGGGAAGGTTTTTTTTTTTTCCCCTCCCTCCCCCTTGCGCATAATTCTACTCTTCCAGTGAGGTGGTGAGGTGTTTGCATTTCTGCTCTGTTTGTGAGATGTTAATTGTGTCCTCATTGTAATTCCTTGCCCATTGCCATCACCTCCTTCTGAGCGCCAGCCCCCTCAAAGCAGGCCTTTTTGAGATAATGAAGCTAAGTGACCAGAGGGAGGGCGCCCCAGCCTCTTTCTGGAGTAATCTTCCCAAGCATCTGACCAGGCCACATAGCTGCTGAAAAGCCTCCCATGGCTGCCAGCGACCCCAGGACTGTGCACAAGGACTCTCTGAGCCAGGTCCCAGCTGCACTTTGGGACCCAAATCCCTCCCTCCTCCAGGAAGTCCCCGGGGCCAGAGGCACAGAGGGCCAGCTCTACTCCCTGTCACATTCACAAGTCTGTTTCTCTGCTGCCCCACGCCTTCTGTCTAGAATGCCTTCCAGCCTTCTCCAGCCCACCAACTCTTTCAGGGTTCAGCTACACTGGCCGCCTCCTCCGTGAAGCCCTCCACTCCTCCCGCAGGCAGACTTATGGCTCCTCCCTGTTCCCACAGGAACTGCTTGTTGAGGCCTCTCTTCTCCTCTAGGCAGGGAGTTCCTTGAAAGCAGAGCCAGGCTCTGATTCATCCCCAAATTCCCAGAGCCTAGCACGGTGCCTGGGCGACTGTGATGTTGCTGTTTACTTCTGCCCACTCTGCTGCTCAGCTCACTGGGGGAAGGTAAGCACAGCCAAGCCGAGCAGTGAGGGGGGAACAAACATGTGGGTTCATTGCTATGTAGACTCCACCTACCCACTACTGCCCAACCCAGCACAGAGACACTGAGAAAGAGAAGCCAGGTCTGGGGCCCTAGGAACTCATCCTGGCTGGTATTTATAGCAAGGTAATTAGCTCCCTTCCTTAGCACCCCTGGAGGTGCTGGGAGACAATCTGAGAAGCAGGAAGGAGGAAAGCAAAGTGAAGGGATTGCCATAGAAACGTGGGGAAGGGGCTCTGGAACCAGGGGGAAGGTGACCAGCCCCCAGCACTTATGGTGCCTTGCACCTGTACAGGCAGGAGCTCAGACCTGGAAGCAGGGTTTCCCACGGCAACCTCTGGGTTCTTGCTCCTGTGCGCAAAGTGGCCCACACGGGGTACAGGAGCCCCACAGGTTTGTACCTCAGACTCTCATAGAAGCTCAGGCTACCCCAGAAAATGCCCCTTCCCTGGCTGCCCCCAGGGGAGGGCGGGAATTCATCTACCTGCCCAAGGTCAAGGTAAGGAAATTAGGATGGCCATCAGGGCTCCTTTACCACCTCGGGGCTCTCCGCACCCCTCACCTGAGCTCTGCAACCACCACCTGGGTGCTCATTCAGTCCTTGTTCTCACCTCCCTTTAGTTGATTCTCTGTGTTTCCACCAGAGTGTGATATTTCTAAAATGCAATTCTGATCATGTCACTTTCCTGCTCAAAATTCTTCAGCAGGTCCCCACGGTTTTCAGGATAGAAATTCTTACCACTCTGCATGGAATACAGGCTGCGTCTTGCTTTGGCTCTCCGGCCACTTCCCACTCCCTACACCCCCCCCACCCAAGCCCATGCAATTTTCATCTCAGTCATACTAAGCAACGTGTGGCTTTCCAAACCCTCAGTCCTGATCTTTGTCCATGCTATTCCCACTGCCTGGAATGCCCCCTCCTTCCTCCCTTCCTCCTCCCTCTCCCCACTTCAAACTCCCCCCCTCACCTTTTAAGTCTCAGCTCCAGGGCCCCTCTTCTCAGGGAAGGCTTACGTGTCTCCCCAGGTAGATCAGGGGCCTCTCCTGTGGCTCCTTCGGGCCTTGCACATCCCCATCATGGCCAGCTAGAACCCCTGGGTTTCCTGTTGGTCTCCCCAACTGTCTGTCAAGCGCTTTTAGGTAAAGCCATGTCTTGTTGATGTGTGCAGCCCCATACCTAACACAGAGCTGACACCCAAACAGGTCGTCGGACTCTTACAGGGCAGGCACCAGGGTGAGGCGGGTGAGGGACGGGGGCGCAGGATGGAAGGAGGTACCTCCAGATATGTTTGAGGCAGACCGGGTGTGGACTGACATAAGGGGGTTCCTCCCTGGCTCTGTGTTCGTCCGGTCACATCCAGGCCTGGGTGGCAGAAAGGGTGTCATCCATTTGGGAAAGGAATGGGGGAGGCTGCATTTTTCTGAAAAAGCTCTGATCCTCCACACAGAACTGAAAAGCATCTCCCCCTCCATTCAAACCCCCAAGGACATTTTCAATTTCTAGGATGGAAGGCAAGAGAGGGAAGGTTCATCATCTGACTCCCTCCGGATGGCCACTGCACAGTGCCAGGGAGCGCCATTCACACCGATGGCAAAGCCAGTCGCGCCCTCGGAGTCATGCAGTGTGCCCGCTGGGTGCACTGTGATGCCTCGGCCACAGGCAACCGCGGCCCAGCTTGCCTGGCATGAAAATCAAACACATCAAAATAGCCTCTCCGACGGTCCCAGTGGTTAAGAAAAAAGAACAAACTCCATGCTGGCAAGTTGGCTCCGGAGACCACAAATCTTCTCGAACTTTCCAATAGGAAAGCAAGGCCCCCAGTAGGCTCACGAACAGACACCAGCCTGAGAGGTACATAGAGAGAGGATGGGCAGCCCTCTCTGACATAGTGCAGGGAAAGTCTGGCCTCACGGCAAGTAGAAGGAAACAGCCAGAGTTAGCAAATGCCTCAGGGAACCAGGCACCTTAGCGTTCCTAGCGACAACCCCTTCGTTTCTCAGATACAGGAACATGTCCTGTCCAGTATCATGGAGCGTGTCAGCAACAAAGCAGGCCTTTTACAGTTAGGCCAAGGCTCGTCAGCCACACAGCTGTCTTCTCTTGCTGATGGCAGCGACGGGGTGGGTCTGAGAGCTTTTACAGATCTTTATTTGCAATCAGCTGGAACAACCACATTGTGTCCCCTATCTGCTCCTTGAAGGTTCCCTCGTCTCCAATATGAAGGAAGCCTTGACCCCTCCCAAAAAGACCCCAAGAATATGGTCTTGGTTCCCTGAACCCAGGGAAAGCTTTGCCTTACCCTGTCTGGTGGCATCATCTGGAATTACTGGCATAAAACCCAGGAGGAGATGTGTACCTTCTGGAACAAGCTTCTCTAAGTATGGTCCAGGGACCAATTGCACCAGAGCCCCCTCAAGGGCTTGTTAAAAATCTAGCTTTCCTCGAGGCACCAGACCTACTAACAGATGCTTATTGTTAAACAATAAAGTGGGGTGTCAGATATTTATTGACCCACAATCAAGTTTGAGAACCAATACCCAGCTGTCGCAGTGGGAAGATGGGATCTACTGGCTATTAAGTGTTTATTCGGGCACTGTGCTGGGCACTGCAGATATACATTCCTAGAAATAACAGAAGAGGCAGAAAGAAGACCTTAGCTCTCTACCGCAAAGGGACCATTGAACCATGCTGAGGATGGGATCTAGAACCCGCAGCACCAAAGTTCATCCCAAAGGGAGGGAACGCAGCCTCTGACTCCCACTTGGGCTCCCACTCTCAGCCCTCAAGCCCTTGCACTTCCCCCATCAGGATTTGCTATATCTCTTTCCCCTAAATTATCAACCCCTCGTTCTCAAAACTTCTTGAATCTGAACACTCCAGTTACATCCTTGGTTCTGCCACTTACTAGTTATATGACCCCTGATGCCTTGTTTTATCTCTATGAGCCTCCACATTCTTCACTATAATTGGGGGGCATAGTTCCAGAATAGTGGGGAGTATTAGAGATGATCATAGGAGCTCCATAAATTAGCTACTTCCCTACTTAACCCCATTTTCAGAATGGCACGCCCCTGCTGAAGAAACCCTAGTGGCTTTCTGGCTCTTGTCTGCTGCTCTATGATCCAAACTCTCCACTTCGACCCCCTTAGCACAGCTGGCTCATGTGTGTGCCCCTGGGTCTTTGCTCCAGCTGTGTTCTCGAAACCCACACATGTTCGTCTGCCAACACAAACCCTCCCATGTTTAAAGGCCACGTCCAAGTCCTTCCTGCTGCCTTAGAGAGCCTTCTCAAAGTCTAGGTCTCTAGAGGACTCTATCCTCTCCGCTCCTCCTCGACACTCTCTCTCTCCACTCTACCTCCCAGAGATGAAAGCAATGTCAGACTCAGCACAGTTGGCACTCTCTAAGCATTGGGATTCCAGGCACAGAATCTGGGGTTTTTTAATGGAGGACCAGCACTGGGCTACAAACTTATTTATTTTGCCAGGCAAGAATGTATTTTTAAAGCCTGCCTTCTAAATCACAAAACAACCACATCTTTACACCAATGAAGAGTCCTAAGAAAGAAAATCTCACATGAAAGGATCATCCCTTAAATGGAATAGACTCAGTTTTGTGAAAAGCTCACTGCGTTGTCCTTCTTCTGCACCTTTTGCCAAGGATTTCTGAGAATGCCGTCACAGGCCAGCTCCCAAACCCATGCCGGGGCATCCCTGCTCCAGCACAGCCGCCTGCCCCTGGCAGGAGTGTGACCTGGCAGCTCACTGACCGTGTCCTCAGCAATGTCCACTCACTGCAAGCTTGCCGTACCCCAGGCCCTGCACTCAGCACTTCGTGCATTGGCCACTATCGTCCCTGTTGCCACCTTCTGGCTAAGGCTTAGAACAGGGAAGCATCTGCCCAGGTCGCAGAGGCCTTACAACCCAGGACAGCCTGACTCCACACCTGTGCTCCTTCCTCCTCTCCATGCTTTGCTGCTCCAACAGGAAGAATGTTCTGAAGGCAGGAGTCTATGGAGACAGGCTTGTCTTTCTCCCACCAGCCCACACCCAGTGTGCAGACATTGGTCACTTACTCAGCCAGCAAGTAAGGAAGCCCAGCTCTCTGTAAAGGTGCTAGTGCTGAAACCCGGTGCCCCTGAGGGCAGACATGGGGCCTGCCCTCACGCAGGGCTCACTGTGACACGTGTGGACATGCCAAATGAGGACCAATCATGCCATGCCTTGTTAGGAGCTCCCCGACTTAATTCCAAGAGCTCTGCAGAGACCATGGTGATAGCCAGGTGAGTTAGATGTTAAAAAGTGCCCCGGCCTGCTCAGGGCCCAGTAATTATCTGATCCCTTGAACTGTCTGCCTTTGCTATGGAAATTGATGAGCCAAAGGCTCTTTTCAGACCTCAGGCCCCTACACCCCAGCTCCACTTGATTTATTAGAAAAAAGAACTGAATTTAAAAGGGACAGATGCAGTATTGATTCTACGCCTTAAAATATGCCTCCCTTGACTCCCTGCTCTGCCCCAGGCACCCCGCCCCCATTTGCTGCAGAACGGATCACAGCAAATTGCTCTTTTCAATGCCTTGTTTTATCCCCTTAGCCCTCTGATCTTACAGCTCTTCAGACCTACTCTCCCCTTTCTCGGGAGGCTTCCCTGTGGCGTCCACCTGCCTTCACCTCACAGCTCCAGGGTGGTCCGCCCAGATCACTCTCAAATGCTTTGGTTTTAGCCCAGAAGTCACAGCTGGTGTACCAGGACCTTCAGCCCTTAACCCGGAACAGCTCCCAGGTCAGCCCATCCCTGGCTGTCCTAGTTTCCCCAAGACAATGTCCCAAGCTCAGTAACCTCACAACCCAGGCCTCCAACCAGAGCTCCACGTCATCATCTCTGGCATACCATGTCACCGTCCGGCAGCCAGCTTCCCAGGGTCAAAGATCACAGTTGGGAGGGTCTCTGCAGGTTCCGAGTGCTTCTCATGGAAGGCATCTCTGGCATTTTAGGGGGGACGATTCCCCTTTGGGGGGCTCTTCTGCATGGCAAGGAGACATCTTTGCCCTTCTCCTCTGGAAATAAATCCCAACATGACAATCACACACATTTTCAAATGCCCCTCCCCCCAAGAAGAGAGGGCCACTTGAGAAAAAGTGCCCATTCTAGTTCCAAGTAAAGTGACTTGTCCAAGGTCGTTCAGTAAGTCAGCCGCAGACCTGGTGTTCTGATGGGTGAGAGGCTTACACGGGAGTCAGAACCATGACTCCCGTGGGGGCAAGGAGATACTCAAGGGGGTCAAATTGCAGCCAAGTATCCAGCCTGCCTTCCATCAGGAACACTTCCTTCCACAACTCAGCCCAGCTCATGCCTTAGAGGAATCTGCTATTTGTTTCTTTATGGGGTGACTCAAACCATTAGGGGAAATGAGTGCTTCAAGCAGGCTGACACCCCCTGAAACTCTGGCAACCTCCTACAGGAATACACACACACACACACACACACACACACACACACACACACACACACGCCATTCTGCCAGTACCCCCAGGAGACTCAGCCCGAGAAAGCACGAGCTCTCCAAACAGGTGGAGGGCTTGGCCACGAGCCCCAGCTTCTCCTGCGCGTACTCCTGACCATGCCCGCCTCTGACTGTGGGATTGGGGAGGCTCCAGGAACAAGCCTTCAGACTCAGCTGGAAGACACTGGCTGTCTCCCCATCCCTCTAAATCAAGGGGAAGGACACTAGCTATATTTTCTTCAAGAAGAAAAGGCAGATGGGTGAAACGTAAACATTGGACTAGGAGCCAGGAACCTGAGTTGCTGCCTTGGCCTGCCTGGCACTTCCTAACCGGATCCTCAGTTCCCTTCTCTCCAGTCAGGGCAGACCCAATGATGACTGCAGGCTCCTCAACCCTGGAGCCCTACTACCCAAGAACCCTCTACAGTGGGATACCCACCCCGGTAGTGACTCATCGAGCCTGCCAATCCTAGAACAGACCTGACTTACAGTCTTACCCACTTTGTACCTAAAGTGGTACCCCCCCCCAAAAAAGTGTCTTCTCACATGACTCAAGGTCTGTAACACCTTAGAGACCTTAGGAAAACGTGGTAGCCCTCCCCCAGGAGGCATAGCTTATAGAGAGAGAGGGCCTGAGTGGGTCGAACCTAAATGGCCTTGGGCAATTGCACTTGCTCCATGGCAGGTGAAGAGCAGGATTCGGGCCCACAGGAGGCAGTCCCAAGGTGGGGGGCCGGGGCCTGCCGACTGGAGTGGCAGTGGTTAGGGGTGGTCTGGCATCTCCCATAACACAACTAGAAACTGGGGAGTGGGAGGATCCCTGCTAGCATGGCTCCATGGGGTCCTTTCCTGGTATTTCTGAGAAATACCACTGTAGGGATAGGAGGCAATGGACTTGGAGGTCCCCCCACCCCCTCTCTTTCTCAGATGACAAGAAGCCAATGAAGGAAGGAGAGCAACAGAATTTTCACTGGAGCCTGTCAACGGCACTGAATTAATGTGGAACAATTTAAAGCCCATTGGGAGCTTTCCAACCAACATCCGAGAGGCAGGGAAGATAAAGGAAAGTGCAAATGTATGAGCTCCGAGGTCAGATGAACACAGACTGGAATCCCAGCTCTGCCCCTTATTAGCTGTGTGACCTGGAGCGAGGTATTTACTGGGGCCTTGGTTTCCTTGTCTGTAGAGACCATAGCAGCACACCTCTTGTTTAAATGGAAAGAGAGCACATTTGGGGTTCTTCTCCCCTACTTTCCTGGGGCAGGAGGTTGGGAGTAGCTCAGTGGTATCCTGGGGTTGTGCTGAGGGTAGGAGGAAAAGGAGGAAGGAAGGGCCAAGTCATGAAGGAGCTGTGGGCAGGATATTTCAGGGACGGTAGTGGACCCTGGGCACCAGGACTCCAAAAACGAGTCATGCCTTGTGCATTAAGTAAAGGTGTCAAACCTTCTGGCCCTGGGACCCATGTCAAGACTAAGAAGCAACACAACGTTGAGGGTCTCAGGCAAAGGATGGGGAGGGGCGGAGTCATCAGTGGACCCGTGGCGGGGAGCACCACTGGCTAGTGATGGGGTTCCAGCTCCTTGGGCCACGGGACAGCTTGTGCCTCTAGGGGAGAGTGGGTGGACTTCAGAGAACCGGAAGGGTACCCAGGAGCGCTTAAGCCTTACCCCTGTCTTTACTTTACAATCTTTGCACTGACCCAGGGGAGAGCTGAGTGGAATGGACAGAGAGCTGAGTGGAATGGAGAGGGAGCTGACAGGGCCAGCAGCTGTTCAGTAAGAGCCATCTCGTCTCCCGCCTCCCGCCTCCGAGGAAGGCTTTGGAAAGACACCCAAGTTTGATGCCTGATGACTAGAGACGGGAGGGTTAGAAAGGAGCCCCTCCTTCTCTAATACACATCATGTGCCTCCCTCCAGCTTCTTACATAAACTTCAATTATGCAATCGTCGAGACATAGTTTTAAAAGGCATATATAATAATACAAGGAGCAGCCAGGTGTCTCAGAAATGAGGAAATAAGGCATTGCGGACTCAGTCGAAGCCCTCCCCACGCCACACTCTTCCAGAGCACACCCTCCCCCTCCCCGCCCCCCAGAAGGCATCGGAACCTGGGACTGAGACTTTAGCCTTCCCACAAATGACTTTCTGTTTTTATGACATATTTATTGATCCCTGAACAATATATAAAACTGGTTTACATGTTTGCAAACTTTCTGTAAATGGTATCCTAAAATAAGTATATTTTTCTGCAGCTTGCTGTTTCTCATCCACCATTACTTCTGTGAGATTCATCCACGTTGACATGTGTGGCTCTGGTCTATTACTTTTCTCCGCTGAAACTTTTATTATTTGAGTACACCATCATTTATTTATTCTTCCTGTTAACAGATAATAGAGGCTTTTGCCATAGTTTTTCTCTTACAAAATGGCGATGTGAACATGACCCAGCCGGACTCTACACGTGGATGTGGAGATGGTGCCTTGCAGCCCACCGGTCACTCCTTTTCTAGGGCACGCCTTCCCCCCATGCCCCACATCCGAGCCACTCTGCTTGGGCTCTGTGGTTAGGCTCCTGCTATCATCCCTCGCTTCCTGGAGCTGGTTTGGGACTTGCCACCTTGGCTTTGCCCTTGGGAATTCTTATCTCTGCCCTCCATCTTCAGAAAGGAAGTGCGGGGTCAGTGACCTGCCCCAAGCCCCACAAAGTTCTACAGGACTTGTCCTGGCTGCATGAACTCATTCCCGGCTCCTGCCTGACTAGACTCTAAGCTCCAAGAAGTAGGGGTTGGGTCTGATTCATTCAATACCACAGCCCCATCCCAGGAACGGGACCTAGAACTTTGTAAAACGCGCTTTAAATATTTGTTGACCAGATGGATGCATGAACTAATGCCTTATGGAGAAGGGGTCCCAGAGAAACAGGGTAATTTATACACTCAACTTGTATTTCCCTTTACCTCGATGTCTCTAAGCCTCCACCTATGGGTCCAAAGAAATCCCAGTGAATCCCACGTGCTCAGTGGCCCTTGTGCAAACTGAGAGCTGCCTCTCACCATTTAATGAAGTCTTCTCAAAGAAGCGAAGACATCCAGTCTCTCCTATACAGGACACAAGGGCCCCCTGGTTATCTGGGGCATGTGAAGGCAGCCTCCTGCCATTTGTCAGCCTGAGGTGCCCCATCATGCTAGACCCCTGGAACTCTCCACTTACAGGAGACAGTGACGTTGGCCTCCCTTTCCCTGGTAAGGTTACTTTTCGATGTAAAACACACACTACAGCACGAGTGTCTGATAGCAGTGCTGGTCCTCAGAGCAGACACTGATGGGAGAAGAACAAAGCACTCTTTAAAAATGGGGCACCTGGGTGGCTCAGTCGGTCAAGCACCTGCTGTTGGCTCAGTCATGATCTCAGGGTCCTGGGATCGAACCCCACATCGGGCTCCTTGCTCAGCGGGGAGCCTGATTCTCCCTCTCCCTCTGCAGCTCCCCCAGCTTGTGCTCTTTCTTATAAATAAACAAAAAATCTTTAAAAAAAAAAAAAAAAAGGAAGGAGGAAAGGAACTTGACATCAATCCTGCATCTGCCACTTCCTAGCCTTCGACCTAGTTTAGGTCATTTAGTCTCATCTGGTGACAAATATCAACTAACATTTACCATGTGCCAATCACAGCCACCGCCACTGGCTGTCTACATCGCTGGGCACCCCCTGACGGAGTCGGAGGGCCATGTCACAGACCTCACAGCCAGGCGGGCCTCACCTCATGCAGACACGTCTACACACTGTGCATGCTGCCTCCTCACTGGGCATATGATCCAATGCAACCCTTGCAACGTCCCTGCTGGGCTGATGATGAGGACAGATGGAGAAACCGAGGCACACAGCTACACAGTGAGGACGGTACAGCTCAAACCCCAAGTGGCCAGGCAGGGCTCAGCAGCAGAAGTGCCTCGAAATCATGAACCAATGGCTAAAGCAGGGATGCTTCAGTGAAACCTTGAAAATTATCTCCGAAGGTTGTGATTCCGGGCCTGTCAGACTGAAATTCCTCCCTGAGCCCATTTGATCACATGCACACGAGAAGACATTGCAATGCCATCGAGTTCATGCATTAGCAAACTAATTTAATAAATATGAAATCCCTGCTGTGCGCAAAGTACTGTTCTAGGCTCCACAAAGGCAGAGAATGAAAACCCACGGAGTCGCCACTCGTCCAGCAGCTGCTCAGCTGAGATCCCTAATCTGCTCATCCTCTACACCTCTGCTCTGTGTCATTTCCTCCACCAAGGCGTGCCTGCGCTCTCTCACCCCATCAGCCTCATGCATCACCCAAGCGGGTATGGAAAGAGATCCCTCAGAGGGATCATGCTTTTGGTGTCATAGCTAAAAAATCGACAGCGCAAAGGTTCACAGTTCAAGATAATAATGGCTGGGAGGGATTTAGCAACACTGCGCAATGAGAACAAGGAAGGAATGTCCTGGAGGAAAGCACAGCTGATCAGTCAGGGTCCTGCGTAAAGTCTGTACCCTGGGACATTGGCCACTTTGTAACTCATGTCCCACCTCTGAGTCCTCAGTTTGTCCATATCTAAAATGGGATCATAACAAAGGATAATCTCTTGGTGCTTCCAGTCCTGTTGCCCTCTGGCTCCTGTTCCAGGACCCTTTCTATTGGTCATGGCCCCACCCTGGGTGCCATGAGGGAGATCACTGTGGAATGACGGTTAAGATGTGGCCAGGAATACAGAGAGGTCCCCCATGGCACAGTGGCCAAGACCAGAAGAGACCGGGGGATTCCACACTGTCTGTCTCCTTTGCATGAGTCTATTCTCCACTTGGCCTTTTTGCAGGCACCTGGGGTGTGAAGCTGGCAGCACCATCAAAGGCAGGCTGGGGGCTGCATTATAAAAGGGTTGCATTCCCTCTTGTTGATAAATAAATCCTTTTTCTTCTAAATAGCCAAGCTGGCGGGTTTCACTGTAAGTGGTTTGCACTCAGTGGAGAGCCGGGACTGGCAACACTGCATCCTTCATCTCTGCAATATTAATTAGTTTTCCAGGATGCTTTATTTTAATCATGAGAAAATGAGAAAGGCAGAAACCCCATCAGGGGAGGAGCTGGGGAGAAGGAGGCACACAGGACACAGAGTTCCCTGCAGGGGAACCAGGTAGGAATGGCGAGGAGCTCTTGAGGGGAAAGGCACAGGCTGGGAGGTGAGGAAGGGAATTGATAGTCCATAAACATCGATCATGCGCTGGGAAGGGTACTCGGTTCTTCGCCTGCATTGTTTCAGTTGAGCTGAAACCAATCTGCATTTACTATCCTTGTTTTATCGATGAGAACATTGAAGTTCAGAAAAATCAGGTATCTTTCTCAAAGTAAAACATCTGATATGTGGAAGATCCAGGATTTGAACCCTAGTTCCCTAGTTTCTTTTCTTTTCTTTTTTTTAACTTTATGCCTGAATCTTTTAACTATGTCCCTTCAACTTCCCACAAATATTTATCCAGCAATATTATACCCAGGCATAGTACCAGGCACATGCCACCTCAGCTCTAAAAAAACACACAAGAAGTACACTGGACTTCACGAGATGATGCCATTCTATCTGTGTTTGTAAAAGATCCCTCAAGGGGCGCCTGAATGGCTCAGTCGGTACGGCGTGTGACGCTTGATCTCAGGGTCGTGAGTTCAAGCCCCATGTCGGACATGGAGCCTATGTAAAAAAAAAAATTATAACTAAAAATTAAAAAAAAAAAAGATCCCTCTAAGTGCAGCGCAAAGACTGGATTGAAAAGGAGCAGGACAAGGACAGCTGCCCAAATGAGAGCTCATGGAGGCCCGGTGAGGGTGGTAGCTGTCAAGATGAGTTAAGAAATGTGGTCAGACCGCAAACTCTCCAAACTCATTTTGTCCTGGCAGCTCCTACACGAGGCTACTTGAAATGAGAATGGTAATACCCCTCTAAGAACCCAGAGGAAGAATTCTAGAGAGAAGGACAGTGTGACAGAAAATGTGATCGATATTTTCTGCTCCTTTGTTACCAAATGATCCATAAACACATACGGAGACCTCAGGACATGCCAAGCGGTCATTCAGATGTGAGAAGGACATCTTTTACCACTCCATCTTCAAAAAGCTTCCCTCCTGGTTAGGAAAGGAGCGCATTCTTTCCGAAAAAGATACCTTAGCGATACACCTCAGAGAGGTGGGGACAAGAAGGGAGATGCCGGAGGAAGAGGCGGAGTTGGCCTAATTGGGGGCGCAGGGGGGAGAGAAAGTGATTATTCACTAGAACATACTGTGTGTGTGGTGGATTGAACTTTGTTTCCCAAACGGATCTGAAGTCCTAACCTCAGGCAGCTCAGAATGACCTTACGTGGAGGCAGGGTCATTGTAGATGTAATTAGTTAAGCTACAATGAGGTCAAACTGGAGTCAGGTGGGCCCCTCATCCAATAGGACCTGTGTTCCTGTAAGAGAGAGAAGACAGCCCATGGGAAGATGAAACAGGGACTGGAGTTATGCTGTCGAAGCTAAGAAACACCCAAGGCCGCCGGAAGCCGGAAGAGACAATGAAGGATCCTCCCCCAGAGGCGCTGAAGAAAACATGGCTCCCTGCCAACATCTTGATGTCAGACTTCCAGCCTCCGGAACTGTAAGAGAATACATTTCTGTTGCTTTAAGCCACCCAGCTTGTGAAAACGTATATGGTGCTTATTACACTTTATCTTTCTCTAGAGCGGCAGGAGTGGGGGCTTCAGGTCCCTGTTGCAGGTCAGGGATCGGAGGCCTCGGGAATCACATGGGCAGATCCCCCCAGCAGCATGTGGTCAGCCTGTGCTCAGCCGTCCTCTACACAGGTGGCTCTGGAGGTGAACTTGAAGAGATACATAGGAAAGAGAAGTTGCCAGATCTGATCGGGTGGAAGGCGGGAGAGTGTCCTTCCATGATGTCATGCAATGCTTTTGTCCCCAAGAGAAATGAGTGCTTGCTGGGTGCCGGGCACAGCTGCAAAGCTGAAGGACAATTGCGGTTGACTTGGACATGGCTGCCCTTGAGGAATTCACAGTTAAGTGAGGGAGAAAGATATGTGACCAGACACAATGAGGAGAGCAGTGCATCCACCGTGCAAGCGAAGCCCACGGAAGCACACGCCTCAGGTACTTCCTGCGACCCTCACCGAGAGACACCTTGATGGCAAGGCGCGTCCTGACCTGACGACAGCCAGCAGCGAGAGACAACTGGACCACATCGAACCAACCCATCGTGGGTCACATGTCAATACTGTAAATTCCCAGTGGAGAAAACGACAACAACAGTCAAATGGGCAAAAGCATGCATCTCGAAATAAGGACATTCTGTAACTTTGCCCTGGGGTGGATGTGGAAGTTTTCCTACCGCTCATGGCATCTGAACTGAACCTGAAGTATGACGGGAAATGCGCCGAGGGGAGGGGGCTGGGACACAAACTGCTTACAGGCTGGGGACCCTTCTTTCCTTAAGAGTCCCTTAACCAGGGGCTCCTGGGTGGCACAGCGGTCANATTCCCAGTGGAGAAAACGACAACAACAGTCAAATGGGCAAAAGCATGCATCTCGAAATAAGGACATTCTGTAACTTTGCCCTGGGGTGGATGTGGAAGTTTTCCTACCGCTCATGGCATCTGAACTGAACCTGAAGTATGACGGGAAATGCGCCGAGGGGAGGGGGCTGGGACACAAACTGCTTACAGGCTGGGGACCCTTCTTTCCTTAAGAGTCCCTTAACCAGGGGCTCCTGGGTGGCACAGCGGATGGGCGTCTGCCTTTGGCTCAGGGCGTGGTCCCAGCGTTTTGGGATCGAGTCCCACATCAGGCTCTTCCGCTGTGAGCCTGCTTCTTCCTCTCCTACTCCCCCTGCTTGTGTTTCCTCTCTCGCTGGCTGTCTCTATCTCTGTCAAATAAATAAATAAATAAAATCTTTAAAAAAAAAAAAAAAAAGAGTCCCTTAACCAAAATGCCATCGTGGCCTCCATCGTTTGGGAGCTCACTGCTTCCTTTGTAAAGCACCTACCCGATGCCCCATCCTGGGCTGTTTTCTGGAAAAACCTCGGTGAGTAAGACGAGCTCTCTCCAGGGGTTCTCAGCCAGCTGAGAAGATGGCAGGTAAGCAATTTCCATACCCGCTTGGGTGATGCATGAGGCTGATGGGGTGAGAGAGCGCAGGCACGCCTTGGTGGAGGAAATGACACAGAGCAGAGGTGTAGAGGATGAGCAGATTAGCCTGGGGGAGGAAGGCATGATGCTCCAGAAAGAGCCTGTCGGCTCCTGGGGACCACAAACAGTTCCCCATGACCTGGAGCACAGAGCAGGAGACCAGGAAGCATAGTCAGTGCGGTTGGTGGGCCCGATGCGGCCCAAACACGCAGGCAGGCCTTGGAGGGGCCAGGATTACATTAGGAAAGCAACTGGGGGAAGGGGGGTGCTAATGGACTCGGGTTCCCAGATACTTGCTACCTGCTTTTGCAAGGCTCCTCTATCCAGAGCACATTCTCTCACCTTGGGAACAGGGAACACGGTCCCTGCAGGCATCACAGGGCAGAATCCAGAGCCATGGCAGGAAGAGGGAGAAAGCCTGCATGACATTACCTTAATTTAACAGTCTTCTTCTTTTTATCAATTGGTGATTAATAGGTATTACATTTCCCTCCAATCCATTCTCAAGAGAGGTGTTATAATAACATGTCAGGGAGGTGTGGATAAGCGGCATTATGGAGCCGGGTTTATAATGCAGTTTGTAACAGATGCTAACGTCCCGATTATGCATTCCAGCGTCATTTATACTCAGCTCCACAGTACGGTAAGGCTCGTCACATCATAATTCTCCAAAGCAGTTGCTATTAATCACTCATTCATTATTAAAACACATTGTATTCATTCTGCCTGCCAACGGGAGCAGGCCAGGCCCTGTTTACCCAGAGCAGCCGTCCCCAGACTTTGGTATCGTCAGCCCACAGGAGCTCCGGCCCCCAGGATGGCTCAGAGCCTCAGAGCGATGCCTCAACATAGCCGTGAGCACGGGGCTCGGGAGAGCTGTGTCTCCTCCAAAGGGATACACATCCGTGAGAAGGCTGAGGGCTCCCAGACACCAAAACCATCTGGCCTCCTGGGTGTCTCCTGCACCCACCGCCCCACCCCACTCTACACTAAAAGTCCCCACTTCTTCCCTGAAAAAGAACTCTGCTGGGCTCCCTCATGCTCCACACATGTCTCTGTGTCACCTGGCGTCAGAACTGCCCCCACCATCAGGGCTCTACCTCCAAACCCCCTTGATCATAAGAGGCCATGGGGCCTCAGAGTCAAATATAAGGGCTCTAGGGTCAAACCCCTGGTCCTCTTGTACTAGCTGTGTGACCTTGGGAAAGATATCTAACTTTTCTGTCCCTCAGTGTCATCAGCTGTACAGTGGGGTTGATAATAACAGAACCAACCAACAGAATTGCTGTGAGGAGGAAATGAGCTCATCCTGACAGAGCCTTTACAAGATGCCTGACATAAAACTCCCCTCAGCCATCGTTACCACTTATTAAAACAATCCTAGCATCTCCCAGTGTCCCCCACAGCTTTTGGTGGGGGGGGATAGGGACACCACCCAACTACCATTCCTTCCATAAATCTGGTGAGCATCCCAATTGTTCCAGGCATTATCTCATGTACCAGAGACATGGAGACATGGAAGGCATGACCCCCCCCTTCAAGGAGCTCCCCAGCTGGTAAAGCAATGTGCTATAATAGTGCTTAGAGGTCTGGAAGCCCCTCTAGCTTTCCCCAAAAGTCTCTGCAGGTGATTACGCTTGACAGTTTACACAGCACTTTCCCCCTTTAACATTCCATTCAGTGCTCACCTAAAAGGTGGGCGGGGCAGGGATTACTACATCCTTCTCAATAACAAACATGTCCCCTCTCTGTACTAGGCTAGGGTCCTTGCTGGTTCCCGCACTTTTAATGAAATATCCCAGTCTAAAAATGTACAGAGGATAATTTAATGAATTCATAGAATATCACAAAGGCCTTTGAATCCTTTCTGCGCCATC
Organism: Ailuropoda melanoleuca; assembly: GCF_002007445.2. NCBI lineage: Eukaryota > Metazoa > Chordata > Mammalia > Carnivora > Ursidae > Ailuropoda > Ailuropoda melanoleuca. The sequence goes on from NC_048230.1 coordinate 8,426,253, forward strand.
CAGTGGGAACCACTAATCTCAAATCGGGTATTATGATTTCCCTTTCTTTTTAAAAACGTTTACTACAGGGGCACCTGGGTAGGTTCAGTCAGTTAAGTGTCTGCCTTCGGCTCAGGTCATGATCTTAGGGTCCTGGGATCGAACCCCGCATCTGGCTCCCTGCTCAGTGGGGAGTCTGCTTCTCCCTCTGTCCCTTCCCCTATTCATGTGCACTCTAATAAGTAAATAAAATCTTTAAAAAATTAATACAAAAATATAAACCTATAAACAACATATATTTCTGTATACACCCTTTCAAACTTGATACAAATGATACCATTCTGTACACATCCAGCAGCTTGCTTTTTTTAAGGAAAGCCTTTTATTAGGGGAAAGTTCAAATGTATAAAAGGGAACCCAATAGTGTAAGGTACCTATCACCCAGCTCCAATCATCAATACCCACACGTCCCTGATTCACCTGTAACGATGCCACACCTTACCTCCCCTCACCCAGTGATTTTTACAATTCTGCTTTGAAGTAAATTTTACACACACTTGAATGCATAAACCTTAACTGTATCCTCTTTAAAAAGAGATACATCCTGTGTTGCTATTTCTATCCAGGTGTAGGAAACCACTAGGAAACCACTATTTTGATCTTTCACCTCAGACTACATCTTTTCTAGAACTTCACCTAAAGAGACTCGGAGGCTACAGACATTTGTATCCCTTTGGGGGAAGGCATTAAGTCTCTGAGATTCATCCATGGTGTTCCCATGCATCAATTGATGGCTTTATTCTACCGGCTAAGTAGCTTTCCACTGTCTGAATATGGCAGTGTGTCCATTCATTCTCCCGTTGAAGAGCATCTGGACTGTTTCCAGTTTTCGGCTAAATTTGTGAATAAAGTTGCTGTGAACATGTTTACGTGGTACTTTTTGGGGATACTTGTTTGCACTTCCCTTGGATAAAGGTGCGGAATTGCCGGGTCAAGGAGTCGGGATATGGTAACTTAATGAAAAATCACCAAACTGTTTTCCAAGGTGGTTGTGTCGTATTATTTTCTCTCCAGTGGTGTCTGAGCGTTCCAGCTGTTCCACGTCCTCACCAACGCCTGCTGTGAAGTGCTTTTCATTGTTCAAGACTTTTGCCTCTTTTTACTGAGCTGTCATTCCATTACTGAGTTGGAAGAGTTCTTTACATATGCTGAATAGAAGCTCTTTGTCAGCAATCGGTTTGGGAAACATTTTCTTCACGTCTGTCTATTCATTTGTTCATAATGATATATTTTGTTGACCAGAGTTTTTGTGTTTTAATTTTTATGAAGTCTGATTTGTGATTTCTTTTTCTTTTACTGACAATTTTTTTTGCATTTTGTCTGAGAAATTTGTGTCTACCCTGTGAATCATCTAAAAGCCTCATAATTTTAATCTCTATACTTANCTAATTTTAATTTCTATACTTAGGTCTAAGATCCATCAAATATTAAATTCTGTGCGGTGTGAGGTACAGGACTGAGCTCAAGGTTTTCACCACGCAGGTGGCCTGTTGTTTCAAAGACCTTCTTTTCCTCTTTGAATTACTTTGTCGTTTTTGTCAAACATCAACCCATCATATATAGGTGTGTGCATGGACTCTCTGGTCTACTGCACTGATCGATCTGTGCTTCTATCCTGACGCCAGTATCAAACTGGGTTAATTACTGTAGCTTTAGATTAGTCTTGAAGGCAAAGAGCGTGAGTCTTCCAGCTTTGTTCCTCTTTTGCAAGAGTGTTTTGACTATTCAAGATCATTTGCATTTTTGCATTCCCATATAAGTTATAATATAAATATAAATTTAGAACCAGCTTATCTTTTTCTATTTTTAAAAAGCCTCTTGGAATTTGATTTGAATTATGTTGAGCTATGGATCAGTGTGGAAAATTTTGACATCTTAACAATATTGGATTTTCCGCCTCACCAATATGGTGCATCTTCCCATTCACTTAGGTCTTCTCTCATTTTTCTTAGCAATGTTTTATAGTTTACAGTAGAGAGGGTCGTCACATTTTTGTTATATATCTTGCTCAGCATAATTTTTGTAATATTGTGAATAAAATTTTATTTCCCACTTGTTTTCTGCCAATATATAGAAATATAACTGATTGTTGCTGCGCGTCATGTATCTTGAAATACAGGTAAATTCACTTAAATATGACTGAGGGCTTTCTCTGATAATTTCTTAGGATTTTCTTATAAAATATTATGCTGTGATTTTGAATTCTTTAAATTATTAAATACAATTTTGCTGATACACATAAATAAATAGAATTAAATTGTCCCTTTTGAATCTTTGCACTTTTTGTCTTGCATCATCGAACAGGCTAGAACCCTCATACAATATTGAATAGAAGACTCAACATTCTTGCCTTTTTTCTGATCTTAGGGGGAAAGCACTCCGCGCTTCACCATTAAGTATTAACTGGAGGTACTCTGTAGATGTCCTTTATCAATGTGAGTATTCTGGAGTGCTGCTAGAAGAGATCTAGTTCGCTGAGAATCTTTGTCATGAATGAGTGTCGAATATTGTTAAATACCTTTTTCCCCAATTTTTAAAAATTTTAAGTTTTATTTGAGAGAGAGACAGAATGAGCAAGCTCACATGAGTGGGGGGAGGGGCAAAGGCAGAGGGAGAGAAAGAATCCTAAGCAGGCTGCATGTTCAGCGTGCAGCCCGACATGGGACTCAAACTACTACCCTAAGATCACAACCTGAGCCAAAATCAAGAGTCAGATGCTTAACCGACTGAGCCACCCAGGCGCCCTTTTCTCCCCCCATTTATGAAGACAGTCATATGGTTTTTCTACTTTATCCTATTAATCTGGCAGATTATATTAATTTTTGGAAGTTGAATCAAACTGGAATTTCTAGAATAAACTTTAATTGATCATGATGTAGCATGCTTTTTACATATGTCAAAAGATTTATCACTTTTGTGAAGGATTTTTACATCTAGGGAGGAACATTTTATTCTCTTGCAATGTCTTTGCCATGATTTAACTCATAACATGAGTTAATACCTGTTTCTTCTTCCTCTATTTTCTGGAAGAGTTTCTGTAAGATGGTACTATTTCTTCCTTAAATGTTTGATAGCATTCACCGGGGAAACTCTTGGGACCTAGAGTTTATTTGTTGAAAGATTTTGAAATTCATTGTCGTTCAGAGGTGGCTGGGTGGTTCAATCATCAAGGGCTGGACTCTTGATTTTGGCTCAGGTCACGATCTCAGAGCCATGAGATCAAGCTCCAAGTGCTTAGGAGTCTCTCTCCCCCTCTGCCCCTCCCCATGCCCCACCCCTGGCACGTGTTCTTTCTCAAAAAAAAAAAAAATTCAATGTCATTCATAGGTATAGAGCTACTCAGAATTCTATTACCATCTTGTGTCAGTTTGGGTTTTTGGTCAGCTGAGTTTTTCAAGGAATTTGTTCGTTCCATCTGAACTGTAGAATTTGTCGGCATAATGTTTTTCATAATATTCCTTTTTTGTCCTTTTAAAATCTGTAGGATTTGTAGTGATAGTCACTCCTTAATTCCCATTACAATATCAATAGGCAATTTGTGTTTTCTCTTGTTTTTGTCTGGCTAAGAGTTTATCAAATTTATGTTTTTAATTGACTTTGTCAGTTTTCTTTTTTTAATTTTTGTGATATCTGCTCTTATTTTTATTATTTCCTTCCATCTACTTAATTTGGCTTTTCTTTTTGTCCCCCTATAGTGGAAACTTAGATAATGAGTTATATACCCATCTTGCTAATATAAACATTCAAAGCTACCTTTTGTTCCTCTAAACATTGGTTTAGCTGCGTCTCTCACATATTAATAAAAATAATGCCAAAGAGTTATAAAAATAAAACAGTATAAAGAACATCCAACTATCCTTTGTACAGATTCATCTATATTAATATTTCTCATTTGCTGTATAATTATTTTCTGAAACACTTGAGAGTAATTTACATACATCAAGGATCTTTACCCCTAAATACTTAAAAATGTATATTTCCATGAGTAAGAATACCACTGCAGTTATCAAATTCATATATTTACATTCATGATATACTTCCAACTAACATACCAACCATATTCTGACTTTATCTGTTTGCCTAAAAATGTCCTTTACAGCATCCTTCTCTTTTCCAGTATAAGATCCTGTCTATTTGTCCAGTTTCTTTAGCTTTAGAGAAGCTGAAATGTTTTCACAGTCTTTCCTTGTCTTTATGACAATAACATTTTGAAGAATACAGCCCTTCTATCTTGTAACAGAATGTTATCCACTTTGGGTTATGTGATATTTCCTCATGATTAAATTAAGGTCACACACTCTCCTAGGATATCACATCTGGAGACACACAATGTCCATCTGTTCTCCATTGGTGATGTTAATTTTGATCACTCAGTCAAGGTGTTGCCAATTTTGTCAGTATATATTTATTTTTTCTTCTTTCAACTAATAATCCGTGCACAGGAGACGTTAAAAAATCATGTAAATATTGCTCTCATCAAAACTCCCCCCTAGATTTAATAGTCACTGATGACGCTTCCCTACCATCTTTACCACAATGGTTGCAAAATAATGATTTCCAAACTCCAGCACTCCCTCCAGATTGACCAATCCACCCACAGCATTCTAAGGTAAACAGGAGGCCTCCCTTCTCATGCATGCATGCATGTATGTCTTAATCTATGTATTGAATCCATCTCTCTCTCTCTCTCTCACTCTCCATCATCAATTAAGAATGTAGATACATGAATTCCTACTGTTGCAGGGCTTATTACTCATGACTATCCTTAATTATTTTGGGGGCTCAAACTGTCTCAAATTTGGTCAACAGGAGCTCCTTAAACCTGCCTCCAGGTCTTTCAGCATCTCTGCTGTGTCACACATCATCATAGAAATATACCAAAACTGTTTTTGCATTCTGCTGTTGATGGCCATTAGGCTGTTTATGTTTTTTCATATGGACAAATATCAAAATATGAATTCCTGTGCATATCTTCCATGTACATATATGTTCCAGGAGAGCAAAGCACAAAACTTCTGGTTCTCTCAGGACGTGAGACTCATCTATCTTAACCATGTAACTATTCACTTGTAGGACTACAAAATAAGTAGTTTTGTCAATTTACACTTTCATCAACAGTAGATGAGAATTCATGTTGATCAACATCCTTACACTCACACACACACACACACACACAACCACATACACACAAACACATTTGCCCTTTGATAGGTTTTGGTTTTTTTTTTTTTGAAGATTTTATTTATTTATTTGAC
>NC_048230.1:8434260-8438317 GCF_002007445.2 Ailuropoda melanoleuca
AACAGGCTAGAACCCTCATACAATATTGAATAGAAGACTCAACATTCTTGCCTTTTTTCTGATCTTAGGGGGAAAGCACTCCGCGCTTCACCATTAAGTATTAACTGGAGGTACTCTGTAGATGTCCTTTATCAATGTGAGTATTCTGGAGTGCTGCTAGAAGAGATCTAGTTCGCTGAGAATCTTTGTCATGAATGAGTGTCGAATATTGTTAAATACCTTTTTCCCCAATTTTTAAAAATTTTGTTTTATTTGAGAGAGAGACAGAATGAGCAAGCTCACATGAGTGGGGGGAGGGGCAAAGGCAGAGGGAGAGAAAGAATCCTAAGCAGGCTGCATGTTCAGCGTGCAGCCCGACATGGGACTCAAACTACTACCCTAAGATCACAACCTGAGCCAAAATCAAGAGTCAGATGCTTAACCGACTGAGCCACCCAGGCGCCCTTTTCTCCCCCCATTTATGAAGACAGTCATATGGTTTTTCTACTTTATCCTATTAATCTGGCAGATTATATTAATTTTTGGAAGTTGAATCAAACTGGAATTTCTAGAATAAACTTTAATTGATCATGATGTAGCATGCTTTTTACATATGTCAAAAGATTTATCACTTTTGTGAAGGATTTTTACATCTAGGGAGGAACATTTTATTCTCTTGCAATGTCTTTGCCATGATTTAACTCGTAACATGAGTTAATACCTGTTTCTTCTTCCTCTATTTTCTGGAAGAGTTTCTGTAAGATGGTACTATTTCTTCCTTAAATGTTTGATAGCATTCACCGGGGAAACTCTTGGGACCTAGAGTTTATTTGTTGAAAGATTTTGAAATTCATTGTCGTTCAGAGGTGGCTGGGTGGTTCAATCATCAAGGGCTGGACTCTTGATTTTGGCTCAGGTCACGATCTCAGAGCCATGAGATCAAGCTCCAAGTGCTTAGGAGTCTCTCTCCCCCTCTGCCCCTCCCCATGCCCCACCCCTGGCACGTGTTCTTTCTCAAAAAAAAAAAAAATTCAATGTCATTCATAGGTATAGAGCTACTCAGAATTCTATTACCATCTTGTGTCAGTTTGGGTTTTTGGTCAGCTGAGTTTTTCAAGGAATTTGTTCGTTCCATCTGAACTGTAGAATTTGTCGGCATAATGTTTTTCATAATATTCCTTTTTTGTCCTTTTAAAATCTGTAGGATTTGTAGTGATAGTCACTCCTTAATTCCCATTACAATATCAATAGGCAATTTGTGTTTTCTCTTGTTTTTGTCTGACTAAGAGTTTATCAAATTTATGTTTTTAATTGACTTTGTCAGTTTTCTTTTTTTAATTTTTGTGATATCTGCTCTTATTTTTATTATTTCCTTCCATCTACTTAATTTGGCTTTTCTTTTTGTCCCCCTATAGTGGAAACTTAGATAATGAGTTATATACCCATCTTGCTAATATAAACATTCAAAGCTACCTTTTGTTCCTCTAAACATTGGTTTAGCTGCGTCTCTCACATATTAATAAAAATAATGCCAAAGAGTTATAAAAATAAAACAGTATAAAGAACATCCAACTATCCTTTGTACAGATTCATCTATATTAATATTTCTCATTTGCTGTATAATTATTTTCTGAAACACTTGAGAGTAATTTACATACATCAAGGATCTTTACCCCTAAATACTTAAAAATGTATATTTCCATGAGTAAGAATACCACTGCAGTTATCAAATTCATATATTTACATTCATGATATACTTCCAACTAACATACCAACCATATTCTGACTTTATCTGTTTGCCTAAAAATGTCCTTTACAGCATCCTTCTCTTTTCCAGTATAAGATCCTGTCTATTTGTCCAGTTTCTTTAGCTTTAGAGAAGCTGAAATGTTTTCACAGTCTTTCCTTGTCTTTATGACAATAACATTTTGAAGAATACAGCCCTTCTATCTTGTAACAGAATGTTATCCACTTTGGGTTATGTGATATTTCCTCATGATTAAATTAAGGTCACACACTCTCCTAGGATATCACATCTGGAGACACACAATGTCCATCTGTTCTCCATTGGTGATGTTAATTTTGATCACTCAGTCAAGGTGTTGCCAATTTTGTCAGTATATATTTATTTTTTCTTCTTTCAACTAATAATCCGTGCACAGGAGACGTTAAAAAATCATGTAAATATTGCTCTCATCAAAACTCCCCCCTAGATTTAATAGTCACTGATGACGCTTCCCTACCATCTTTACCACAATGGTTGCAAAATAATGATTTCCAAACTCCAGCACTCCCTCCAGATTGACCAATCCACCCACAGCATTCTAAGGTAAACAGGAGGCCTCCCTTCTCATGCATGCATGCATGTATGTCTTAATCTATGTATTGAATCCATCTCTCTCTCTCTCTCTCACTCTCCATCATCAATTAAGAATGTAGATACATGAATTCCTACTGTTGCAGGGCTTATTACTCATGACTATCCTTAATTATTTTGGGGGCTCAAACTGTCTCAAATTTGGTCAACAGGAGCTCCTTAAACCTGCCTCCAGGTCTTTCAGCATCTCTGCTGTGTCACACATCATCATAGAAATATACCAAAACTGTTTTTGCATTCTGCTGTTGATGGCCATTAGGCTGTTTATGTTTTTTCATATGGACAAATATCAAAATATGAATTCCTGTGCATATCTTCCATGTACATATATGTTCCAGGAGAGCAAAGCACAAAACTTCTGGTTCTCTCAGGACGTGAGAATCATCTATCTTAACCATGTAACTATTCACTTGTAGGACTACAAAATAAGTAGTTTTGTCAATTTACACTTTCATCAACAGTAGATGAGAATTCATGTTGATCAACATCCTTACACTCACACACACACACACACACACAACCACATACACACAAACACATTTGCCCTTTGATAGGTTTTGGTTTTTTTTTTTTTGAAGATTTTATTTATTTATTTGACNCTTAACCGACTGAGCCACCCAGGCACCCCATTCTCATTTTTTAAGTTGAGAAATGAAAAATCAGACGCATTAGGTAAAGTGCCCTACAAGACAGAGCTGTCATAAATCTAGGTGTTTTAACACTGAAAAAATTTTCCTATCTACCCATCCATCTATCCATCTATGTATCTATCCATCTATCCTGACACCCTACAGATTTATGACTAAGTAGATGTGTCAGTTTGTGTACGATGGGGTGAGATAGTTTCGTTTTGTTTCGTGTTTTTTTATTGCATTTTGGCCTGAGGTCTTTAAAGCCATCCCTGGATAAAAATTACTTCCAAGGCAAATCACCCCCAATGTATCCTTTGCCCCCAATCTTTTTCCTGAGTAAAGTCAAATTAAAATGAATAAAAATCAAAACCACCTTGAAGACATGTCCTAAGAAGACAGTCCCCCAATATTATCCATCTTCCTATGTGGGTTTATAGACTGAACAAATGAATGCGGGCATCAAGTCGGTCTCAGCAACTGTCTCTCTCTTTCTCTGGCATCCTAAGACTCTGCCCAGATTGGGATAGGACCTAGAGCACTGGCCTGATTTAGATCCATGAACGACTCTGGGAAAGCTGCATTCTCTGGCTGCCCTAGGAAACAACCCTCCTCGTAGTCTGTGTTTCAGGCCGCTCCAGTTGCCCACAATGCCCTTGCCGGCTCCCCCAGCCTCACCGCCACCCCCGCCTTGGGACCGCTCATTAGCCTGGTATTAGCAGCTGTGTCAGCAGCAGGCCGGGCAGAGCCCTGCTGCCCTGGGCTGTAGCTGCAGAGAATCGTCTAGGGAGGGAGGGCTCAGCTGCCCCAGTGCCAGGCACATGTCAAATCCAATTTAGAAGACGATCTTGTTAAGCCTCCTTATCTGATGACAAGTCCTCCTTTAAAAAAAAAAAAAATCAGTCAAGAAGGTTTTGAAATGTCTACCAGTCACCCATGCTCAGGTCAGATAATGTTTCCTGTCAAGAATACATTCTTTAGGGGCGCCTGGGCGGCACAGCGGTTAAGCGTCTGTCTTCGGCTCAGGGCGTGATCCTGGCGTTATGGGATCGAGCCCCACGTCAGGCTCCTC
>NC_048230.1:8438572-8438865 GCF_002007445.2 Ailuropoda melanoleuca
TTCTCTGGCTGCCCTAGGAAACAACCCTCCTCGTAGTCTGTGTTTCAGGCCGCTCCAGTTGCCCACAATGCCCTTGCCGGCTCCCCCAGCCTCACCGCCACCCCCGCCTTGGGACCGCTCATTAGCCTGGTATTAGCAGCTGTGTCAGCAGCAGGCCGGGCAGAGCCCTGCTGCCCTGGGCTGTAGCTGCAGAGAATCGTCTAGGGAGGAAGGGCTCAGCTGCCCCAGTGCCAGGCACATGTCAAATCCAATTTAGAAGACGATCTTGTTAAGCCTCCTTATCTGATGACAAG
>NC_048230.1:8439172-8479135 GCF_002007445.2 Ailuropoda melanoleuca
AAGAAATACATTCTTTATATCCCATCCGTCGCTTGGTTCAAGGGGATTTGCTTAGTCATATGGGACTTACATAGAAGCCCTGCTGGCCGCTAAGCAGTCTCTGCCCTTCCAAAGCTTTGTGACTCCGTTTTTTGTGAACATCTAGTCCAGCATCTTCACAAGGAAAGAGCATACAGCTGATTTTTATTTCTATCTTGTTGCCCTTTCAAAACTATGGGCACCAAAAATAATAAAATCAATTGCTTGTGAGCTTGTGGTAAAACAGTACTTTCACATATTACTGCTGACAGCAGAGGCGGTTCTAACCCTATTGAAAAGAAATTTTGCAGCAGGTGCAAAACTCACAAAAGCATATGCATTCACACACTCTACTTACGGGGTTTTCCAAACAGGAGAGAAGAGGTCAAATTGATTACCTGTCATGGGTTAGGCATGTTTACAGACACTATGCTATCAATTCTGCATTTCTGTCTTTCGACACATATTTTTATTCCCATTTTATAGATGAGGAAGTTAGGACAATGGCTAATGATTTCTCTGATGCCACAGCATCATTACAATGGAGAACCTGCATTCAAACTCAGGCAGACTGAGTTCCATCCCCTGTTCCTTCCTCTATGAAATACTGCTTTGGGAGAAGGAGTTCTATGCATAAACATCTTCACTGCAGCATTGTTCATAAGAGCAAAAAGTGAGGAAAAGAAAAGTGACTCATAATAGAACATTTTAGTAAATTATGGGAAATTAACCCAGTGGATTATTTTGCCTTCTGACGAATGATAATTTTAAAGATTATTTAGCAATATCAGGAAAAGCTTACCATACGACATCAAGACAAGAGAATACAAACGTATTTGTATGTAATGATTATAACTATATTAAAATGCATATCCATATGGAAAAAATGCTCCTGGGAACTTGGAAAATATAAGACTTTTTTTTTTAAAGGTATTAGTAACCTAATGTAATTTCTCAAAATATCTATTATTGTTATGAAGTTGTATTTGAAGAGAGACACTAGTTCGGGTAGAAAGAATAATAAATTCAAAATGGAAAAGACCAGAATCTGACTACTAGCTCTTTCACATTCTACATTTGTGAAACTGAGCCACTTATGTATAATCTCAGAGTCTTTCATTTATAAAATGGTGATGGTAAGTTTTAACTTCACAACGACATAATGCAAATAAATTAAAACACACACAAAGCCCACTGTGATAAATTAACAAAAACATCATCCATGATAAATTCACTAACCAAAAAATAAAGATAAAGTAAAATGATGGTCCTTCTCAAGTTTCCACCACCCCCAAGTTTCCGCTGATCAGGAAGCAACCTTTCAGCCCACACCCCTACACATGCTCACAGGGCAGCCAAGGGAGGTGGGTAAATAGGGGAATTCGCTCCATGCCAGCATCTTTCTCAGCTCAAACCAGCCACAGATCGGATGCTTCACCAACACTGAAGGCATTATATATTAATCCCTGGGCTCTGCAGTGAAACCAGCATGTGAAACTAACCCTTCCCTGGTCCTCTGGGCATTTACAAGATAAGACCTTGTTACAGGCTGGGCAGTGATGCTGCCTGAAGCTCTTAGAATGAATGTCCTCACTCTGTGAGACATTGTAAGCTCCTGTCTCTGTGGGGATGTCATGGGAAGATTCCCCTAGCTTAGACATTGCTAAGCGCACAGGAGACACTTGACGAGGTGCACCTATAAATGTTCCCACATGGCCTTATGGTTGGGCAGCTGTGCTTACTCAGCTCGAAGCTGCTCTCTGTCATGTCCCCACTTCCCAAATCAGGTGCAGGGTCAAGCGGATTGGAGAACGGGAGAGACGGGGAGGCATCAGAAATGAAATGCACTTTCCTGGGAGCTAAGCAAGCACTGATGGGTTTCCAGGGATAAACGGTACTCTGGTCCACAGCATCTTGGCTGCTGAGCCTCCCCCTGGGCTCCGGGCAGTGGGCCCTAACGGTGCAGTGGCTGCTGACTCCTTGGCTGCAGTGAGCAATCTGCTGTCCCGAGGAGAGGCACCCCCTGCTTCCAGCCTAGGCCCAAAGAAGGCAGTAAAGGAAGCCAAAAGTGGTGCGGTGGAGGGAAACGAATATTGTCAAAGATTTAGCAAGTACCGATCACAGGAGAATAAAAGGAGCTTGCTGACTGGGTGCTTACCACCTGCCAGGAAGATACCGTTACCCCCATCATTTTCAAGATGAGGAAATGCAGGCTCCGGACTTGCATTGAATCGCCCTTTATCTTTTTGCTGAGCACCGACTACAGTCCGGGAACCGTGACCCCTGGAGAGACAGGAAAGATAGTCAGAAGGTAGGATTTCTCATTCATCTGTGATGTTCGTTCCTAAGACTCCTCAGAACACACTGTTCCCTTGGGCAGATGCTCTCGGATCAAGAAGAAATTGGCAGAGCGGTTGTCCAAGCTGTCTGCTCCATCTTGCCTGCACCAAGTTGAATGAAACAGACCTGGTGCCAGGACTGAGAACGGTGCTTTCGATGGCCGCACTGGAACAGCTCCTCAGAACAGCTCCTGGCTCACAGCAGAGGGAGGCACACCTGGAGTTCACCCTTCAGAAGACAGTGTGTTCTGCCCCGCTCCGAACCCAGCCAGGAAGCCCTGGGGGGAGCTGTGAGAGCAAGGAGAGGGGCTGCTGCACGGGGCTTCCCAGGGAATAGGAAGAGCACCGGATTTGGAGTCCAGGAAACGCACCCATGTACACACACACACACACACACACACACACACACACACCCCTGGAATGAACCTGACTCTGCCACTGGCTCTGCAACTTTTGGGCAACTTCCCTAGGTTCTTAGATCCCCATCTGCAGAAAAGATTTGGGGGGGGGGACTAAAAGTGGGCCAGACATGTACTAGATCCGGCCCAGGGACTGGTGGAGAGGCGTCATTCTCTCCCTCTGAACGATGTTTCTGTGTTGAGGATGCAGAGGGTCACGTGATGTAAAACAGGAGGCAGGCATCCTGAAAGGTGTGGGACAGATCTGTCCTATAATCCAAAGGGTGGAGACACAGACACAGCTACTCCCCAGAGCCTCCAGGACAGCTGCTAGGAAGGTCTGAGACCCGTAGGCAGGAGGAGGACGAAAAGGTAGGAGGCAGGACGACCAGTTAAGATCGCAAAGTCCCACAGTTATGAGGGCACTTTGAATAATTCTGTCCCCTCACTGATTCTATAGCCCAGGGCTCTAACGAGCATACCGAACTCCCAATGATTACAGTCTTACAGGCTCAGACACCTAAGAGATTTCAAGGAATCACTTGGGACAGAGAGACAAGCTTCTCTTTGATGCTCATTTCAGTGACTGGTCCCCTTGGAGGTCAACACATTACTTCGAGGCAAATTCATTCTGCTTTCATTTCGGCCCTCTTCCCGTTGAGTTCTCTCGGGGCATGGGAATCAACTGCTAACTTGATCCCCCCAAACTCCGTGCCCGGACTCATCACTAGAGGAGAGACAGCCATGCATTGCATTAGCCACTCATCCCACAACGAAAGCACACAGTGTCCCGCGTTCAGGAGTCTGGATCGCACAAGGGACACGACTAGACCTCCCCTTAAGGAGTTTTGGGACATTTGAATTACAGTGCACTAGATTTCATCTTTTCCAAGCATCCATTTGGTACTGGAACCCCTTGAAAATTCAATCCTCCATACACGTTGAATATATGAAGGCCATTCATGGATGGCTCAAATTCTTTTCCATTTACTGATCAATCCGTTTGTTAGAAATCTCGTCTTCACTTTTGTGTTTGGCTAACTCCAATATTTACAAGTCTCTCCAGACTAAACATTTCCGATTTCCTTCAAATATTCCTCATATGGTTTTGTTCCTAGAGCTGCCCTATCTTGGTTTCTCTCATCTGGACAGTGATTCCTGGCAACATGTGGCATCTAGGAATTTAGCTGAAATTCCTAGTTGAAAACACCGTATTTCGGATGTGACTTGGACCAGCAAAACCTTATTCATGTATGCATGGTTTTACGAATACGGCTCAAACAGCACATCTAGGTATATATGTGGGAATGTGTTGCCTGCACACAGAATGATTTTGCAGGAGAGAATGGGGAGCATTCCTTCCACATGGATTCACCAGCCTTGACCTAGAGACAGAAACCCAAGGAGGGTGGGGGGTGCCTGGGTGGCGCAGTCATTAAGCGTCTGCCTTTGGCTCAGGGCATGATCCCAGCGTTCTGGGATCAAGCCCCATATCAGGCTCCTCTGCTAGGTGCCTGCTTCTTCCTCTCCCACTCCCCCTGTGTTCCCTCTCTCGCTGGCTGTCTCTCTCTGTCAAATAAATAAATAAATCTTTAAAAAAAAAAAAAAAGGAAAGAAAGAAAGAAAGAAACCCAAGGAGGGTGGGAAACCATGTGAGGCAGGAGTGGAACAGCATAGGTCAGCACCCAAACCACTTCGTTGAAGGTCCTGTTCAGAGTCCAGATGGCTCTTGGCAAAGTCACGGAGAGACCCTGAGGCCCCTGAGCCCCTTCCTCCCTCCTGATTCAGCAGAGGAGGTGGGAAAAGGACGGACGGACGTTAGATCCACACTGGATTGGGTGTGAGTCCTTGTTCTCCTTGGCTGTGTAGCATCAGACAAATGCCTTTCTCTTGCTGACCCTCTGTTTCGTTACCTGCATAATGGTTCTCCCTCCCTAGGCAGCTATGAGGATAAGGAAAGCAACAGACAGGGTCTGGCACAGGGTTGGGGGCACACAAGGCTCAGAATGGGTTTTGTACTCCCCAACAGGAGGGCCCTCCATCCTCCTTAGAGAAGTCTGCTTTGAGCAAAGACCTTACATCAGCGATTTACACCTCAGTGTGGGCCAGTACGGCAGTGTGATTCCTCCTGTGGGGGAGTTTGTCTCCTAAGGTGTTAAAGAAATCTTACGCCGTAGTCAGGGGGTGGCCGTGATCTCTGGTGCTGGCATTTTATTTTATTTCTTACCAAGCAGCGTTCATGAAGCCTCGAAAATAGCTGCTGCCCCCTCTCCCTCCCTGTACCACCTGCTTTCTCCTGGGGGGGCTACTTAAAAGAGGCCATGGACAAGCTCAGAAGTATTATTAACATGTCTTATCTCTTCCATGGTGTGATCTGGTTAGAGACAGACCTCTGAGCAGTAACCAGAATTCCTGATTTGCTAAGCCAATTCCAAACAATCCTAATCCTTTCACAAGTGCTTGCATGCGTGCATGCATGCATGTGCGTGTGTGTGTGCACGCGTACACCAACTGTATGCACTGTGAACCACCAGTCTGTCAGGGTTTTTCAACCAGGTATTCGACAACCCTTTACTTAGCACAGATTATGGCCTAAACACTATTCTAACGGTACAGAGAAAGAGGAGTAAGATCTGTCTCTGGTGGGAGAGATGTAATTACAAATTATAGAACAGTCCAGTTTGTCTGAGCCAGACAGATAAAGTCAGTGATGCCAGAGCACAGAGGGGGCAGGGAGTGCCCCCAGGGGGGCAGAAATTGAGAGACCTTCCAGAGGAAGTGGCACATGGTGGAGCCTTGACAGATGAACAGGAGTTTTTCCAGCACTGAGATGGGAAAAGGGCATTCGAAGCAAGGGAAGGAGCTGGTGAAAGACTAAGAGTTGGGGCTGGGCACATCATTTGGGGGAAAACAAGAGTACCCAGAGCTTGGGGCTGGTGGAGCGTAATGGCAGAATAGGTGACCTGAAGATTTGGGGTCCAGTGTGGGAAGGACTTCACTTAAGGAATTCTAGGTAAAGAGAAGTGACTGGAATCATCCTGACCAAAGATGCTAAAGTCCTGTCCTCAGATGGTGGATGGTGGTTGTGGAATGGAGAGAAGAAAGGCTGGATTCCAGATACCTGTGTGAGATAGATAGAATTGCAGGGCTGGTGATGGACGGCAGGGGAGGGGCCCTGAAAAGGAGCGGGGAGCTGAGGAGGACTCTGAGCTTTCTGATTTTGCAGATCGACCTCTATCGTCATCATTAACCAAGATTGAGAACACAGGAGAAGCAAGTTCCGGGGGGAGGTTAGATAAATAACAGCAAGGGGCACATCTTCCAATAGCTTTCAAGGACATTCTTCTGCCTGGGCCTTGAAATGAAAATCAGCTCTACTATGCCCTTAAATGACACCTTCTAATGCCACCTCTTAGCTGGACGCCAAACCACGGAGAGTTCTCGAGGCTTCAGGACCCCTCCTTAGGCTGCAGGTGGAGGCTCAGATGGGTCATCGGGGGTGGGGAAGATGTCAGGAAGCACAGAATAGGGGTTAAGAGCACATAGCGAGGGACCAGGCAACCCTGGGTCCAAATCTTCTCCCCTGCCCCTAACAGGCTGTGTTGGGCCTGTTACTTAATCTCTCTAAAGCCTCAGTTGTTCTCTATAAAATGGGTACACTGATCTACCTCATAGGTCACCAAGACGTTAAATGAGTTAGTGGTAACGTAAGAGACTCAGAGTAACATCAGGCCCATTGAAAGAACTCAAAAAAAGGAATCTTGTCATTGCTAGCAGCGTACTCTTCCTGTTTTTCAAAAATGTATTTGTCTGTTTGCAGTGTGAAGAGTTCTTCAGCAGACAAGGACCAATTCCCTATAATTCCCTAGGCCTCAGCTTCTTCCAGAAGATCTCCATCGAGGTTGACGCGATGCAGTCATAAAGCCACCAAACTCCCAGCCACTGTCAGCAGGATGTGTCTCTGGCCATGTTCCCGGATGTGGGACTCTGACCAGGTCCTCTACCCTGGAGAGAATGCTAGTTGGGGTCAAGAAACAGAACAGAACTGTCTGACCCTGAAGGCTGAGGCCTCCTGGGCACCGCGCTCCAGCCAGCTCAGCCAACTCCTCCCCTGAATGCAAGTGAGCGTGTCCTTGCTTCTCTGAATCCTGGTCTTCTCTACAGGTCTTATGAGATGTGGAGATGGTCTGCTTCCATCCAGGAATGGGTGCTCTAGGGCTGTGCTGTCCAGGCCCCAAAGTATGGAACAGCATAATACAACCTTGAACATGGACCAGGCATCGATCCTGCCTGGACTGTCCACAGTGAGCATAGCTGGGTAAGCTCTTATGGAAGTGTATTAGGCAGAAATTTCCCCTTGCCCATTCCACAGTCTTCATGGTGGGGCCCCAGGAACTGAGGCAGGGAAGATGCTGGCCCGAAATCAGAAAATTCACCCTATAAGCTGCTTCCTCATCCGGGCCCACGCAGTCAACCTTATGGAATTCTTTCTGGTTTTACTGAAGAAGCAAGTGTTCATCACAGTGCTGAAGAGAGGGAGAAGAGTAATAAAGGAGACACAGTAGAGGGAACACGGGCCTTGGAGTCAAAAGACACTGGGTTGAGCCCCAGCTCCATCTTCCACTAACTATATTAAGCTTGACACGTTACCAAACCCTGTCCAGAGTCTCTATTTTCACATCTGAAAATGGGAATAAGATCTCTTCTACCTAGTGTTACTGCAAGTACCAAGTGAGGTGATGCGAATAAAAGTACTGTTTTGGGGGCGCCTGGGTAGCACAGCAGTTAAGCGTCTGCCTTCGGCTCAGGGCGTGATCCCGGCGTTATGGGATTCGAGCCCCACATCAGGCTTCTCCGCTGTGAGCCTGCTTCTTCCCCTCTCACTCCCCCTGCTTGTGTTCCCTCTCTCGCTGTCTCTATCTCTGTCGAATAAATAAATAAAATCTTTTAAAAAAAAAAGTACTGTTTTGTTACCCCAATCATAGTCCACCTTCTATTATTACTTCCTAAATGTATTACAGTCCCCGGATAATGCTTAGATTATCTCTCTCTCCTTCTCCTTATCTTCTCTTCTTTGTGCCTGCAAAACCAGCCTCCCTGATATGCCCAAATATGACCCATTCTTCAAGGCTCAACTCCAAATCTAATCTTCTGTGAACCTCCCTCCCCCCTTACACACACACACACACACACACACACACACACGACACTTGGGGACACTGGGATAGGGTGAATGTATTTTCCCTGAGGAAAGAACATAAATTTAGGGGGTCCAGAGGGTAGACCATTCTGGGTTGAATTGTATCCCCCAAAAATGTATGCTGAAGTTCTAAACTCCAGTGCCTCTGAACGTGACCTCATTTGGAAATAGGGTCACTGCAGATTTACTTGGTTAAGACAAAGTCATCCTGGAATAGGTGGGTTCCCCATCCAGTATGACTGGTATCCTTAAAAGGAGGGGGAACACACAGGGAGAAGATGGCCACGTGATGATGAAGGTAGAGATTGGTGTAACACACCTGCAAACTGGGCAATGCCGAGGGTGTCTGGCAAACCCCAGACGCTGGAAGAAGCAAGGAAAGATTCCCCCCCACAGGTTTCCCTCACAGGTTGGCCCTTCCAACACTTTGATTTCAGACATATAACCTCTAGAACTCAGACAATAAATTTGTGTTGTTTTAAGCCACCCATCCATGGTACTTCCCAATGGCAGCCCTAGGAAATGAACACACCCACTATCCTTCCCCCCAGTGGACAGCGATTTGGCCTCCACTCTCTCCTCAGCCAGACTCACCCCAGTGACCCCCTTCCCTCCTGACTCTCCTCCCTGCCTTGTCTGACTCATTCCCGCCATCACACCCTTAGTTTAATCTTTCCTCTCTTGACACGTGCATTATTACAAGGGCTTTCCAGTAAGTGATCCTGCTACGGGTTCCTTCAGGTAAATGTCCTTCTATACATCCACATGGTGGCTGAAAGGATCTTTCCAAAATATCAGTCTGATCACGCTTACCCTGTAAAACCCTGAGTGGCTCTTCTGAGTCTTCAGGACATTGACCAAGGGGTGTAAACGTCTCAGTCTAGTTTCAGACCCTTGACAATGAGGACTGCAACCCTCACCTTGGGATCACCTGCCACCACCACACTCACACGCACCCTTTGTGCCAAGCCTACTGGAATATTCCAATCTCCAACAGTTTTCTCCACTGAAGGATCTTCACCTACCCTTGTCCCTGCCTTCAGCCTTGCTTCTCTTCTTTGCCTAACTTTTACTCTCTCTTCAAAATTACATCCGATATCACCTCCTTCAGGAAGATTTCTCTAACCTTTCCCCTCCCGGTCTAAATACAGTGCCCCTTTCTGCACTGTCACAGGGTCACCTTGACCCAGCACATTTCCGCCGCTAGATTGAGCTCCTTGCGGGGCAGGAGCCATCTCTGTCGCTTATATCGCCAAAGCCAACACGGTCACAGAGCAGGTGCCTAGCAAGGAATTACTTCATTCTATTTTATTTATTGCACTTACTGGCTTTCAGGAATCGCTGTTACGGGTTGGGGCCAGGCAACATGCTAAAAATTTGACGTGCGTTGTGTCATCCCCTCCTTCCACCCGCCCCAGCACCTTAGCATCATTATCTTCCCATTATGAATAAGGAGGCCGGTCTCCAGGAGATGAAGTCACCGGCCGGCACGCAGAGCCAGAAAGTGGCCGAGGCCAGGGTCTCGTCCGGGCACACAGATGCCATCACACTGCCAGAACGAGGAAGGGAGGGGCCAGTGAACATCAGTGACATCTCACAATTAAAAGTTCTTCCTGCAGTTCATCGGAATGCAAGCGGAGACCTCCCTAGTTCCAGCTGCCACTTCGATATCGACTTGCTTCTTGTCTAGAGAGGGAGAGAGTGCGAGACAGAGTGATGGTCCTCATCTGTCACACCCAACTATGTGTGTCTGTGTCACGGGAGGGGACGAATGAACACAAATGTTATAAACACTAGCAGAGGAAAATGAGGAGCTATTTTATCTCCTCGGCACAGAACGTAAAACCAGAGCCAGGGCTGCACCCCGACCTTTATTTATAGTGTGTGCTGGGGAAGGCTCCTGATGGGGGAGGCGCCCTCCTTGCCCGCACCCCCCACCCCGCGCCTTGTTGGAGGCGAAGACGAATTAAAAACACAGGCTGCTCAGAGAGAGATAAATCAATTTTCATCAGAGCAGAGCCCCCAACACCACCCTGACAAATCAATATATTTCTCCATAATGGAGTCACTAAAGCTGCAACCGAGTCACCGGGAAACACAACGCAGCCCTCATAAAGAAGATCGCAAAGTAATAGAATATCCAAATATGAATTTCAATTATCCGCCTTCAAGGGCACACTAATATCTTCGGGAGGGGAGTCCATCAAAAATTCATGGGGCCTGGCTTCATTGCCCCCAGTCGATGGTTCTGTGGGCTTCCAGGGCTCCCATTGCTCCAAGCTGGCAGAGGAGTCTCACCCAGGCTAGAAGAAGAATCTAGAATCCCCTGTTACGTGGCCCTCTTCAAAGGAGATGGGAAGCTCTGAGCAGACAATCCTGCCCAGAAAGAAACTCTCTGCTGAGACAGGGGAGAGGACTTCCACCTGCGTGGATGGGTTCTAGGGTGGTCCAGGGGCCCCACAACCTAGACGGAGCTGAGATCAAGCTGAGCTGGTGTCATCACCCAGAAACCCAGTGGGAACCCACCCAGGCCAGGTGGGGAGGAAGATTTTTAGCTCTGCTGGTAATGTCACACTCTGCTGCTCCTCTCCTGCCCTCCCTCTGCAGACTCTCAGGGAGGGGGGCGGGGTTTGACTCCTAGGAATGGCAGCCAGCTCCCCGCAGGTATCCCCTGCTCAGGCATGAGGGTGCCCCTGGGAGTCACCTTGGTCATGCACCTGCCTCTCGCTCAGATCTTTGAGTCATCGAGACAGTGACAACAACCACAGAGTCAGTGTATTGGCTGAGAATCCGGAGGTGGCTGCCAGACAGTCTAGATCCAAACCCTGGAGCTACCACGCATAGCCTGAGTGGTCCTGAAAGCCTCAGCTTCTGATCTACAAACTGCAACGAGGTCACCCTACCTCGGAGGATGGCATGGCCATGAGCCTTTATGGAAGGCCTGACCTGGGCTGGGATTATTCAAGGCTCTTTATAGGTATTAAGCCATTTATCTTCAAAACAACTCAGTGAAGTTGCCTTTGTTTTTCTCACCATTTTACAGATAAGAAAGCTGAGGCACAGAAGTTAAGTAAAAGAAATAATATACGGAAAATGCTTAGCACCACACCTGGCACCTTGTAAAAGTTCAATGAGTGTTATCACTTGTAATTCTATAATATTTAATATGCTTTCCAAATGTAGTTTGAAAGCTGTTTCAGGCACCTAAGCATGACTGATCTGTACTGCATTTTTAAAACTCCGATTACTACCAGAGTCTCACAGGTGGTCTGTGGACCCTTCCCACCCATCCTCCTCAGTGTTGCTAGGGAGAGCTCTCTAAAACACAAATATGTTGTTCAACATCATTAGCCATCAGGGAAATTCAAATCAAAACCACACTGAGATACCACCTTACACCAGTTAGAATGGCAAAAATTGACAAGGCAAGAAACAACAAATGCTGGAGAGGATGTGGAGAAAAGGGATCCCTCTTACACTGTGGGTGGGAATGCAAGTTGGTAGAGCCACTTTGGAAAACAGTGTGGAGGTCCCTCAAAAAGTTAAAAATAAAGCTACCCTATGACCCAGTAATTGCACTACTGGGTATTTACCCCAAAGATACAGACGTAGTGAAGAGAAGGGCCATATGCACCCCAATGTTCATACCAACAATGTCCACGATAGCCAAACTGTGGAAGGAGCCGAGATGCCCTTCAACAGATGACTGGATAAAGAAGCTGTGGTCCATATATACAATGGAATATTACTCAGCCATCAGAAAGGATGATTACCCAACATTTGCAGCAACATGGACGGCACTGGAGGAGATTATGCTAAGTGAAGTGAGTCAAGCAGAGAAAGACAATTATCATATGGTTTCTCTCATTTGTGGAACATAATGAATAGCAGGGAGGACATTAGGAGAAGGAAGGGAAAAATGAAGGGGGGGAAACAGAGGGGGAGGTGAATCATGAGAGGCTATGGACTCCAGGAAACAAACTGAGGGCTTCAGAGGGGAGGGGGGTGGGAGGATGGGCTAGCCCAGTGATGGGTATTAAGGAGGGCACATATTGCATGGAGCACTGGGTGTTATATGCAGACAATGAATCATGGAACACTACANAGAGGTGGCTGCCAGACAGTCTAGATCCAAACCCTGGAGCTACCACGCATAGCCTGAGTGGTCCTGCAAGCCTCAGCTTCTGATCTACAAACTGCAACGAGGTCACCCTACCTCGGAGGATGGCATGGCCATGAGCCTTTATGGAAGGCCTGACCTGGGCTGGGATTATTCAAGGCTCTTTATAGGTATTAAGCCATTTATCNATGAACACATCACCACCTTACCTATACTCCTTCAATGGATTCCCTCTGCCTTTTTGATCAAGTCTGAACCTCTTCCCTTTGCAGCCAAAGATCTCCTTAATCGGACCTTGGTTTGCCTGTTCAGCCTCAGTTCCCTAGCCCTCCCCTCCCCCCATGTCATGGTTTATTGTAATTCTCCCCCAGTTCTTTCAGGAATGTGCTCTGCTCACTCGCCCACTGGGATTTTTACATATGCCCTCCCCTCTGCTTATAATGCCTGTCCTTCCCTATTCTGGAAAACACCTTCCCTTCACATCTCAGTCCCCTCCCAGTGAAGCTTTCCCTGCCCCTGCAGGCAGATCTGCACGCTTGTTCTCCAGGGTCTCCAATGAGCCTCCCGTGCCCCGATCATGGAACTCCCACCCCACCACACACCCCTGCACATGTCTGCCCTCTGTCTGCCTCCCTGTTTGGCCAGGGTCAGCTGGGTGGCCAGGCCTTGTCATTAGTATATCCCAGGTCCTGGCACACAGCAGGTGCTTGTGTGTGTGGTTTCTATATTTCTATGGTTACTGGCGGGGGAGGGGGGCAGGGGGTTGATAGCCACAGGCCCGTGCTTCACCAGGACACCACAGTCTCAGTGCAACCCCAGGGACAATGCCAACCCAACAGAACCCACTCTAGCTAGGTTTAACCAAAAAGGCATGTATTTAAGGGTGCTAGGTGGCTCTTGGAATCTCCAGAACACCAGAGAACCAGTCTCGGAAAGAACAGCCGGAAGGAACACTCAAAGTACAGTGCCCGGCTGCTCCAGTGGGGGGCGCTGTGGCTGCCACATCCTGGCACAGGTCTCCTCAGCTCCCATTCCGTGTGATTTAACAAATGAGGGACAATGAGTTGTCAAGGTAGTTCTTGCTACCTTACCAGCGAGGAGACACGTATACGGAGGTTGTGGGACTTCCTCACAGCCCCATGCACAACAGGCCGTGGAACCGTGTTCTCAGGCCCAGGTGTCCCCGCAGTGCCACAGACACTTGGGCGTGGGCAGTGGCAGGCAGGTGCTTCTGGAGCTGAAGAGCCTGGTGGGAGCTCAGACCCACAGTTGCGGGGAGCCCGGAGGAGACAGTGTGACAGAGGCAGTTGGCCCTCCCCATGCACACTCCCCCCGCCCCCTCCCAGCACTGCTGGACCCCACGGCTCAGCCCCCAGCGAACAGAGAGGGGCCCTGGCACGGAGCTTTCTGCTCGGCGGAGTGTGAACGCCAGAGANGCACCCTCCCAGCACTGCTGGACCCCACAGCTCAGCCCCCAGCGAACAGAGAGGGGCCCTGGCACGGAGCTTTCTGCTCGGCGGAGTGTGAACGCCAGAGAAGTGGGTCAGCTCTGGGCTGGAGCAGCCGAGGGCTGGCGCGTGTCCTCCACTGTCTCGTGGCAAGATGCGGTGGACCCAGGGGAGAACAGGAGGCCCCGGAGGGGGCAGAGCCACCGTATGGCACAAGCCTCAGCCCTGAGCCCTCATGAGGAGGGCTGCCCTCCAGAGCGCTCCCTGGCCTGCAGGGCGAGCGAGAACGGACCTCTATGGTGGTTGTCGCTAAGCCACAGAGACGCAGGGATCCCCATCAGAGTGCTCAGCTTGTCCTCCCAGGTGAACGTGGGGACAGTAGCCCCCCACCCCGTGCCCTGAACTGCAGAGTCAGAGCTGAGCCCGGGTACCCAGCGCCCGGCAGGCACACAAGGAAGAATGAGGACCCCAGACAAGGCCACCTTCCAGGCTGACTCGTGCATTGGGGGGGGGAGTGTGGCGTGCCTGGAGAAGGCCTGGCAGCCCTGCACCCCTCCACTAGGCCTGGCCCTGTGCATCCCTTCCATTTGCCTGTTCCAGAGTTCTAGCCTTTTTAAATTAACCAGTCATAGTTCCGGGTCCTGCGAGTCGTTCTAGCGCAGTGGGAACCCTGAGTTACGTAGCCAGCTGGTCAGAAGCACGGCAGGCCGGGCCTCGCCTTGGCGTCTGAAGCAGGGGACTGTGCTGTGGGACGACGCTCTTAACCTGCAGGGTCTGCACCAACTCTGGTAGTGTCACAGGTGGACTGCAGGACACCCAGCTCGTGTCCCGAGAGCTGGAGAATTGGATGCTGTGAGGCATAACCCCACACATTTGGAGCCAGAAGACTGGGGGCAGACACAAAGGAGACCGGCGTCAGATCCAGGGCTTCCCTAGCTAGAAGTGGGGACTCACTACCACCGGGCTTGGACCTCCCTGCATCCACACCGCCTGCCTCCCTGCCCCACTGGCTGCCTCCCACTCCCACATCTGCTCGTCTGTCCCTAGCTTCATTCTGAACTCTGAGGAGCAAAGAACAGGATGGTCTTTGGGGATCTCTTTCAACTCTAATAATCGTGAATTTGTTCTGAGCCAACTGAAATGTCAGGCTGTAGCCACTGTGGGTGACTGCTGCCAGCAGTTTCGGCCTGGTTGGGGTGCCACCCCGTCCTCTCTTCAGACCATCAACCTCACCCTAAACCGCATTCCTAAACAAGTCATGTAGCAATGAGTTTTGCCCTACAAATAAGTAGCTAGACTCAGAAGGGAAGACATGGGGTACAGGCGCTCCTCTTCTCATACTCCTTCCCCTTCTGTGAGGTTAGCCAGGAGCCACTGTTCCCTCTGCTCCTCCCCGACCTGGTCAATGCTGAGGGCTCCAACGAGGAGCCAGATACCACTGGAGTCCTCCACAGAGCGAGGCAGCTGGACTCAAGAATGCGGGACCTGTCCCATTCCAGGAGAGGAGCACAGGTAGTGGGGAGCAGGCTGGGGTGGTGTTCCAAGTGCAGGATCGGGAAACCTATGTCTTGAAGTGGCCTGCAACTAAGCTGGCCTTCCTTGCGCGAAGCTTCCCAGGCTTCAGTGGAAGGAGGCTGGAGCCCCAGAGATCCACATTCCAGTTCTTGTTCTAGCTGTGTGACCAGCTAGAAACTCTCCAAACCTCAGATTTCTTCATGTGTCCAAGGGGATTCTAATAGTTCCTCCCTCACAAGGTTGATGTAAGAATTAAATGGCGGAATGCATGGGGCATGCAGGGCACACGGACCACCACGAACATACCCTGTAACAAAGATGATCGCCGTCACTCTCCGTGCTTAATAGCTTGTGTAGTGTTAGTAAAGGTCTGGGGGAGGGAAGGGAGGACAGAGAAAAGAGCCAAGAAAGGAGGACAGGAAGGGAGGGAGGGAGGGAGGACAGGAAGGAAGGGAGGGAGGGAGGACTGGGGTGGGGCAGGAAAGAGGACAGGGGAAGGGGAGGGGGAAGGAAGGAAGGAAATGAATGCACGGTAAGAGGCTGGGACCATGGCTATCAATAATTAACCCATCTGATCTGTGTACATGTCTGTGGAGGTGGTCTGTCCCCATTGAGAAGCCCCGCTTGCTGAGTGCTCACTACCCCTAGCACAGGGAGCCTCGTAGGGCCCAGCACCAGCAGGTGAAGCTGTCCTCATGAGGGAGCCATGAGGGCCTCATGAGGGAGCCCTCCCTGGGCCTCAGGAGACAACCGCTGGCCACCTGCCACACACCACCTGCTTTCCCCTACAATCCACACTTACTCAACCTGATAGGCAAAAGGGGGCGGATTTACGTCACTGCATGACTTCAGGCAGGTCACCTCTCAGAGCCTGTTTCCTCATCTGTAAACCGGGGAAGGTGAGCAGCCCCTCCGTGCTGGCCTCACCCGAGGGAGGGTGGTTCTAGCACCGGAGCTAAGTGCTAGATGAAGCCAGTATTAGGGTCGCCACCAGGGCTCTTTTGCAGCAAAGCGTTGCCGGGTGCCCTGCAGATGCAAAATAGAGTCAGTCGGGTTCTTTCCTGGGGGGGGTCGGGGGGGGGAGGTGAAGTCCACGGAGAGGGTGGTCTAACTCTAGTCAGTTCTGGCTGCACCTTGTAATCCCCTGAACCCCACCCTGCTTCCGCGCGGAGGCTGGGCTAGTTCTTCCGGAATATTCACCAGTGCTTCCTTAGGTTGTGAACGCCGGACTCCCAACCAAGAGAACACAGATAAACCGGAAAGAGGAAAATAACCTTGACGTCAGTCTGCACAGGGATGCACACCCCTCCCCCAGAGTTCAAGGGCCTGTGAACTATGAGATGAAACATTGATGAACCTAGTTTTTAATAGCTCACATTTATCAAACACGGAGAACACGTCAAGCGCTATGCGGAGCACGTGACAGCCTTTATCCCAGCGACTGCTCATACCACCCTAGCAGGTGGGGCCCGCACCACCCCATTCCCAGCAAGGGGGAGTGGGCAGAGCTTACTACCGCATGCTATTCGTGGTGGACCGGCACCCCAGCTCTGCCTGACTCCGGGGCCAAGCCCTGCACCCCGTAGGCCACCGACCAGTGCTGGGCAGAAAGCCCTAGACCCACCCCCCGCCTTACACTTGTGTTTTACTTCGGGCAAGTCACTGCCGTCTCTGGGACTTTTTCCTCACCTGCAAAGTGAGGTCACCAGGCTGCCAGCTCTGTCACTCTCAGATCTACAATCCTATGACCTCTTCGTGCTTAAATCCACTGCCCTCTTATTTTTCTTCTATTTTCAACTTCCCTACCCTCAAAATGTATTTGAAACCAGGGCAACTAGCCTGGAGACCTGCTCTTAAGAGAGGTTATCACAGGATTTTGTCCTCTCCATGATTTGAAGCAGTGAATCCTCCTTCTGATTTTATTTACCCTATAAAATCCAAAAACTCTAGAAACCTTTGTTGGACAGAATCAGCTTTGGAAATCTTGGTATCACATGACTATATTTGACATACACATTGATCATGGGCTAAGATATTAACAGGTTCTTGGCTAAGAAGGAACATCACCACTTATTATAGACCCTCCTAGAATGCATGCAAGAGATTCGTAGTAAAGGTGCTGATAAGTCCTGCAGTAAGGAAATTTTGGCAGTTTTGTTTCATCCAGATTTTATAGAGCTTCCTTAGCCACAGAACCCTTTTACTGAATACCCAAACTGATACTTAAAACAGCATATGAGTCCCTGCCAAAGCTACATGCCATCTTCTTGGACCTCCATATCAATGCTTCTTGAAACCCAGAAAATGAGCTCTGAGTGAACCGAGTACGGAATGAAGGCTAATGCTAGCTGTCACCCTCCCAGACGCACCACTTCCTGCCTCACAGGAGGTCTGATGAGCTGGAAAGGTGACAATTAAGAAGGCAGCTGGTCCCGTGGGACAGAAAGCACTGTCATCCAACAGCCAGGTGGGTCCAAGTGGGTGACAATAAAACCACAGCGGAAAGTTGCACCTTTTCATTTTAAGGGTGGCTCTGCACCCTTCAGGCTGGCTGTGCAGTTGGGGAATTCATTCATTAGCACATTGTGAAAGGACCAGAATAGACACATTAAGACAGAATGATCTCACAGAACCTCTTGTATCAGTTAGGGACAGTCACTGCCACCCATTACTTCTCCCAGTACAGCTCCATTAAACACTTCCTCTGCGTGGACTCTGAAGTTAATGCGGTGCTGAATTAGATTCAGCCACTGCCTTCCAGGGGTTCACAGTTCACGTGAAGACAGGCATGCAAACAGTTACAACACCGTTGTAATGGGAGCACGGGCAAGGCCTCAAAGGAGCCTGGACAAAGGGGAACGTAGATCTGCCTCTTCCCAGTGCGGCACGTGTGTCCTGAGCTCCTCCTCTGTCCCAGATGCTGCTCTAGGCATAGAAGAAATGCGCACGAAAGACACAGACCCTGTGCAAAAGATGCTTCTAGCCTCTGGGACGCTTCGGTGCCCAAACCGCTCCTCAAAGAGAGTAACATGTTTCCTCCGCTAAGCTTTGGAATTCCCCATCAGGGTGCTTATCACGCCATAGAACGTGTTAGAAGGCTTGTTCTCCTGTCCAGGCTGCAAGCTCGCCAAGGTCTGGGCCCTGCATTACTGATGTTTGTAACACGGGCGGGTGCATCCCTTAGCAACTGCCTGAAGGTAGCAGGTGTTCAACAAATGCTTTCTGAAAGGAGGAGACGGAGGTCAGGGCTAGGGATGTTCAGCCATCAGTGTATCATAGGGCAACTCTGGCGTGCGCCCTGGGAGAGGAAGAAGCGTTCAGTAGAAGGGAGAACATGGATCCATTGAGGTGCATATGGGAGCAAGCAGAGCTCGGGAAAGCCTCGTGGAAAATGCTTAATCAAAATGGGTGTGGGAGGGTGAGTAGACTTTCAACAAATGGATACCAAGGGGCTCCAAAGGAGTAAATTCTAAGAACAAATAGGATGAGTACCAGCGAGGAGTCAACGGGCAAAGGAAGCATTCGGGAAAGAGCACACTGCATGTCTGACCCGAGTTTAGGGTATGTGTCATAAAGAGCTGGAAACCGAGCCTGGAAACGCTACTCGGGAAGGCAACGGGGCCCCGCTGATGGAGGAGAGCCAAGCAGTGATGCAGCAGACAGGGCCATGTGACAGTGCTGAATAATGGGGAGGAGAGGGGAGAAGCTGGCGAGGGACTGATTAGAAACATTCATTTTGGGTCAGCTGTCGTACCCCTAAAGAAGTTGCCAGCCCCCCCGCTCCACTGCCCAGGCCCCAGAGAAGTCATCCTTGCACTGATAAGCCTCCTCCCTTTTGACCACCAGGACCTAAGCAGAGCCACAGAAAGGTCTCTGTTCCCAGCTCCACTCCAGTTCTGAGCTGTCACCTGCCCGGACCTGAGCACAGCCAGCCCGGACTGCGTCACCCCACTATTCCTCGGGGGAGGCCAGCCTGTGGTCCCCTGACAGCACCAGCAGTGGTCAGCAGGACTGCCAGCTGATGGCATCATCCTAAGCTTGAATCCTGTCCTCAGACCCTCAAGAGGTATTTCACACTCCATCAAAAAGGTGAGGGAAAAACATTTCAGACCACGGCTCCTTCACCTCTCTTAGGGTATGCCAGGCAGGGGCCATCGCCCAGGCCCATGGCTCACATGGGACCAGGTGAAGAGGCCCCCAGGTGGTCTGAGAATCTGTCTGAAAATCGGAGTGCTGGCCCTTTGGTTAATTACCTTGAGTCAAACCCTTCCCATTCCAGGGGAAGTTAGGACCCCTGGCTGTCTGGGAGGGTGTTCTGAGAACTTTTGTGACAATTGTGGGTGCTTTCCTGGAATCTGGGGTACCCTGCTCTGCACCCCCGAGCTTGATGCTGGGGGGCTATCTGAAGAAGGAAGATCCTAATGCCTCATGCAGGGAACAAACATCATAATCAAAAAGAGGGATGACAAGTCTGGGTAATCTGGATTGGGGTCCTTGCCAGAGCTTGACTTTGGAAAAGCCCCCCAACTTCCTCAAGCTTGAATTTGCTCACCTATAAGGCAGGAATAACACCTGCCCGCCCCACCACGGTGGGCTGTTGAATCAGAGGGTGAACGTACATGTGAATATTCCCTAAAAACTGCGAGGGCTCAGAAAAGAAAATCATGCTTCAACCACCCATCCCCATGCCTCTCTGGCCTCTTCAGTCTACAGAGGGAACCCAAGGCCTCCCTAGAAACATGGTCTCCTCCGGAGAGAGGCCTAAGCCCCAATTTAATACCTGCCTCCTCCCTTCACTGTGAGAAGAGACGGAGATCGTTTGTGTGAAGGAAGATGATAAATACCAAAGATTTCCTATTTATTATGTGCCAGACCCTGCACTCAGCTTCTATGATCGGATGTAATTAAATGTGCATGCTAACGCTCTCATATATATGAGACGTAATACATGAGATCTATATCTGACAATAGACGATGTAAATATATATGTGAGAGATGATACGGACAGAGATAGGTTTTCTCATTTTAGAGGCAATGAGAGGATAAGAACTCAGGTGTCTATACCTCCAAGGATCTTACTTTTTTCTCAGTGATTTTCTACTCTTCTTTACATGGTACAGAGCAAGGAGAGAGCTCCTCTGGGTAGGTGGGGGGAGAGCCATGGTAATGCTCAGTAAATGTTAGTTCCTTCCCCTTCCCTTCCCTTTTAAAGAAGGTGCTGGAAGGAACCACACTCCTGAGAATCATCAGTGCCCTGGAAGTGTCCTGGGGTGGGCTGGCCCTGTGGGGCAGCCTACAGAACATCAGGCCACAGCCCAGGAGCAGCCGTGGCTCTGAGCTATGGGACAGGAGCCCAGGAGGCAGACACCCACATGCATGGCCACAGGCTAGAGGACCGAGGGTGCCAGTGAGCCTGGTGTCCCACCCTGACTTGGGGAGCCTGGAAGGGCCTGGCACCAACAGGGAAAGCTGTTCTTGAGAGGGAGCCAAGGGAGCCCACAGCCTCCCTGGGCTTCGCCGTGCCTGCCGAAGCCACCTGCTGTGTGCCAAGTGCTGTCACCTGCAAACCACATTTACTTACAGCTGACGACAACCTCCAACAGGTTGGGTTTTCATCCCAATCTCAGGTTCTCAACTAGGGACAATGTTGCCCCACAGGAGACACTGGGCAGACAAAACTTAGGTGCAGGGGAGGTACTACTGGCCAGGAATACTGCTAAAAATCCTACCATGAGCAGGACAGCCCCTCGTCAGAGAAGTATCCAGTCCACGGCACCTGCGTGGCTCCGTTGGTTAAGCGTCTGCCTTCTGCTCAGGTCATGATCTCCAGGTCCTGAGACTGAGCCCTGCACCAGGCTCCCTGCTCAGCGGGGTGTCTTCTTGTCCCTCTCCCTCCGCCCCTATCCCCACTCATGCTCTGTCTCTCTCTCAAATAAAACCTTAAAAAAAAAAAAAAAAAGAATCTGGCCTAAAATGTCAATAGTGCCCAGGGCAAGAAATCCTGAGACAAAGAAACGGTTTCTAGGAGAAGCTTACCAAGTTCACAGAGCTGATGAGCACTGGAATCACCTTCCAGGTACTGATTCTCTGATCCTGGAGCCAATGCCCCTCCTGTATATCTATACGGGGAGACTAGTGCTGGCCAAGGAAATCCAAGAATAGACAAGCCTGCCTTCACTCCAGCAGACAGACTCAGGAGCACCCCGGGTCCTACTGAAATGCCCCTACAGGAAGCACGCTGCCGCTTCCTGGGATGATGGAGTCGTTGGTACCAATGGCTTGGGTGTTGCAAATGATGATTTATTTGCATTTGGAATTTGATAAGTGGTCAGTTTCTTCTGTGACCTCTCCCCCCCCACCCCCAGGCACAGCGTCTGTCCTTAAGTGCTAATGGCCGGGGTGAGCTCCCCAGGGTCTAGAAAGGAACCACATGGCCCTCTCACTAAAACTGGACAGTCACCCCGACCAGGTCCCCAGGGGCAGGCCAGATAGTTCACGCCACATAGGTCAAGTGTCTGACACCTAGTAAGAGTGCAGTAGGACAGACGAGTAGGAGGACAGCCATGGTAGAGATAAGGCAGCAAGGCCAGCAGAGCTGGGGCTCGAGCACCATGGCAGCTCAGAAGCAAG
Organism: Ailuropoda melanoleuca; assembly: GCF_002007445.2. Taxonomy (NCBI): domain Eukaryota; kingdom Metazoa; phylum Chordata; class Mammalia; order Carnivora; family Ursidae; genus Ailuropoda; species Ailuropoda melanoleuca. The sequence continues at coordinate 8,460,841 of NC_048230.1, forward strand.
ACTCTGCCCTGAGTCCTGTGAGGAGATGGGATGAGGTTCTAGGTCAGCAAGGGACCTCACCCTGTTCTCACACCATGTACCCCGGAAGCTAAGTCTTTATTCATGATGGTCCCGAGATTAATCAGGTCTGACTGCAGGAGGAAGTTCTGCATCTGACCGTTTTGGTGGACAGACAGGTGGCCAATCATTCCTAAGAGGGGGCAGCTGAGCACTGAGCTCCCACCCTTACTCTGGTCCTCTGGGCCCCCTAGCCCACACATGGGCAGTAGTTTCCGGGGCCCCTGCCATCCATACCCCACACTTGGGCAGAAAGAACAGCATCCCGACCTTTGGAATCCTACTCTACCGGACAGCTACCAGCCACAGGCATCGCTGAGAGATTGGCAACCAGAGAGTGAAGCCTGAGACCCCACAGACAGACTGTCAGAGCTCCAAAGCCAAATGGGATGCTTTGCCTGAAATAAAGGCTCTTCCTGCTGGGGAAATTGGAAAGCCCTTGATTAATAATTCCAAGAACAGAACCCCACAGCTTCTCCAAGTTCCGGCCAGGAAGGCCTCAGCCAGCAACGGCCTGGCCGGCCTGAGCTGAGAACTACGTTCATGTGCTACGGCCAAGTGGTGGCAGACAGGCCTGCCCGCTGGTGCCTGGCAGGCTGTGAACATGAACATGGCAGGCACACCAGCTGAGCTTCAGAGTGGAAGGGGCTAAGGACCGGAGCAAGTGCTGGCACTTCGCGGGGAGAGGACCAGTCAGCAAAACCTAGCAGTGGGTTCTGCTGCCAGCTCTCCGTCTGCTGGTTCTCTTACAAGTAATGCTTATCCTTGGCAGAGCATTTGAACTAACCCGGTGAGCTCTGAAAAATCCCAATGCCTGTACTTCAACCCAGACGTCTCTGGAGTGGGACCCAGACGTCTCTGGAGTGGGACCCAGACATCAGTATTGTTTAAAGCTCCCCCAAGTAATTCTAACGGGCAGTCAAGGTTGAGAATCCTAGGCTGTAATCTTCCTTTTCAGCCTTGATGAGTTCTCCTGGTACATGAGGATTCCGTTTTCCAGTACGCGAGTGTCATTTGTACTCCGGAGTCCGTAATTCACACCAAGGACTTGAGCTCCACCAAGAAAGGATTAAAAGGATTAAAAGGTAAGAGTCCAATAAAGGCACGACTCATATTTTAAGTAATAACAAAACAGGGGCACCTGGCTGGCTCAGTCGGTTAAGTGTCTGCCTTCAGCTCAGGTCATGATCTCAGGGTCCTGGGATCCAGGCTGCGTCAGGCTCCCTGCTCAGCGGGAAGTCTGCTTCTCCCTTTCCGGGGGCCCACCTGTCCTGGAGCTTCATAGGCAGTGCTCCTCAGCCCCGCAATGCCCTCACCTGCCCCTACCCTTTGGCCTTCAGGAGAAGTAGAATTTTGACAAGCTAAAATGCCACCTTCTTCATGAAGCTCTTCCAGTCCTCCCAGTTATAACGAATCCCTCTCCCCTCTGCCAGGCACTGCCCCCCGCCATGCACAGTAGAGATAATTCTCTCACGACGATTCTAATTGAAAGTATGTATTTACGTATTTGCAGCCCTCTAAAAATGGGACATTTGCCTGCGGACAGGGGGTGTGCCTTATCCACCCTGGCACAAAGTAGGCCCTCAGGGAATGCAAAAGGAAGGACAGACGGACAGAAGAGCAAGTTGAATAAACTACACATTGTGGAACTATCCTTGCTTCTCCAAAGCTGAGACCTTAGTCATCATGTGCTATTTGGTTGTGAGATGCTCTCCCAGCAAACAGGCTGAAATATTTTCGCAGGAAGGTAGCCTTGAATCCATCAAGTGAAATCATCATTGCCCATATTCCATGTTAATCCTCCGGGCTCATTAGCATGCCAGATAATTAGCACCCCTGCGCAGGCAAGACAGAGCAGGCTGTATGACGGAAGCCGCCTCTGCTCGTGGAATATCAGACAGGAGTGCAGGGTAAGGGACAGAGCCGTGATGCCACAGTTTCCTGGGGACAATCATACTTGTGTCCACTGGGGACCTTTCCCTTCTGTGAAACCCCCCTCCAATCTACCCCCTTAGCACGCAGACGTGCTCCAGAGAGGCTGACAGCCAGAGAGCTGTGGAGCCATCCAGGTGTGCAGGGAGATACATGCTGGGGGCAGAGGAAAGGGACAATGCCCCCCGGGGCGCCATGGCCCTGTGGGCCCCCCCCCCCAGCAGAAGGCTCTTTGTCATGCACTGCCTAGAAAGGCAGAACAGGGGAATGAATGGTACCAGGAACTTTGAGACCCTGGCGATTTCCTAAATCTCTTGTGCCTCAGTCATATACACAACACGGAAGGAGGAAAGGACCTCCCTCATCATGTCATTGGACACGCTTTCAACTTTGCCTGGCACGGAGCAAATGCTCAGATGAGACACTCGCTTCATTTAGCAGTTCAATGAAATGGGATCCACATGTGAGACTTCCCTTTCTGCCCCATTCTTCTGCTCCCACTGAAGAGGGGCTGCTGCATGAATTCCCCAGAGACAGGGACAAGGTCACACAAGTATCAGGCTCCAGGGAAGTAATGACATACCAAGAGATAGGCCAAAGAATTAGGATCCCTATAGCTGACACTTCATAACCTGCCTGGAGCCCCGTGGTCAGTGCTGTCACAGCCTGTCCCACCAACCCTAGTGCCGGCCACCTCCGCTCCAGGCCCACCCAGGCTCAGGACCAGTGAGAACCATGTCTAAGGATGAACATCCCCATCTTGGGATACCATGGCATCTGGAAGGAGTCTGTGGTTGCCTTGACTACAGCTGAGTGGAGTCCTACTGTCCTTCCCACTCCCTTCCCACCCATGAACATTCTCTGGTGAACACCTTACCCCTGGTCCGTCTAGGAACTCACCATCCCTCAGAGCCTGGATGGCAATTCCTACACCAACTCTATCAGCTGGTCCCCAGCTGATGAGGGAATGTTCTTTACAAAGGAACACCAGCCAATAGATGTAGGAAGAATGATAGAATGGGGGAATCACTATTTTGCAACCTCTAATGAAACTGTTGATTTTGGTTCAACTATCACAGTAAATAAAATATTTGCAGGGTACCATAGCATCTATCATCCCACATATGTTGGGGATCACCTGATCATGGGAGATGATGCAACAGAGAGACCCAGCAGGTGCCGCCTTAACCACGTGATCAGAACTAGCCCCTCTAGGAGTGGGACAACCACACAATATGCTCTTCCCGCTATGATGCAATAGGAGGTCCACAGCTTTGTCTGGCTCTCTTCCCAAAATCATTACCCTCCATCTCATCAGATCCTGAAACCTAACTACCAGTTTACAAGAAACACAGGGAAAGAAGGAGGTTAAGTGAAATCACAAGGCAATAATCGGGCTGTATATGACCATCGGTCTGTTCTCTTCCAGAAGTCACTATCAAAACAAGTGTGAATACCAGCATTATTCATAATCATGGAAAATGGAAACAACGTGAACATCCATCAACTGATGGAGATAAATAAAATGAGGCCCATGCATCCAGTGGACCATCATTTGGGAATAAAAAAGGAAGAGCGTTCTGATGCGCGCTACAATATGGGTGAACCTTGAAAACATTATGCTACACAAAAGCTTGATCACAAAAGACCACATACTGTAGCATGTGATTGCATTTGTAGGAAGAGTCCAGAATAGGCAAATCTCTGCAGACAGACCGCAGGTTAGTAACCACTTGACCTTAGGGGTGGGGGGGAGTGGAAGAAGGAGGGAGGGAGGGAGCTAATGGGGACCGGGTTTCTTTTCGAAGTCGTGAAAATGTTCTAAAACTCACAACACTGTGAATGCACTAAATCCACTGAATTTAACACTTTCTGTGGATAAATTGTATGATAGAAGAATTGTATCCCAATAAAGCTATTTTTAAAAACCCTGTGTGTGCTATGTTGGGGGAGAGCTCTTTGATTAAAGAGACAGGAGAATCGAATGCAGGCCACGAATCTTTATTGTATCTTGAGTGGATGCTGAATTTGTAAAGTTAAAAAGCTGTAAAAACGTGTGGGGGAACACTTGAGGAAATCTGAGTAAGAATGGGAGGCAGCCATGGGCAGCCAGAGCACACACTAGGAGGGCACTGCAGGCTGGCCAGAAGGTAGGCCCTGAGGACAGGGCCCAGGCGAGCAGGCCACCACGCAGAGTAGGAGCCCAGGGGAGGGGGAGATGGTCTCTGTTCAAGAGAATGGAGCAAACAAGTAGGTAAGATAATGGGAGGCTGGTTTCCTACTGCTAGAGAAAGGAGGGGCTAATATGGAAAGAGGAAAAGTCTAGAATGAACCCTGTGGTATTAGATAAGAATTGGAAGTATTGGTGTGAGGGGGCCTGGCTGGCTCAGTTGGTGGAACATGTGACTCTTGATCTCAGGGTGGTGAGTTCAAGCCCCACCTTGGGTTCGGAAGTACTGGTGTGAGGTCGTGGTTTTCACCATACATGCAAATGTATATGTAAATACATATACAGAGTTCTGTCCACTGAGCCAGGGAGCAGTGGCACCCCAGTTGCGATGAGCCTAGAACCCAGATCTTAGTTCTAAACAGCACTTCCTACTAAGAGGAACCAGAGTTCACTGGAGAAATGACCAGTTACAGGACTGAGTAAGGAAAAGAAGATGAACTTGCAGCATCTAGCTAGGCCAGAAACTGCAGAAATGCTCAGAAGTTGCAAGGAAATGTCAAAAGAACACAAAAGTCAGCTTGAAGAGGTTCCCAAGTACGGGAAAATTGAAATTTCAAAAGTACCCACTGAATAAAATAGAGATTTTGATTAAAGATCTTAACCCATTGAATAAAATAGAGATCTGAAACTACATTGATTTAAATAAATAAATGAATAAAAGGGGAGAAGAGAGCTCTTCTCTGTTTTAGGAAGTCACCTAATGTGGACAAAATGATGGAATTAGAAAATCACCATTTGGCGAGCATCACTGTAATAACTCAAGCAAGAAAAATTTTAACCCATTGAATAAAATAGAGATCTGAAACTACATTGATTTAAATAAATAAATAAATAAAAGGGGAGAAGAGAGCTCTTCTCTGTTTTAGGAAGTCACCTAATAAATGTGGACAAAATGATGGAATTAGAAAATCACCATTTGGCGAGCATCACTGTAATAACTCAAGCAAGAAAAATCAATGATGATAAAGCCAGAGGGTGAGAGAGGGTTGAGAAATGGGGCTTTACATGGTCTCAAAGTGTCTCCCTGGAAGACACCATGTTAATCAAGGGATAAAAATTAACATGGTGGGGCGCCTGGGTGGTGCAGTGGTTAAGCGTCTGCCTTTGGCTCGGGGCATGGTCCCGGCGTTATGGGATCGAGCCCCACATCAGGCTTCTCTGCTAGGAGCCTGCTTCTTCCTCTCCCACTCCCCCTGCTTGTGTTCCCTCTCTCGCTGGCTGTCTCTATCTCTGTCAAATAAATAAATAAAATCTTTAAAAAAAAAATTAACATGGTAAGTACTGGGACAAATAGGTATCGTGTGCCTCTGGATGGGAGGCAACGAGAAGGATCCTGAATCAGTTCTAAGAAATTCAGCCAAAAATCTGTTATCTGGGTCTAATCAAGAGGGAAACCCAAACAGAAAATCCTTCTGCAAGATGGCTACCCTTGAATTGTAAAGAATGTCAAGGTCATGACAGTCAGGGAGAAACTAAGGAACAGTTTCAGAGTAAAGGAGGCTTGGGGAATTTGACAACCGCGGGCTTTGACAACTGGGGGATTTGACAGCAGAATGACCCTGCATGAGGTCCTCTAGCCAGAGAGGACATCCATGGGACCCCGGCGGGGGGGGGGGGGGGGGGGAGGACACACCGGAGTTCTTTGAACTAGTCTTGCAACATTTGAAATTGTTATGAAAAAAAAAATACATATCTCTTTTTGGAAGATTTTTGGAGCCTACCCCATGTTGTCTCTGGACTCTGTGTAAACTTTGGCTGTTTAGAGTCAAGTAATTTGCTGCTCAGCCTCCCCACCAGACTGAGCATCTCGAATTCCTGGTTGGGCCCTACTGATTTCCATTTCTCTAGAGCTTAGTCCAGAATGTAGGAAGCACTCAGGAGATGTTTGTCAAATCAATGTTCTGGGCAACTCATAACCCCTGAGACTGGCTGGCATATCCCCGGACATGCCGACGGTTGGTAAATACCTCCAGATATTAAGCTCGAATATGCCTCTCTGCAAACCAAAGAGCATCTGTCTGCCCTGGAGCAATGAGCCTTGTGTCCTGGACAGCGTCCTGCTTCTACGGGGCATGCTGCCTGAGATCACAGGCTCCAAGGAGCAGTGTTCTTGCCTCATTGCTTTGGAGAGAACAATGGCTCCTGTTTGTTTAATCCCAGCCCATTGTGGCAGCCTTGACTGCACAGAGCTCACTTGTGATTCATGTGAATGTCACTTGAGCTCCCAGAGGTTTGCAGCCATAATTCAACATTTGTTAATAGCCACTTAAAATGTCCCTGAAATAGCTAACAGGCCCAGGGGATGGAAGGTGTTCTGCTAAGAAATCATTCCAGGAAGGCAGAAGCAGCCTTGGCCCAAACTTGAGAAGACACGGTTACTTCCAGTTCATGGAGAGGCTTCTCTCTCATCACTGCTTTCTCACACTCCATGAAGAGAGGGACAAGCCCCTCTCAGGGCCCCCAGGGAGAAGACAGGAACCTGGAATTCCCTACATCGTCATGGGAGACATACGAGAGCCCCATCGCAACCACTCCTGCTCTGGAGAGAGGTCCCTCGACTGCCATCCCCTTGGGGGAGGAGAAAACACAAGAGAACACGCTCCAGAGACTTCCACTGGAAAGCCTCAGCTGACACCACAGAAAGGAGGATATGGACGACCAGAGTCCTGGAAGAGAAGTCAAAAGTCTGACATCTGGGTGGAAATGGCAGGAAGGAGAAGGGGGAGAAGAAACTCAGATACGTTGAGGTCTACTGTAACATACTTCACGAATTCTTTAGTTCTCCCAAAACCAAACTGAATACTTGGCCCAACTATGACTGTAGAATTTGAATCAAGACAGTCTCATTCCAGAGCCCAGCTCTTACCCACTGTATTCTTCTGCCACCTGCCAATTTGTCAATCAGAGCATACCTGGACTAGATGTCCAAATTCAAGCCACTGGGTCAGAGGCAGAAGCTGAAGCTCTCAAAACCAAGCTCTAGCCACCCGGCGCCTTAAACACAGCTGCTTCTCCCGAAGTCATCCCTTCTGCCACCCAGAGTGGGATTTAAAATGCGGAGGTGCCTGGGTGGCTCAGTCGGGTAAGTGTCTGCCTTCAGCTCAGGTCATGGTTCTGGGGTCCTGGGAATGAACTCCACATCAGGCCCCCTGCTCAGCGGGGAGTCTGCTTCTCCCTCTCCCTCTGCTCCTCCCCTGCCACTCCCACTCATGCACGTATGCTCTCGCTCTTTCTCTCAAATAAATACATAAAATCTTTCAAATAATAAATGGATGGATGGATGGATGGATGGATGGATGGATGGATGGATGGATGCATGAAAAGGCAGAAAGGGCAGGCAGGGCTGAATCACATGCACAGACTCCTGAGCTCCCCATTTTGCAACTCAGAGTGGTCCCAAGTGTCACCCTGGCAAGAAGAGACTTCTCCAGCTTCTCAACTTGGCACCCCCACCTGGGCCAGTCTTCCTGCTCGGCTTCAGGTCTGGCAGCTGCCAGGCTCCAGGTTCCCAGGGGAGGATGCAGGTAAGTTGAGGGACCTTGTGCCTAAACCCCAACCCTTTGGAGCTGAAGACTCGCTGACAAATGGCCCGACTTCATGCAGCTCAGCCCTGTACAAATAAGCTTGAGGTCTTTACAGAAAACACCCCAAGGAAATCAAAAGGCATGACTCTAAACTCCACGAGTGCCACTTTCTTGCTTAGTGACCCTGCACCAGTCACCAAACCTCTCTGAGCCTTATGTATGTTCAACTGGGAAATAGATCCATCATCACCTTTTTCACTTTCAGAGTTACCGCGAGGATCACAGAGCATCTTGTAGTGAAAGCATCCAGGGGATCTGGAACCAGAGTTCCCGGTTCAAATCCCAGTTCCACCAATTCCTCGCTAAGTGACATCAGTCCTGTCACTTAACTTTTCTGAGCCCCAATTTTTTCCATGCCAGAAAGAGTTACCAATAATCCATCATTCCCAAGGCGGTTGTGAAGACTGAACGAGTTACTCCCCATCAGGTGCCTGACTTTGAACAGGGCCAGGGATATATTCTGTGCTCACAAAATGTTAGTAATTCACAGGTTTTATAAACTACACAGGAATGACCAAACAGGTGGAATTCTAGATGTGACAAAGTCGATACCCACCAGTAAGAGCAGGAGCTGAGCCCCGGGCTTGATTGCAGCCTCACTCCCCATACTCCCGAGACTTGCTGATTTCAGTACGGATTCCCCCCAAAACATTTTTGCTCTTGGATTCCCCCCTCACTGTGCTTCATCACCAGCCCCTCTTAGTCATAATAAAAATAACAGCAACAAAATAGTGGGCCCTCTACATCAGGCCCGTTGCTAGAAGTTTCACTTCTCTCACTTCCTTCCATGGCTGCAAACGATCCTATGAGGCAAGTGCCAGGGTTATTATTATTTAACAGATGGGGAAACTGAGGCGTGGAGAGGGTCAATAATGTGCCTGAGGTCATTACTGAGCTCTGTTTTGGACTCCCAGAGCCCTTCACTTCTGACGCCAAATGTGTGGGCTTTCCCCTCATGCCAAGCAATTCTGAGGCTGACTACCCAGAGTGTGTGCAAACCCCACGGGTTATGGGCTCGATCCCACGAGAATGCCCCTCACGTCAGGTGCCAGTTATGAGTCCAGGTCACCCACGCTTCTGACTAACTAGCTATACATCAGAGTTTCCCACAACCCCCTTCTCAGATTCAATAATTTGCTAGAATGGCGTAGAGAACTCAGGAATTTATTGGTACTATTTATAGGATGCAGTTCAGGTTGTGTCTAAGATATGGGGGAGGGGCACAGAGCTTCCATGCCTACCCCCACCCGGGCACACCACCCTCCCAGCACCTGCACATGCTCACCAACCCAGAAGCACTCCGAATCCCTTCATTTAGAGTTTTCTGTGGAGGTTCATAACATAGGCACCCTGGATTAAATCATGGGTCATTGGGGATTGGCTCAATCTCCACCCCTCTCTCCGGTCAGAGGGTTGGTTCCTCTGGCACCCAGCCTCCATCCTAAAGCAATCTAGGGGCCACCAAGAGTCACTTCTTCAGCATAAAATCGGGTATGGTTGAAAGGCCCTTATTAGGAATAACCAAAGATTCTCCTCTTGCCCCAATCTCTCAGGAAATTCCAAGGGTGTTTAAAGCTCTTGTACCAGGAGCCAAGAACGAAGACCAAATATATATTTCTTATTCATCAAAATCACAGTCATAAAGTCTGGAGCATACACCTATGGGACCCTAAATTCCATGATCATGCCACAAAGTTAATCTCTTATGTAATTATCTCAGGTGCCAAAGCCCCTTCATCTTTCCAACACTTGCCACTATCCCCTGGTGCTCTGGATCAGGGCATTTTGGGGACCAGATTAGCCTCCTTCCTAGCCCCTGTAGCTCAGTCTCTCTCTACCCCCACCCACCCCAGAGTCCCCTCTAATCCATATACCTCCCAGTCTCCCCAGACACCACATAAACCAGGCCAGACCAAACCACACCCAAGATTTGCTCTCTAGGATTGGATCTAGAGCCCAGAACTTATAACAAATTCCTCTGGGAACTTCTTCTCAAGAAAGGCATGCACACTCACTTCAGGAGGCCAGGTCTTTGAACAGCCACCCCAAGCCCTGGCCACCCGCACCCACACACTTCCTGTCTGGACAAACTGAATATCAGCTCTCGTCTGCAAGGATTGGCCCACAGCACCCTTTTAACCTTGGTTTCCGAAACAGCCTCAGCGCTACACGGGGCTGGGAAATGGGGGTGGTTCTGCCGGCTGGACGAGCTGGCTTGCATCTATTATCCATTCTTTCCGATGTCAAATGCCCCTCACCTCTGATTTCAAATATCTGTTCAGGAAGGAAATAAATCAGGGATGCTCAGCATTGGAAGGAACTTGAGAGGCCAGTAAATCCAACCCATCACCTGACATTGATCTACCCCTACAGGACTGGCAATAAGCAATTGTATGGCCCGGGCCAGAGCTGCTGACAGGGCACGCATCCTCAAAACTCCCAGGACGGCTCCTTCCAATCAGCCGGGAGCCACTTCTCTGAACTTCTGCCCCCTACCCGCACTGGGGCTAGCTCTGCGCTCCAGCCTTGCAAGAGAAACTCCTCTTCCCCATGACTGCCTTCCAAGGGTTTGCAGAAGGCAATCGCCCTGCCTTGGGTCACCCACTTTCCTTTGCAGGCTAAGGAGTCTCAGTTCTTTCTATGCTCATCACTCATGGTTTCTGTGACATATCAAGAACATCACCCATGGTCAGCCAGACATTGCTCACTGCCTCCTGCTTTAGAGATGGGCCCGAGCCACGGCCAACATGAAAGTCTCCTCCTTGCGGCTCAAAGCCAGACTGGTGCACATCCAGGAAGAAACAGCACTGAAGGCTGGCTGGGGGAGGAGTGCTGGGAAAGGCAAGTTCAGAGCAGAACTGGGAAAAGATGAGAATTCAGGTGTTGGTGAAGGTATGAGCTAGAATGTGAGCTCCGTGGGGTAGGCAGCAGCTGGGAGAATAGGGATAGCTCAACTCGGAGGATATGGGCAACTGCAGGAAGGGCTTTCCTTGGGCAAGAAGCTCCAAAGAGGAGCAAATCAGCTGCTCCCCGAGGTGTGAATCCTAATTAGATGTTCATTTGAATTATTAAAATAAAAAAAATAATAAAAAAAATAAACCTCCCCTGGAAATTGGTATAGGCGCCAGTTAAAGACACAGATCTAGAAAGTTCAAGGCTTAAAAGAGTTTTGAAACAGGTATTTCCCTCTTTCTAAGCCAGTCATTGGTCCATGTGCCTAGATGATTCTCCTTGTTACCAAACAGACAGAGAAGCTAAAACTCATCACCACGTGGGTTGTACTCCCTAGCAAGGTCTGAGATGGGGTTTCTCATCCAGGTGATTTATTGAGGGAAAGACCTCAGGGAGTGAGGCATGCAGGATATGGGCAAGGGAGAAAAGATAAACAAAGATATTGAAACCACCGGAGAATTCCGGCTCAGCCTGGTCCTGTGGGAAACTCTGGAGTGTAAACTGCTTGGAAAGTTGTACCATCTTGAGGCAAGATGGCTGGTAATTTGGGTCAGTTAGTCACTGGCCACTGGCTGCCCCCAGGCGGTGGGGAGGTGAATAACTTCCCAGCTATTCCCAGGAGTGGCGGTGCCATTGGTATAGCTATGAGTGATCAAGAACTTTACCCCCAGCAGCACCAAAGGGGACCTGGGCAGCATCTTCCAAAGATGTCTTTGCTAATTCATACGCACATCCCCACTCACAAGCACAGGACTAGTGATGGAAACTTTCAGTCAGACCGATATGTCACAGCCAGGCTCGTGCACAGGATTTTGGAAGTAGGGTGCTGTGCCTCCCTTCACCCCACTACAACCACGCAGCATATCAGAGTGTTTCCGCTTCCACTGCACAGATCTATCTAAATAAAACAAATAAATGGATAAATAGATCTGGTTGCAAAAGAACATCAGCTCCCTCCCCCAAATAGAAGTTAAAAGTTGCAGTTTCATAAAAGGATTATCCATCATGACCAAGTGGGATTCATACCTGGGATGCAAGCATGGTTCAACACTCGCAAATCAATCAATGTGATACATCATATCAACAAGAAAAGACTCAAGAACCATATGATCCTCTCAATTGATGCAGAAAAAGCATTTGACAAAATACAGCATCCTTTCCTGATTAAAACCCTTCAGAGTGTAGGAATAGAGGGTACATTTCTCAATCTCATAAAAGCCATCTATGAAAAGCCTACTGCAAGCATTATTCTCAATGGGGAAAAGCTGGAAGCCTTTCCCTTAAGATCAGGAACACGACAAGGATGCCCACTCTCGCCACTATTATTCAACATAGTNTCAGCTCTCGTCTGCAAGGATTGGCCCACAGCACCCTTTTAACCTTGGTTTCCGAAACAGCCTCAGCGCTACACGGGGCTGGGAAATGGGGGTGGTTCTGCCGGCTGGACGAGCTGGCTTGCATCTATTATCCATTCTTTCCGATGTCAAATGCCCCTCACCTCTGATTTCAAATATCTGTTCAGGAAGGAAATAAATCAGGGATGCTCAGCATTGGAAGGAACTTGAGAGGCCAGTAAATCCAACCCATCACCTGACATTGATCTACCCCTACAGGACTGGCAATAAGCAATTGTATGGCCCGGGCCAGAGCTGCTGACAAGGCACGCATCCTCAAAACTCCCAGGACGGCTCCTTCCAATCAGCCGGGAGCCACTTCTCTGAACTTCTGCCCCCTACCCGCACTGGGGCTAGCTCTGCGCTCCAGCCTTGCAAGAGAAACTCCTCTTCCCCATGACTGCCTTCCAAGGGTTTGCAGAAGGCAATCGCCCTGCCTTGGGTCACCCACTTTCCTTTGCAGGCTAAGGAGTCTCAGTTCTTTCTATGCTCATCACTCATGGTTTCTGTGACATATCAAGAACATCACCCATGGTCAGCCAGACATTGCTCACTGCCTCCTGCTTTAGAGATGGGCCCGAGCCACGGCCAACATGAAAGTCTCCTCCTTGCGGCTCAAAGCCAGACTGGTGCACATCCAGGAAGAAACAGCACTGAAGGCTGGCTAGGGGAGGAGTGCTGGGAAAGGCAAGTTCAGAGCAGAACTGGGAAAAGACGAGAATTCAGGTGTTGGTGAAGGTATAAGCTAGAATGTGAGCTCCGTGGGGTAGGCAGCAGCTGGGAGAATAGGGATAGCTCAACTCGGAGGATATGGGCAACTGCAGGAAGGGCTTTCCTTGGGCAAGAAGCTCCAAAGAGGAGCAAATCAGCTGCTCCCCGAGGTATGAATCCTAATTAGATGCTCATTTGAATTATTAAAATAAAAAAAATAATAAAAAAAATAAACCTCCCCTGGAAATTGGTATAGGCGCCAGTTAAAGACACAGATCTAGAAAGTTCAAGGCTTAAAAGAGTTTTGAAACAGGTATTTCCCTCTTTCTAAGCCAGTCATTGGTCCATGTGCCTAGATGATTCTCCTTGTTACCAAACAGACAGAGAAGCTAAAACTCATCACCACGTGGGTTGTACTCCCTAGCAAGGTCTGAGATGGGGTTTCTCATCCAGGTGATTTATTGAGGGAAAGACCTCAGGGAGTGAGGCATGCAGGATATGGGCAAGGGAGAAAAGATAAACAAAGATATTGAAACCACCGGAGAATTCCGGCTCAGCCTGGTCCTGTGGGAAACTCTGGAGTGTAAACTGCTTGGAAAGTTGTACCATCTTGAGGCAAGATGGCTGGTAATTTGGGTCAGTTAGTCACTGGCCACTGGCTGCCCCCAGGCGGTGGGGAGGTGAATAACTTCCCAGCTATTCCCAGGAGTGGCGGTGCCATTGGTATAGCTATGAGTGATCAAGAACTTTACCCCCAGCAGCACCAAAGGGGACCTGGGCAGCATCTTCCAAAGATGTCTTTGCTAATTCATACGCACATCCCCACTCACAAGCACAGGACTAGTGATGGAAACTTTCAGTCAGACCGATATGTCACAGCCAGGCTCGTGCACAGGATTTTGGAAGTAGGGTGCTGTGCCTCCCTTCACCCCACTACAACCACGCAGCATATCAGAGTGTTTCCGCTTCCACTGCACAGATCTATCTAAATAAAACAAATAAATGGATAAATAGATCTGGTTGCAAAAGAACATCAGCTCCCTCCCCCAAATAGAAGTTAAAAGTTGCAGTTTCATAAAAGGATTATCCATCATGACCAAGTGGGATTCATACCTGGGATGCAAGCATGGTTCAACACTCGCAAATCAATCAATGTGATACATCATATCAACAAGAAAAGACTCAAGAACCATATGATCCTCTCAATTGATGCAGAAAAAGCNCGGCTCAAAGCCAGACTGGTGCACATCCAGGAAGAAACAGCACTGAAGGCTGGCTGGGGGAGGAGTGCTGGGAAAGGCAAGTTCAGAGCAGAACTGGGAAAAGATGAGAATTCAGGTGTTGGTGAAGGTATGAGCTAGAATGTGAGCTCCGTGGGGTAGGCAGCAGCTGGGAGAATAGGGATAGCTCAACTCGGAGGATATGGGCAACTGCAGGAAGGGCTTTCCTTGGGCAAGAAGCTCCAAAGAGGAGCAAATCAGCTGCTCCCCGAGGTATGAATCCTAATTAGATGCTCATTTGAATTATTAAAATAAAAAAAATAATAAAAAAAATAAACCTCCCCTGGAAATTGGTATAGGCGCCAGTTAAAGACACAGATCTAGAAAGTTCAAGGCTTAAAAGAGTTTTGAAACAGGTATTTCCCTCTTTCTAAGCCAGTCATTGGTCCATGTGCCTAGATGATTCTCCTTGTTACCAAACAGACAGAGAAGCTAAAACTCATCACCACGTGGGTTGTACTCCCTAGCAAGGTCTGAGATGGGGTTTCTCATCCAGGTGATTTATTGAGGGAAAGACCTCAGGGAGTGAGGCATGCAGGATATGGGCAAGGGAGAAAAGATAAACAAAGATATTGAAACCACCGGAGAATTCCGGCTCAGCCTGGTCCTGTGGGAAACTCTGGAGTGTAAACTGCTTGGAAAGTTGTACCATCTTGAGGCAAGATGGCTGGTAATTTGGGTCAGTTAGTCACTGGCCACTGGCTGCCCCCAGGCGGTGGGGAGGTGAATAACTTCCCAGCTATTCCCAGGAGTGGCGGTGCCATTGGTATAGCTATGAGTGATCAAGAACTTTACCCCCAGCAGCACCAAAGGGGACCTGGGCAGCATCTTCCAAAGATGTCTTTGCTAATTCATACGCACATCCCCACTCACAAGCACAGGACTAGTGATGGAAACTTTCAGTCAGACCGATATGTCACAGCCAGGCTCGTGCACAGGATTTTGGAAGTAGGGTGCTGTGCCTCCCTTCACCCCACTACAACCACGCAGCATATCAGAGTGTTTCCGCTTCCACTGCACAGATCTATCTAAATAAAACAAATAAATGGATAAATAGATCTGGTTGCAAAAGAACATCAGCTCCCTCCCCCAAATAGAAGTTAAAAGTTGCAGTTTCATAAAAGGATTATCCATCATGAC
Source organism: Ailuropoda melanoleuca (assembly GCF_002007445.2). NCBI lineage: Eukaryota > Metazoa > Chordata > Mammalia > Carnivora > Ursidae > Ailuropoda > Ailuropoda melanoleuca. Next base: position 8,476,121 of record NC_048230.1, read on the forward strand.
CAAGTGGGATTCATACCTGGGATGCAAGCATGGTTCAACACTCGCAAATCAATCAATGTGATACATCATATCAACAAGAAAAGACTCAAGAACCATATGATCCTCTCAATTGATGCAGAAAAAGCATTTGACAAAATACAGCATCCTTTCCTGATTAAAACCCTTCAGAGTGTAGGAATAGAGGGTACATTTCTCAATCTCATAAAAGCCATCTATGAAAAGCCTACTGCAAGCATTATTCTCAATGGGGAAAAGCTGGAAGCCTTTCCCTTAAGATCAGGAACACGACAAGGATGCCCACTCTCGCCACTATTATTCAACATAGTACTAGAAGTCCTTGCAACAGCAATCAGAAGACAAAAAGGGATCAAAGGTATCCAAATCGGCAAAGAAGAAGTCAAACTGTCTCTCTTTGCAGATGACATGATACTCTATATGGAAAACCCAAAGGAATCCACTCCCAAACTATTAGAAGTTATAGAACAATTCAGTAAGGTGGCAGGATACAAAATCAATGCCCAGAAATCAGTTGCATTTCTATACACGAATAACGAGACTGAAGAAAGAGAAATTAGGGAATCCATCCCATTTACAATAACACCAAAANATTTTTTAATGGGATCCCATTTCAGCTGGTACTATAGAAATCAGTGGTGAGCTAGGATTTGCTTTACAGAAAAATTCCTAGAACTCATCTCTTCATTAAGGGAAGGACTTTCTGTAGGAAGGAAAAGGGAACCACTATAGAGAGGGGGAAAGGGACCCATTACCAATTCAATAAGTCCTAGGGCAACAGAGGCACAGACATGCAGACTCACCCCACAAGCATCGAGGCACTAGCTCTATGGTCTGTGCAGTAGTTTCAGCTTTTCTCTGCGAGTAGATGATGTGGGTCATTGTAACAGCTCCCAGTCACTGCCCTATCCATCCAACATGTCAGAGAGAATTCAATACCCCCCTGAAAGCTTTACTTCCAGGGAGCCACAACCTCATGTCCTACAAATCAGAAGTGGCACCAAGGAAAAAATCCCTCTCTCAGCTTGGCAGTGGTTGCCTTTCCAACCACATGGCAAATGCTCACAAAACTTCCAAGCACCTTAAGGAATAAAAGTGCAGTTTAGGGGCGCCTGGGTGGCTCAGGTCATGATCCCAGGGTCCTGGGATCGAGCCCCGCATCGGGCTCCCTGCTCAGCAGGAAGCTGCTTCTCCCTCTCCCACTCCCCCTGCTTGTATTCCCTCTCTCGCTGTCTGTCAAATAAATAAAATCTTAAAAAAAAAAAAAAAGTGCAGTTTAGACCATTTGTCATAGAGCCCTGAGACTTCACAAGTGACGGAGAGTCAGGGACTACACCCGTGTAATGAGGCAGACAGGAATGCTCTGCACAAAGAGAATCTCATGGTCTCTGTAGTCCATGGTCCTCATGACTCTGCATAGTCATAAGGTTGGGCCTCATCTAGAAGCAGGGTCAGGAGATCTAATTTGGTATCAATGAACACATCCGTGGTTCATCCTAGTAAGCATACAACAAACAGTGGGACCAAGATAGTTTCAGGTCAACGCACAGATGAACTATCGATCAAGTGCCATCAGAGGAGGGGAACTGGTGTTCAGTTGTGAACCTAAAATCCAAGGAGGCTGAATTAAGAGGGGTGGTTACCACTGGCTCTCACAAATTATCCCTAGTACTTCTGGCAGAGAAGGCAAAACGCAGCCCACAAGAGAGGTATTGATCAGACCTAGCTTTGGATTTTGCTTTGATGCTAAGTGGACCTTGGAGGGAATCTCTAACACCCTGGACACTACCCCGGGGACACAAGAGAGCAAGCTGACACTGATCAGATGTGTGCCGCATGCCAAACAAGTCACCAGAGGCACAGAAGGTGTGGTCCCAGGCACGCGGACACACAAACATGCACACGCTGTGTGACTGGACAGAGCTACTCCCCAGCCCCAAAATAAGACATGTAATTGCATCCGGGTGCTACTGCAAGCAATTTTTGTCTTTCTTCTCTATTCTTTCCCCCACACTGCGCAGGTGCTCTCCAAGGAGCATGGATTGTTTCCATCATCTGAAAGTGTATTATTAAAATAATGACAATAATGAGACACGTCATCCCGGTGCTGGTGGGATCCCAGATACCTACTCTGGAGAAGAAGGCTGAAAAATTATCTCCCTATCAGCTAGCATGTCACCTTACCTTCCAGAAGCTTCAAGCCCACTTAACACACTTGGAAGACACATTTTGAGAGCTTTACTACGTGCTAAGCAGTTCCAAGCCCTGAGAATATAAGGTCAGTAAAGACATCATGTCTTACAGGGAAGAGAGACAGAAATAGGCAATGTATAAAAATTATCTGTGGTTAAAGAATTCAGGTATTAAATCAAATCATCTCTGAGGGCTCTTCTAGCATAAACACTTTGAGTCTAAGGCTAGGAAAGGCACAGTGAGTGCTCTGACAGAGGAGGGAGCCAAAATGCTCTTTCAAAGACAGAGGAAGAAATTCATTTAGATTACGGTCATGGAGGGGAGGGACTGGCAATGGTTTCCTGGAAAAGGCTACAGAGATATTAGAGCTAGATTTTAAAGGACCCATCGGATTTAAAGACATAAACATGGGGGTAGGGGGGCGGAAGCCAAAAGTCAGTCACAAACAAAAGATTCTGGGTCCGGTCAGGAAACAGAAAGCAACTTGTAATCAACAACCGGCCGTGTGCTGGCCCGTATTCGGCCTCTCATGCACAGATAATGCATTTGACAATCCGAGATGCCGGCTCTCAACCAGCTCTCCATCTAGAAAGGATGGGAAACGAGCAGTGAGCTCTCAGATGGCAAGTCCCTGGCCTGGCATTATAACCACTGCCGAGCAGGTGTACTCTTGGGTCAACAGAGGGACGACTGTGCATGCAGTAACATGACGCATGGTCATAAAAGCTCTGGGCCTCGTGTGGAGGTCACTCAGCTCCTTGCAGGGGCCAGCGCTGCACGAGCTTCCGGGGTGGGGGGCGGGGGGAA
>NC_048230.1:8479158-8490115 GCF_002007445.2 Ailuropoda melanoleuca
GTAGCATGAGCTGCAACGTGGAAGCCCAGAGGGTGGGGAAGGTTGAGGATGTTTAGGCCACAGCATTGATAGGAGCCAAAGCCCAGGGGAAAGTGGAAATCTAAGCATTGAGAGAACGTAGAACCCCAGGAGCATGGCAGTTGCCTGTGCTCTAAAGCTGGTGGTGAGTCACAGTAAGGAAGAGTAGGAAGAACACTGGCCTGAAGTCAAGGGAGCCAGCATCTAGCGCAGGCTCAGTCAACACTCCCGTGGGCCACGCAGCAGAGCAAGGGGCCCACCCCGTACGCACCAGGCCTCTGCCCCACACGGCTTCTTGGCATACTCTACTGCCCTATCAGTACAACTCCGAGTGTCAGGTATTACTGTTTCGATTCTTTTTTTTTTTTTTTTTAAGATTTTATTTATTTATTCGACAGAGACAGAGACAGCCAGTGAGAGAGGGAACACAAGCAGGAGGAGTAGGAGAGGAAGAAGCAGGCACATAGCAGAGGAGCCTGATGTGGGGCTCGATCCCAGAACGCCGGGATCACGCCCTGAGCCGAAGGCAGACACTTAACCGCTGTGCCACCCAGGCGCCCCTACTGTTTCGATTCTTAAAATGGGGAAAGTGAGGCTAGGGAACTTGCTGAAGATTAAACAGTGAATGGGGACACAGGTGGAATTCCAGCTCAGCTCTCGCCCCAAAGCCCCCAGTCTTCACGCACCTGCTCCTCGTGTAATAAGAAAGGCTGAGAGATTAGCTGTGGACCCACAAGCCTTGGGCAAGAATCCCAAGCATGTAGCCTCCTAAACCCTCACCTCTATGTCTTTGTAATACTATGTGGTACAGACACATAAGACCCACAGATGTGCCTCTAACAAGATCTCATTGTGGAGAGACCTCACTTTCAGTAAGAAAGAAATGCCTTTCCTAAGAAATCTCAAGTTCGTTGGTTTAAGATTTTGTCTGAGAGAGCATGCGCGCACAAGCAGGGGGAGAGGCAGAGGGAGAAGCAGACTCCCCACTGAGCAGGAAGCCAGATGCCGGACTTGATTCCAAGAGCTTGGAATTATGACCTGAGCCAAAGGCAGATGCTTAACCGACTGAGCCCCCCAGGAGACCCAGAAATCTCAAGTTGAAAGCACAAACACACACAAGTACAGTAATCGAGTTAAAAGTGCCAACTGAAGGGTCATTTGCATTCCTGAACTTGGAGGCAGATGAACCCCATTGTGATGAGCAGAGAAACAACATGAAATAGTCACGTGCTAGTCACAAACAATGGAGTTGCCACCTGTCAGGTATAGTTAGCTATGGAATCCAGCTGTGACCTCCATTCTAAGAAATCCCACCTCTGCAAGGCTGGGCTTTAACCCTAGGCTCCAAAGAGAGAAAACAGCAGCACCTCCATCCCCCTGGTTCATCCTCACAGCATGACTCATCACCTGACTCCTATAGTGGGCTGCAAACAGGGCAGGTGCAGTGGACAATAACGCTCCCCCTAACATGGAGAATGTCCTGTCCCAGCCATCCATCTGCACAGCTGTCACAAAGTACAAAAGGACATTCACGTGTAGTGTCTCACATGGCTCCTCCTCCCAATAACCCTGTGAGTTAGAAAGTCAGGTATTAATAGGAGATGTTCCATGACCAAATCGAAGCCTAGGGAATAAGCTAGAAAATGATGGAGCTGGGATTCGAACCCATTCAAGCTAAGAAGTGGCTCCTAATCGTAACCTTAGATCGCCCACCATCACGGCCAGAGACACCCCGTCCGGACCTCCATCCATCCCTCTCGTGGAGGTCGGTGGGGCAATCTCCCCAAGCAGGCACTATGGAAGCAAGTCCTGTTCTGCTTTCCCTGGAAGGACAAACACGTGCCTATCTGCATTCAGATCATCCAGGTGAGGACTAAGAGTGTACCTGCATCAGCATGGAGCACAGCTGTCTACACGGCAGTCAGAACTCCACACCTGGCTTCCTGGGACTTTTAACCTCCACAAACAGCCTTTCCCTCTGCAAGAATCATGGCTCATTCACTAATTAAAGGGTATTATGCACTTCATTGCACACCAGCTAAGAACCTGGAATAAGAAAGCTCATGCAGAAGCATTAACCCTGGAGACAGCACTAGGTATGCTTTATGGAAAAAGAAAAACAGGAAAAGTGATCCACCTGGGACCTCCCCTCCCCCAACCTTCTCTAATACTGTCAGCCACAGCACATAAAGCAAGAAGCCACCCAGCATAGGACAAACCCAGGCAGGGCCTAACAAATAAGCCACCTGGAGAGGGATGAGCAGCAGAGAGAATGAACGAGTGAGTGAGAACACCAATGAACTAGACTTCTCCCATAACCACCTGCGAGGTTCTCTGCCCTCAGAACGAGCATACTATACCCCACGCCAAAAGGGACAGGTGTACAAAGGGGCAGTGGGAAGGATTATCCCTCACTGCAAGGTCTTGGAACAAATCTGGTGTGTGTCCCCTCTCACAGAGGCTCAGCATGGCTTTCCGCAGCGATCAAAGGGTAAGAAAGATCAGCGGTCCACCTGGGGCCTCCTCCAGATTTCCTGGAGTGGGTGCTCTTTTTGATACTTCCTGCACAGCGTGGGGATCCAGCCCTGAGGCTCACCCCTGAGGCTCACCCCATACATTGAGGGTCAGTCCAAGGGGGAACACGCCTGGATTTGGTAAGGATGGCAGAGAGTGACGTGCCGCTATTTAATAAACCATATCACAAGCGACTTTACTATTGGAGAGACATCCTGGAGAGGTCAAAGGCCCAGGTAAGGCTTGAAGGCCTGATCTTTGGACTCTTGGGACTCCAGTAACTCAAATGATGGGCTAAGTGCAAAACAGTAGCCGTTTCCAAGTTCCTTGGAAATGGAACTTGATCATGAATTGAGAGGAAACCACTAGTTGGACACACGGTTATGAGGATGCTTGAGAACTCGGTCCAGGGTCTGCTACCGACTGCAGTTTCTCTCCATGTGTTCCTTGTATGTTCACACAGAGGAACAGCAGAGTGCATTTTCGAGCTGCAAAGTGCACTGGTGAAGCCAAGTGTTACCACGGCACTAGAAAGCACAGGTGGATACAAGGATGGTCTCAGCCTTCAGGAATAAGGCATTTTCCCCTTCTCTCTCAAGCCACCTAAGACATCATATGTGCATGGCCTGTTTTAGGGTCCTCTTTGCTCCATTTAGAAGGGCTTCCAGTACGGCTGTCCCTTCCCCCAGCTCAGACCCTCTTCCTCTTTAGTATAAATACACTACCACTGATTTTGTTGTGCTCTCCCTCACAGTGTTTAAAACGGAGAGTAAAAACAGCTCCCCCAGGAAACAGACCTCTATGGGATGCAAGTGGCAAGGCCCCTTCATCCCTGGCACTCTGGGCTTTTCCAGAATCACAGACAGCCAACTGCAAGTACAGAGGCTGCAGGCAGAGCCTGGTTGTGGCATTAACAGGAACTCAGAGCGAGAGGCCGGTAGGCAGTAGATCTGAGAGCAGGTGGGGAATGGACGCACTATCGGCAAGGTAGGGCATATCTCAATTAGGCAGAGGGCCCAGACAAGTGCTGATGACAGAGTCCAGCTCCTTTGCAACTGCTGCACCTGCCACCAAATGACAATTTGGTTCAAGGCTCTGAGACTCCAATGCTCTGAGTTCTCCCTAAGGCAGCTATGGGAGAAACGGTCACCCTGGGCTTCTAGAGGGTCCCATGGCCCCCGAAGCCCCAGAGTTGCCTGGAAGCAAGGAGGGGGCTGAAGCTGCAGTCTGACCCCTTACACCGAGTTATGCCCAGCAGCCCACTAATTGGGCAGAGAACCCTGGCAATGACAGCTCTCCGCCCATCCTTTCCCTGCCCCTCTAGGAAGCCCCATCCTGAACGTTAGCCACATCCCCCTCCGCCTTTCCTCTTTACTCAGCTCCACACTCCTCCTCCAGGCTTTCCAATCCCACAGCTGCTCGCCCCCTCCCCACACCACTCCTCTCGCAACCACGTTGTTAAGCGATTGCACAGACAGCAAACTGAGCCTTTGAGTTTCAAGCTGAAGCTCCCAGACGAGCCAGCCTGGACCGCTTCACCCTCACAGGCGCCTCACTGGCCATCCTCCTACACACGGGCCTCCACTTACACGCTCCTTTTGGGCCCAAGCACCCTGGACATCTCTTTGCTTCCAACCTGCCAGCAGACCAGACGGACACCGGGGGTCCCCCGGCCTCTCCTCTCCCCACACGGAGCTCCGAATCCACACAAGAGAAGCAAGCACAAAGACCTCCACCCCCGGGCGGCATCGCCTGCTCCAGCAAGCTCCCAAAGCCACTGGAACCACCCAGGCTGCCTGGGGCCCCACACCCCCTTCTCTGGCAGCTTTAGCTCCAGCCCAGCCCACAGGATGCAGTGCCTGATGCCACTTCCGAGCAGAGAAAGAGAGAGAGGAAAAAAATGCCACCTCGTCAATGACAAGCTGTTCCAATCACACAGCTCAGATACCAAGTGCCCTGGACAACGGACAGCTCCGGCCTCCTCCCTCTGGTTGGGAGGAAGCCAACTCAGCACATCTGGGGGAGCGATCCCCCATCACAGGCCCCCTGCTCACCCTCCACATCTGACCAGACAACCGCGCCCCATTCCAGGAGGTGGACTTCTCCGACCACTTCCAACAACTCCAGCCAACTACCCTCTTGGCCTTCAACTCAGGCACTATACACTCTCTCCTGCTCCAAAGCACAGGAAGACCCCCGGCGTGGCCACTTCTCAAGAGCACCAGGCGCAAGAATGAGCTGAAAACCAAGTACTCACCGTGGTGAAGTCCTGGTGGCCGCACTCCTGCCCTTTGAACTTGCAGTACAGCATCATATCCTTCAGGTCGTGGCCCACGCGATGCAGGAACTCCAGCATGCTGAACTGCTTGGGTTTGTAGTGTTTGAAGTTGGCCTTCTGCCGCAGGGCCTCCAGCACCGTGGGGTCGGCCAGGTGCGGGTCCGGGATCTGCAGGTTGACGTCAAGCAAGGCCAGCAGCTCCCCGGCGTGGTACAGGTCATTGGTGGTCAGCCTGGAGAAGCGGAAGCCATTGAGGTTGCAGAGGGTCACAGCTGGGAAGACCAGGCTCTGGGCCACCACCTCATCCACCTTGGTGACGTGCTGGTAGGAGAGGTAGTAGGACACCCTCTCGGAGCTCTCCACCAGCAGCAGGCCCAGGGAGCCCACGAAGGCCACGGCCCAGAGCACACGCCGAATGGTCATTGGCCCGTACACGAAGATGTGCCGGATGCCGTGCAGGGTGGAGGTGTTGGCGAAGATGTGGATGCTCGAGGGCTGCAGGCTGCCCTCGCTGGGGCTCTCCTTGAGGTCCATGGGGACCCTGTGCAGTTCCGCAACTGGCTTCAGGTTGATCCGATTTCAGGGAAGAGTTCCCAGTCCTCGGGCTCTGCTCAAACCTTGACGTTCAAGGGAGAGAACACGGCAAAGCAAGCATCAGGCCAGGCGCCTTGAGTTTATCCTGGGAGCCCAGCCGCACGCTGCCAGGGGTGAGTGTTTATATAAACCCATTCAAACTCTAGCTCCTGATTTTTTCCAGGCGATAAGGAGGGCTGGTTTTATTTAGGGAGACACCAAGGTGATGTGGAAGAGATGTGGGTGGGAAGGGAGAGCTTAGCCAATGGAAATAAAGTCCTCCCCCCTACACACGCCACTAGAGACAAGATTAAAAGCGAGAGCGAGGGAGAAAATGCTTCAAACAAGTCGCTCGGTAGCCCGGAGCCTGTTAACCAGTGCATAATGCCCCGCGTTGAGCATCCCAGGGATGTCGCGCGGCCACGCTGATGCACTGCGGGCGGGCGCAGCGCGGAGCCTCCGGAGCCGCCGCCGCTCCGCTCGGCTCCCGGCGCCGCTCTGGAACCCGGATTCCGCTTCTCGCCGCCGGCCGCCGGCCCTCCTCGCCGCCTCCTCCAGCCCCCGCCCCCCTCCCCGCTCTCTCGGGCGGAATTCCAAATGCCGGCGGGCCGCGGCCAGCGCCCGGAGAGGAGGCAGCGCGCGACCGCGGAGAGGCACGGACCCGGAGGCTGGCAGGACGCGGGGGCTCCGCGGGCCTCGCCTCTCCCCCCCGCCCCCACGCCTCCCGGAAGTAAGNGGACGTAGGGGGGGGGTGGTGGGGACCCGGCGAAAGTTCTTTTTGGCCACCTTCGGAGGGAGCTAATGGGGGCCCCTCGCGGAAGGTGGAGAACTGGCCCTGAAAGTGAGAACGTGACACCCCTCCCTGCGGATGGCAGGGAGGCACTTGGTAAACTACCCCGCGCCAGGTGTGGGGGTGGAGATAGGGTTCCTTTGCCCGAATTCTGCTCCCAGGTCACACTCAGCTTGGGGTCTCCCCAGGGGAGCTCCGGAATGTGGGGAAAGTAGGGAGCAGTCTAAAACCACAGTGCCTCTGGGGCTGGCCACCTGAGAGCCGGAGGGGAACATTCCAGGGAGCGAGGAGCCCCTCCTGAGATGGAAGAGCCAGGCGCCCCTTGGAGACGCAGAGAAAGAGCAACAGGTAGATCCCCCCCCCCAACTGCTGTCCCAAGGTTCTGTATCTGAAGAGGAAAGACAGCTGGGGTTCCAGGTAGGGCTGGCTGCATTCCCTTTGGGCTGTGTGTTCTGCCCCAGGATTTGCCAGATGGAAGCACAGCTGGAGATAGAGGTGGGAGCAAAGGATTGGGGTTTCAGCTGCCTACCTCTTTTTCCTGGAAATCCCCTGGAAGTCAGCCCCTGCTAGCAGGTGGATGTGATTTGCCACGGGCCAGGGATCAAATGGCCGGAACCTATAGAATCCATGGTGCTAAATCCCATCAGGAGGAAAGGAACAGAAAATTCCAGGGGCCAGCCCAATGCACACAGCCAAGCTGGGGCAGAGCCTCACGAAAGCGCCTTGTTGAGCCAACTTGGTGTCCCCAGGGCAGGCCAAGCTTAAATACTCCTTGGAAGGCATTTGAGAAGAAAGCTGCCTCAGGAATGTCCCTCCTGCTTTGTATCTACTTCGAAATATTTCCCTGTGCCATCTGCCCTCTTGCTAACCCAGATCCAAACAGAACAGTATCAGAATGCTCTCTGAGGCAATAAACATGTGGCATTGAATTAGTGGCGTATTGATCCTGGGAGCTCAGAGCACAGAAGCATTGCAAGTAAACACAAATGGCAGAGGCTAGCCCACCTCACGCATGTGCCGTCTCAGAGGTCCCAGAACCCTGCATGTAGGGCGGCCTAGATAGGTAGAGGTTTTCAAAACAAGAGTGCCAAAAATAAAAATCCTGTCAAGACCTGTGTGAGCGTAGCTTATCTCACTTAACCCTTCCAGTCATCTTGACAGGTGTGTGTTGTTGTTTACCTCTATTACACGGATAAGAAAGACTCAAAGAAGTGAGGCGCCCTCTCCAAGTTACACAGCTAATAAGAGCCAGAGCTGAGCCTTGAACTCAGGCATGCTTGCTTCGAAAACACAGGCTCAGAAAGCAAATCCAAACACTCCTTCCCAAATGTAGGAAGGGGACAAGCACTTCTATACCACTTCCCCCATGGCACACAGACACACACACACTCACGACATACCACACACACAATACTTTCTCCTTCCACATCAGAAAGCAGCTCTATCCCTTCCCTCCACCAGGCCACATCCCTGTTGTCCATTTTGCAGCTCAAGGCCCTCCTACATAGATAGACGTCCCAATGAAATCTCCCGAATTTTGGCTCATCAGCCTGTTTAACAAGTGTGTTGAACTCCAACTGTACCAGACACTCTATTGGTTTGGGGGAAACAAAGAGGAATAAGACACATTTCTTACCTTGATAACTCAGGACCCCGTGCGGGTGGAAGCGGTGTTGGTTTGCAAACTGGCCCCTGGACATGAAGAGCAAGGAGAGATCAAGAAGGAGGCAGACCTCTCCGGAGTAGTAGGTGGGGGGGTTTTATAAGCAAGGGAATTTAGCTAACGAGGTTTGTCTTGTGCTCCGTAAGTCATACAGATCTCCACACCTGCTTGCCAGAACCTTGAATGTGTATGTAGAGGCCTTAACTGGATTAAGTCACATATACCATCTCAACAACACCTTGCTCCCTCAAAGCTGTGTCCTTGGGCACCTTCTAGCGTGGGGTAGCCCAGCGAAATGCACATTCCAAGGACCAAGGACGGGGAGGGGGTGAGGAGCCTCTGATTGCCCTGGGTCAAGCTCGGGGTTAAGCAGCGGTTACGTCCTCTCAGTCACCCCTTCCAACATTTCACCCCTCGTGACCGGTTCTGATACTCTCACCCACCCCCCTCCTCCACCTGAGCAGTCAACAAGGGGTTTCACCTGCGTGGAGTTGGCTCATTTTTGGCAGCTATCCAGCTGCATTGAGTGAGATATCACAGCAACAGTATAGGCACATGCAAAACACAATTAAGGTAATTACCTCTGAAACAGTTTTTTTTTCCATGAAGAGCCCCGCGATCTGAACCACTGATTTATGAAGTCCCCTAGGTTGGGGATCGGATCCCTGAGGACGCTCACTTGTGTCCTCGTGTGGTTTAATAAAGACGGGACATCAACAGACTCATCAGATATGAGTACACAACATTCTGTTTGGATAAATGTACAGGTGCCTCCTTGCGAGGCAGTAATAATGTCCAAGGCCATCTTACGTTGGAGGACAGCTCTTCCATTAGACATTTCAGCGTTCGGTAAAGACAGGTTCTGCCGGTTCCCACGGAAGGCTTGCTGGGTGAATTTAGTAAGGGCTTCTGCGTGTGCTGTCTTCCAGGCCAATGCAGGAGACAAAGACAGTGACCAGTGGAAAATAGAACGTGTGCACTTGGCCTTGAGGAGAGGGAAGTTGGCAGCTTGAGGGACGTTATCTGGCTGTTTGTCCCATACATGTTGGCAGGGGAGAGGTGTGAGGAGATGGACTGGGGGCGGGATATGCCAGACCAAGACCCCCACATTGTCCCCTCTCTTGATAGTGCCTATTCCATTCCAGGTAGAATGTTTTCAAAGGTTCAGCTTCCAGCGGGAAGGCAGGATCCCCACGGAGACGTGAGTAATTCCCCCTCTCTGAGGGATGCAAAGCAATTCACCCATCCCGGTGGGATGTCTTACTGCAAATTCCAGTAGATAATGCCTCTCCCGGGCATGATGGGGCTTGGAGTTTTCAGCAGCATAGCACATTGATCCACGGGTAGAGTCTGGGCTATTTCCAGAAACTTCCATCCCTTATGGCATTGGTGTCTCTGTAGGGGTCCCCATTCTGCAATATGGAACAACAGTCCCTACTGGTTGATCATTCGAATGTATGAAAGCGTGGGACAGTACTTTAGGCCACCTGGCCACGGTGGTTTTACTTGTTAGTAATTTAGTCTGTTGCTTTAGTACTCCGTTTTCTCTTCACTACGCCTGCTGCTTGCAGGTTTTAGGAGAGATGAAACTTGCTTTCAGTGTTCTGTTCCTGGGCCCAGGCTTGCACGTTATGACCTTTGGGGTGTGACCCCTGATGACGGTACATTTGGCACAGGCGTCCAGACGTGGTACTCAGCTCCTCTAATCCTCTGATGGTGGCCGCCTGGTTTTCATGGTGATAAAGGAAAGCTTCAGTTAGGCCAAGTGTCCACACAAAACGGGCATATTCAGAATCCTCATGCAGAGGGAGGGAGCCAGTAGAAGCAATATTCCCATCTCTCAGCAGCTGGAAACTCCAGTAGATGGCTCCAGACCCCTTTGGCTGGAGCCCTGGGCATTGTTTAGAACACAGATCATGTGGGCACTGCATTAACCAAGTCACTGTATTTCAAGGGCAATCCAGCATCCTTGGTAAGATGCCAGCCCACCTGGGAGCTACAGTGGCCGCTCTTCCTATGCACCTGATCAGCTGTACCAGCTGAAGGGTCAGCTGCTAAGGCTCGGACCTGGGCTAGGGCAGCAGCTTCCTGATTGCCAGTGCGCTGATGAGCGTTGTGAGCTGGGAGGTGGAGGTCAGGATTGCCTCAGGCTCTTGCAGGTGAACCCAAACGTCGTTCCACCTTTTCTGACCTCGTGAGGGCTTGTTCACGATTATCCACCTCTCAGCTTCCCCTTGTCCAAGCCACAGGGCCGATCCCTTTAGAAAAGTCCACTGTCAGTCAGTGCCAAGGGGCCAATGGCCAGGACGCACGAGTAATCACAAGCAAACCACCCTGAGTTCAGCCCACAGGCTGCTGTGGTTCCTTCCTGTTTCCAGGCGTCAGCAGGTATTTCCCCGCTCTCTTCCTACAGGCCACAGGGGCTCCTGCAGGAACTGAGAGGGTGGCATCTGGAGCACTCTACGGGGCTTAGTGGCACCTGCATTTCTAGAAACCATGGGCTGGGGGACAGGCTGCTCCTCTGCTGCTAGTAGGCACGACCGTCTGGTCACTATAGGGGTTTGAACGCTGGGAGAAGGGAGTGAATAGAACATGTTCTCAGCCCATCCCCTCATAGAGAGGGGAGCTCGCACTGTGATCAGCTTGTTTCTTGGTGAGAGGCTCCACCTGGAGGAGCACTGTGTATACTGCTAGGAGCGGGGGCTCTGTGGGGCCCTATCAAGTTTCTGCCACCTTCCAGAACGGGGACCCAAATCCTAGGGTATTTTCTCCTTCTGTGCTCTCTGCTGCAGTGCTCCACCCCTCCCTTCCGGAATCCCAGACCTATCCAGCTCAAAAGGTAGCTCTGCTTGGGAGATGCCCGGAATTTAATGATTGGCTTCACGAATGAAGATCATTCGTGAAGCCATCTCTTACCCGCTGTCCCACGCATGCCCGTAAGGGATGGAGGCACTCTCCCAAACCCCCAATGCTACAAAGGCTTGCACCTCCTTCATATCCCTAGGGGCTGGATTGACTTGCACCTTACCAACCACAGCTTCTGAGAGAACTCAAGTCGTATCTGACCAAATGACTCCCCAAAACTTTACACTGGTGCCCGGGCCTGGAATTTTTGTGGGTT
>NC_048230.1:8491093-8509107 GCF_002007445.2 Ailuropoda melanoleuca
GTTAGGCCAAGTGTCCACACAAAACGGGCATATTCAGAATCCTCATGCAGAGGGAGGGAGCCAGTAGAAGCAATATTCCCATCTCTCAGCAGCTGGAAACTCCAGTAGATGGCTCCAGACCCCTTTGGCTGGAGCCCCGGGCATTGTTTAGAACACAGATCATGTGGGCACTGCATTAACCAAGTCACTGTATTTCAAGGGCAATCCAGCATCCTTGGTAAGATGCCAGCCCACCTGGGAGCTACAGTGGCCGCTCTTCCTATGCACCTGATCAGCTGTACCAGCTGAAGGGTCAGCTGCTAAGGCTCGGACCTGGGCTAGGGCAGCAGCTTCCTGATTGCCAGTGCGCTGATGAGCGTTGTGAGCTGGGAGGTGGAGGTCAGGATTGCCTCAGGCTCTTGCAGGTGAACCCAAACGTCGTTCCACCTTTTCTGACCTCGTGAGGGCTTGTTCACGATTATCCACCTCTCAGCTTCCCCTTGTCCAAGCCACAGGGCCGATCCCTTTAGAAAAGTCCACTGTCAGTCAGTGCCAAGGGCCAATGGCCAGGACGCACGAGTAATCACAAGCAAACCACCCTGAGTTCAGCCCACAGGCTGCTGTGGTTCCTTCCTGTTTCCAGGCGTCAGCAGGTATTTCCCCGCTCTCTTCCTACAGGCCACAGGGGCTCCTGCAGGAACTGAGAGGGTGGCATCTGGAGCACTCTACGGGGCTTAGTGGCACCTGCATTTCTAGAAACCATGGGCTGGGGGACAGGCTGCTCCTCTGCTGCTAGTAGGCACGACCGTCTGGTCACTATAGGGGTTTGAACGCTGGGAGAAGGGAGTGAATAGAACATGTTCTCAGCCCATCCCCTCATAGAGAGGGGAGCTCGCACTGTGATCAGCTTGTTTCTTGGTGAGAGGCTCCACCTGGAGGAGCACTGTGTATACTGCTAGGAGCGGGGGCTCTGTGGGGCCCTATCAAGTTTCTGCCACCTTCCAGAACGGGGACCCAAATCCTAGGGTATTTTCTCCTTCTGTGCTCTCTGCTGCAGTGCTCCACCCCTCCCTTCCGGAATCCCAGACCTATCCAGCTCAAAAGGTAGCTCTGCTTGGGAGATGCCCGGAATTTAATGATTGGCTTCACGAATGAAGATCATTCGTGAAGCCATCTCTTACCCGCTGTCCCACGCATGCCCGTAAGGGATGGAGGCACTCTCCCAAACCCCCAATGCTACAAAGGCTTGCACCTCCTTCATATCCCTAGGGGCTGGATTGACTTGCACCTTACCAACCACAGCTTCTGAGAGAACTCAAGTCGTATCTGACCAAATGACTCCCCAAAACTTTACACTGGTGCCCGGGCCTGGAATTTTTGTGGGTTTGCCCCCCCACTCTCTCTCTTGAGGCACAGGCTGCAGGGTATCCTGCCACAGAGACAAGTCTTCACATGTCATGGCCCCAATTTACTGACGTGAGGGAGGAGAACAGGGACAGCTCTGCAGTGACCAGCCTGTGACATATTGTGGGGCTGAACAGGGAGCCCCGGGAAGGCGCTTGAAAGGTCCATTATTGCCCCTCCCGCATGAAGGCAAATTGATCTTAAATTATCAGAAACCTGTACTTGTCAGTCTTTCCAAGAATCCTAATATATATGCCGGTTTCCTGCCAAATACAGCAGTTCAACCTGATGGCAAATAAAATGTTTCCACACAGGTCTTCTTAAGGACCCTTTTTATTAGATAAGTCTCATTTGCAATTAGCGGTATGGCTTATATACAAGCATCAGATATTCCAGGATCCTTAAAAATGTTTTTGTGGTCTTCCATTGGTTAAACATTTTCCTCTTCGATCTGATTCTTAGCATCTATTCCGTTGCACGGTGGGTACATATCGGATATGTGGGGACTGGGTTTAGATTGGGTCTATTTGGCCCCAACGTTCAGGCTCTGCCCTTATTTTGTGTAATTGTGCTTTGTTTTTGGTGGTTTTTTTTTTTTTTGATGAAAGCAAAATATTAAGTGCATGGCTAAACATTAAAGAAATTTCCAGATAATTCATTTGCAAATCAGGCAATTTAACTCCCCACTTAGACAATGTGCTGAGATTTTTGCTCTGGTAAATGTATTCACTTATGAATGAATAAATGAAGGTATGGATGAATGCACTTTCTCTGACACTGATACCGCTCTTCTGAGATGCAACACGGGGGACCCTCTTCCCATCCTGGGGACTCTGAGGTTGGCCCAGAGCCTGCAGCCCAGGGAGGGTGAGGACACAAAGGGCAGCCTGCCGTCTCCTGCAAATGGTGACAGGTAGGAGGGCCAGGAAGCTGAGATCTACAATGGGCTTGAATGCTAATTTCCTAAGTAACATGTGCTAGGTACACGCTACTGTCACCATCACTCCCTAATTAAAAAAAAAAAAAAGACACATTCTTTTCTAATATTCAGATGGCATTATTTCAGACTTGGAGGGGCCTCGATATACCTTTTCTCCTGACTTGTCATCATTGCCCTAAAGAAAGGTTAAAGATGAACTATTGTAAACCAAAGTGTGTCCTGTTGTCAGTTGGTTTATAAATAAATGCCTCATAGAACTGCTAATCCCATTTCGGTACCTCAGTGTATGCTTAACAAATTGTTTGTCACAAAGGGTGTACCAGGGAGGGGCAGGAAGCAAAGGTGGGCATTCAATGTCTGGCTTGTTGAGATTTTATGTTTAGTGGTTTTGTTTTTTCCTTCCAGGAGAAAACTACAGAAGCCAGTCGACACAGAGAGGACTTTTAGAGTTTAGCTCCCAACTGATATGAGCCCTGGGAGGGATTTAACTTGCTGTGTGGCCTTTGGAAAACCATGTGACATCTCTGTGGTGTTTCCTTGTTTGGGCTAAATTCTTGCTGAGGCCTCCTCCTGCACCAGCTTTCTATGCCACTACAATTTGACACGATCCTTGGCCAAATCATAAATGCCTTGTTAATGGGATAAAAATGAGTTAGAATCTGGGATTCTGGTCATTCACCCCACGTCACCATCTGCTAGAGCGGTGTGATGACAGGCATGGGAGTACTATGTGATGTAAGAGTTCCCTCACCTCCGAGGCTGAAGCTGCTTCTCTGAGATGCAAGAATGGGGACCCTCTTCCAACCCTGAAAAACCTGCGCCCTGTCCTGAAACCAGTTCCTGAGGAAGGTGAAGGGCACCTCCTACCCCCCAACCCTGTCCACTGTTTCCCCCATACGGGAGCGGGGAAGACCTCAGTGGACCGGTGGATTCAGCAGGAGACCGTGTACCCGGAGAACCTCAGCTGGGGCTACTGGATGCAAAATCCTGACTTTGGAGGCTGTCGGCTAGGTTCTCCTCCCTTCTTCATAGACTACCAAAAAAAATGGCGCTGGTAGAAGCTGAAGTCAGGTGTGAAGGGAATACTGCTTACCTACCCAATGAGTACTGCTTACCTACCCAAAGCTTTTCTCTGCTTTCCTAATCTGATGGGATAATGATGTCATAAAGAAAAAACTGAAACAGTAGGCGCTTAATAAATGCTTGCTGCGTGAAATAAGGAAGACAATCACAAGAGGGCCTCCAAACTCTTCCTTACCCTCAATTTCTTGATAGCCAAAAATTGGTTTGTAATATGAGTACTCACCCCCCTCAGTACTGAATCAGTCTTTCTCTTACTGCATTTGCTTTCAGTGAGACACACCTACCCCTAGTCCCTTAGTCACCTAAGGCCTGACCCCTCCGGGCAGGCTGAGCAGAGACTCCAGGAGCACACCTGACCTATCCAGTCCCTCCGGTTAAAGACACAAAAGTCCCCTCTCATATGAAACAAAGCAGGTCTGGTTCAAATCTACCCCATGAGTAAAAGAAGGTACCCAGGACCCTGAGAGGCCGGTTCCTGATTTAATGTTACATCATTTCCCTTCTCCATAGGGCATGAAAGCCCCCCTACCCCCCAACCCTCCACTCCCCGTCCATCCTCTACATTATGTTTGCCTTCTCTGAATTCTCTCTGTTGCGTGTCTCTCTCTTTTCCCGTGTCCTCTCGTCAGAGCCTGGGGCTGTTCCTCTCTCCCCTGGGAAGGAAGGAGGCAACAGAACCCACCGCTGTTTGTTTTCTCTCAACCCCCAGAGTCAACTGCTTTACACATGAGGACAAATGCACAGAGGGCCCCGAAGTCAACCTGCTCCAGACAGGCTTTCGACGACAACTTTGTCAGCACCCCTTGGGCCATAGGTGAGCTGGCGGCGACAAGAACAGCCCAGAAACACACGTGGTGCCTGAGAGCTGGGCCTGCCTTGCACGGAGGGGAACGTCCTCCCACTCCTGGTGAGAAGTGCTTCTGATCTTTAGGAACAAGTGGTTGGCGGAGGCGGTATTTTATCTTACCTTGGTCACTTTGTTTATCCCACAACCTCCTTGAACCCTCATGAACGCCCTCTCGCCCACCCACCCACCTTCTTACATCAGCAGCACCCCACCAGCCTGCCCCCTTCTCTCTTCACCCATCTGCTCTTTTAAGAAGAGCTCCAGTGTGGGTCGGAGCGTGCCTCACCTCTGTTCCTGTTTGCCTTGGACGACTTTGAGGACTTTTCTGTCTCTCCTGTATTCACGTTAGGCCAACGTATTTACTCCCTCCCTCTTTCGTAAAGCAACACGAAATAAAAGAAGTGAAATGGAAATGAGAAGGAGAAAAACAGGGTTGAGCACAAAGGCGCAAGACATCTACGTCATAATCTGTCCGTCTTTTTCTTGCATTTAGACACGTCCGACTACAAATTCATTACGCGCGTATTCACGGGTCCGGCCCTGTGGCGGGCACTGCAGGGCCATAAGGAAGCCAGGAAAGGCACAGCCCCTGATCTCACAGAGCTTTTCGTCTCCCTGGCCAGGCACTAATAATATCTTGTGTCGGTATCACCCTCGATGTGACACAGTCCAGCAGGCATTATCCTGTTTGATCTCCATGAGCAGAAGAGGGGTCACGGTGCCCATGGTATGAAGAAGGAAACTGAGGCTTAGAGAGTTGGAGGACACTGAGAAGACGGTAGGAGGGCCTGGGGCTCACACCCTGGTTCCCTGACTCCAGATTTTAGGTTCTTTCCACGCTGCCATTATTCTAAGCAAGTATCTTCTGCAGACACGTCACAGAGCCAGGACACAGGGAAGCAGCATGGCCGTGGGGCGACCACTGGCCACGACAAGAGGAGCTCGCTCCAGGGAAAAGAAAGCCAATGAGGGCTGGAGAGAGGAGAGAGAGGCAAGGAAGGAGGGGCAGGAGGTGGCAGCTGGAGGAAGCTCTGGAACCTGGCCAGAAGGTGGTGCCACGGAGGTCCCTTCAGCCCCTGTGTGTCCCTGTGTGTCATCCAGAGGGCCACAGAAGAGTCACCAGAGGCAGATTTTCAAGAGCTGCTGCAGAAAGAGAATGAGGTAAGTGCCTTTTCACTCTCTGTGTATATATAAATATAAACAGATGCGTATATATCCATCTCCTTTTTCTGTGTCTGATTATGCTTTCAATCTAGCATGGGTTGATGGCCTGCTAATTTCGGTCTAGGCACTTTGATAAAGCAGTCTTGGAGGACGCCAATAACTAAGAGACAGCATTTTTCTGTTGTTGAGGGAGGTCATCGAGAGACCCCCAGGTGGCCAGTAAACTGGGCCCAGGCAATCAAAGCTTCTCAGCCCCTCCCCCGTCCTTGGAATGTTCCCTCAGCCCACCATCCCCACAGCAGGAGCTGCTTTCAAGGACACAGCCTTGTGAATAAGGCATTGTTGAGAATACCAAAGTGGCTTCTGTGACTGAATCTAGTTCAGGCCTCTGGATAAACTTTGAAGACTCTGGCAGGCAACGCAGAGCTGGACTCATCTTGCAACGTCCAAGACAAGCCCCTTTAGGAAGTTCCCTTGCTTGTGAAAGCTGCCACCTACCAATCTGGAGAGGTCTGCCTCTTTCCCAGGTCTTGCCCTCCGTACAGGTGCCAGTCTGCAAACCAACAGGTGTCCCTAGGGTGTGGGCAGGGCAAGGGTCTGGACATACTGCAGAGAGAGCTCTGGATTGTGGGGTATTGGGGGACATGGCATTGAGATGTTCCACTAAGTTCTCTGCACAGACTGCATTTTCATGGAGGGAAAGCAATCAACATGTGCCGGGAGCCAACATCTCCTTTCATCTGTGAAGTGATTCTGCCCATTTTACAGACAAGGAGACTGAGGCTTCCAGAGGTAAGTAACTTGCCCACAATCCCACTGCAGATGGATAATAAGAGTCCAGGGTCACTGAATCACGCTGCTGTCCATGCACCTTAAGAAACCGTGAGGGCTGCGGTCAAGGATGGGTAATAAGAGTCCAGGGTCACTGAATCACGCTGCTGTCCGTGCACCTTAAGAAACCGTGAGGGCTGTGGTCAGGGGTTGAGGTGCCTGCGCCAGATGGCTGTGAGTTTAAGTCCTGGATTTACCACACTCAAGCTGTGTTACTGGAAGCATGCTGTGTACCTTGTCTAAACCTTAGTTTGCTCATCTGTAAAATGGGGATAGGAAAGAGCACCCACCTCATAGGGCTGACGGGAGACTCTGATGAGTTAAAATGTGTCGAGCACTGAGTGTCTAAGCAAAGCTCAGTACCTAGAGCTGTCATTATGAACGCCCTCATTATTATTCCTACTGTTGTCAAAGAGGAGCTAGGTGACATGGAGGCACCCCTGTGGACTTGTGATCTTTGTCTGGTCCCCATGCCCCCACCCATCCCCATGCAAAATGGCAGGCGTGCAGTCGTGAATTGGAGTTTAAATGTGAGGGCAGGTGAGCAGTGCAAGGGTCATATGCACCTGCTGGGGTCAAGCTAAGACCCATGGACAAGGAGAGGACACTCTCAGCAGGGTTCAGGGCCCTTCTCCCCCGAGATGGGTGAGGGGACACTCTGATAGGGTCACTTACACCCTAAGCATCTCAGGTGTATCAAGTTCTCCACTAGCCTGTGAGGATAAAATGCTCAATAAGACATGTTCCCATGAGCTCTGGTGCAGCTTTTGCAGATATATTTTGCTGAATCTATTTCCTCCTTGGGGAAACAGAGAGGCCAGATGATTCCTGTGGTCCCTTGCAGACCTATCCCTGGGTGGTCCTGCAAATAATCACTCTTCCAGCTTCGGTCCCAGAGAAGAGCCTTTGGTCATCCCCAGGCTGGAGATCTGGAAACTTCTGCACCTTCTTCAGGTGAAGTGTATTTTTCTGTGAGTTTTGAGGAGTGAGGACCATCTCCAGATAAAGCCAGTTGTCCTTGAAGGATGAACTTCCCTCCCCATTCATCCATCAGCACCTCCGACAAGAGCCCCGCCCTCTTTCTTTTTTTTTTTTTAAAGATTTTATTTTATTTATTCGACAGAGATAGAGACAGCCAGCGAGAGAGGGAACACAAGCAGGGGGAGTGGGAGAGGAAGAAGCAGGCTCATAGCAGAAGAGCCTGATGCGGGGCTCGATCCCATAACGCCAGTATCACGCCCTGAGCCGAAGGCAGACGCCTAACCGCTGTGCCACCCAGGCGCCCCCCCCGCCCTCTTTCTTGAACAAATGACTGCTACTCTCTATCTCTCTACCATACCTGCCAACCAAACTCCGAAACCAAACAGCCAACCGCCTCTCAGGCAGCAACTGATTTTACTGACCACAACAGAGCATGTCCTGTGGGTCAGTTCATGATAATAAACGTCAGGAAGGAGTGGAAGAGGGATCGGTCTGTGTTCTCTCATCCACAGAGCTGAAGGTGGATGAGCAGGACTTCTGTGCGCACATCTGGCACGAAGGAATGAATCTGTGATGGAGCCAGGTAGATGCAGGGGAGCTCCAGTGGGAATCGCACGAAGGTCCCCATCCCAGTGCTGAGGCTGACATTAGAACATTCTATGTCTCTCTCCAGATAAGCCAACTTCACTCCTCAAGACAGACACTTTTTGTGCACCAATAACTATGCCAAGAATTTATCTGGATTGTTTCCGTTCATGAGAGTTTCTCAACTTGGGCACCGTTAACATCTTGGGTTAGGTAATTCTATATCGTGGTGGTACTTACTGCCCTGCGCATTGCAGGGTAACGAGCCTCATCCCTGACCTCCACCCACCAGATGCCAGCAGCCTCCCACCCCCACCAATAATGTCTCCAGACTCCTGGAGGCAGAATCCCTACCAGTTAAGAACCACTGAGCGCATCTTAATAGAGACCAGGGAGGTGGGTGCTATTATCATCTTCACTTTATAGCTGTTCCCTCTCTAAACTGAGGCATAGCAAAGTTACATCATGTGTCCAGAGTCACGCTGCCAGGAAGAGCTGGGAGCCAGCCAGTCGTCTTCCACAGACCACACATTTACTGTCTTTACTGCATTGCCTATCACCATGTGCATGGTGCTGAGGACTCGATGATATGCGACAACCCCACACAAAGATGGACCATTAGTCTGTTGCTTCTGCATTATTCTACATTTCTTCCTATGAGCCGCACAACAACCCTTCCTTGTAGGTCTCGCTCCCATTTATAAATGAGCACGTTGAGAACCGGATCAACAGGAAGGAATTGCCCCAGGTCACAGAGCAGGCAAGCCACAAGAGTCCAGAATTTGGGCCCACGTCTTGTCATTCTATGCCCTCCACTACTCAGAAAGTGGAATAAACACCAATTAAACTATGGGAGACAGGCAAGGGACTTAATAAAAAAAATAAATGCAAATCCTGGATGATGGATATATTTAGGGGATAAATTATTATGTGATCGTGTAAAAATAGATCAAGGGAAAGCACATGAAATTACAAGCCTGGCTATGTGAAAGATGGGGAAGGTGCATGGAGAGCGCTGGGTACATTTAATTAACTTTGATGGGAAAACATTCCGAGGTTGCCACCTGAAACCAAAACATCCACGGTCTTCACTCAAAGTAACGATACGGCTGGTCCTATAAGGAGGAGTTATAATCCAATAGAGCTTGAAGTCATTGATTAAAACAATGCCAATACCTAAGGTCCTTGAAGGGCGATCCCATGTCTAAAGGAACCACATACTGTTTTTACATCAAATGGGTTCTGTGGGCTGCATACCAGTGACATTGAAATGTCTCACTAAGTTCTCATCACAGACCAACGTCTCAATTTGTCCTGTGAGGTTATTCTGCCCATTTTACAGACAAGGAGACTGAGGCTTCAGTGGGTAAGTAGCTTGCCCACGATCCCACTGCAGGTGTGGGAATAAGAGTCCAGGGTCATTGAATCACGCTGCTGTCCGTGCACCTCATGAGGCCATGAGGGCTGTGGTCAGGGGTTGAGGTGCCTGCGCCAGAGGGCAGTGAGTTTAAGTCCTGATCTCCCACAGCCTAGCTCTGTAGTGGAAGCATGCTGTGTACCTTGTCTAAACCTTAGTTTGCTCATCTGTAAAATGGGGATAGGAAAGAGCACCCACCTCATAGGGCTGACGGGAGACTCTGATGAGTTAAAATGTGTCGAGCACTGAGTGTCTAAGCAAAGCTCAGTACCTAGAGCTGTCATTATGAACGCCCTCATTATTATTCCTACTGTTGTCAAAGAGGAGCTAGGTGACATGGAGGCACCCCTGTGGACTTGTGATCTTTGTCTGGTCCCCATGCCCCCACCCCACCCCATGCAAAATGGCAGGCGTGCAGTCGTGAATTGGAGTTTAAATGTGAGGGCAGGTGAGCAGTGCAAGGGTCATATGCACCTGCTGGGGTCAAGCTAAGACCCATGGACAAGGAGAGGACACTCTCAGCAGGGTTCAGGGACCTTCTCCCCCGAGATGGGTGAGGGGACACTCTGATAGGGTCACTTACACCCTAAGCATCTCAGGTGTATCAAGTTCTCCACTAGCCTGTGAGGATAAAATGCTCAATAAGACATGTTCCCATGAGCTCTGGTGCAGCTTTTGCAGATATATTTTGCTGAATCTATTTCCTCCTTGGGGAAATAGAGAGGCCAGATGATTCCTGTGGTCCCTTGCAGACCTATCCCTGGATGGTCCTGCAAATAATCACTCTTGCAGCTTCAGTCCCAGAGAAGAGCCTTTGGTCATCCCCAGGCTGGAGATCTGGAAACTTCTGCACCTTCTTCAGGTGAAGTGTATTTTTCTGTGAGTTTTGAGGAGTGAGGACCATCTCCAGATAAAGCCAGTTGTCCTTGAAGGATGAACTTCCCTCCCCATTCATCCATCAGCACCTCCGACAAGAGCCCCGCCCTCTTTCTTTTTTTTTTTTTAAAGATTTTATTTTATTTATTCGACAGAGATAGAGACAGCCAGCGAGAGAGGGAACACAAGCAGGGGGAGTGGGAGAGGAAGAAGCAGGCTCATAGCAGAAGAGCCTGATGCGGGGCTCGATCCCATAACGCCAGTATCACGCCCTGAGCCGAAGGCAGACGCCTAACCGCTGTGCCACCCAGGCGCCCCCCCCGCCCTCTTTCTTGAACAAATGACTGCTACTCTCTATCTCTCTACCATACCTGCCAACCAAACTCCGAAACCAAACAGCCAACCGCCTCTCAGGCAGCAACTGATTTTACTGACCACAACAGAGCATGTCCTGTGGGTCAGTTCATGATAATAAACGTCAGGAAGGAGTGGAAGAGGGATCGGTCTGTGTTCTCTCATCCACAGAGCTGAAGGTGGATGAGCAGGACTTCTGTGCGCACATCTGGCACGAAGGAATGAATCTGTGATGGAGCCAGGTAGATGCAGGGGAGCTCCAGTGGGAATCGCACGAAGGTCCCCATCCCAGTGCTGAGGCTGACATTAGAACATTCTATGTCTCTCTCCAGATAAGCCAACTTCACTCCTCAAGACAGACACTTTTTGTGCACCAATAACTATGCCAAGAATTTATCTGGATTGTTTCCGTTCATGAGAGTTTCTCAACTTGGGCACCGTTAACATCTTGGGTTAGGTAATTCTATATCGTGGTGGTACTTACTGCCCTGCGCATTGCAGGGTAACGAGCCTCATCCCTGACCTCCACCCACCAGATGCCAGCAGCCTCCCACCCCCACCAATAATGTCTCCAGACTCCTGGAGGCAGAATCCCTACCAGTTAAGAACCACTGAGCGCATCTTAATAGAGACCAGGGAGGTGGGTGCTATTATCATCTTCACTTTATAGCTGTTCCCTCTCTAAACTGAGGCATAGCAAAGTTACATCATGTGTCCAGAGTCACGCTGCCAGGAAGAGCTGGGAGCCAGCCAGTCGTCTTCCACAGACCACACATTTACTGTCTTTACTGCATTGCCTATCACCATGTGCATGGTGCTGAGGACTCGATGATATGCGACAACCCCACACAAAGATGGACCATTAGTCTGTTGCTTCTGCATTATTCTACATTTCTTCCTATGAGCCGCACAACAACCCTTCCTTGTAGGTCTCGCTCCCATTTATAAATGAGCACGTTGAGAACCGGATCAACAGGAAGGAATTGCCCCAGGTCACAGAGCAGGCAAGCCACAAGAGTCCAGAATTTGGGCCCACGTCTTGTCATTCTATGCCCTCCACTACTCAGAAAGTGGAATAAACACCAATTAAACTATGGGAGACAGGCAAGGGACTTAATAAAAAAAATAAATGCAAATCCTGGATGATGGATATATTTAGGGGATAAATTATTATGTGATCGTGTAAAAATAGATCAAGGGAAAGCACATGAAATTACAAGCCTGGCTATGTGAAAGATGGGGAAGGTGCATGGAGAGCGCTGGGTACATTTAATTAACTTTGATGGGAAAACATTCCGAGGTTGCCACCTGAAACCAAAACATCCACGGTCTTCACTCAAAGTAACGATACGGCTGGTCCTATAAGGAGGAGTTATAATCCAATAGAGCTTGAAGTCATTGATTAAAACAATGCCAATACCTAAGGTCCTTGAAGGGCGATCCCATGTCTAAAGGAACCACATACTGTTTTTACATCAAATGGGTTCTGTGGGCTGCATACCAGTGACATTGAAATGTCTCACTAAGTTCTCATCACAGACCAACGTCTCAATTTGTCCTGTGAGGTTATTCTGCCCATTTTACAGACAAGGAGACTGAGGCTTCAGTGGGTAAGTAGCTTGCCCACGATCCCACTGCAGGTGTGGGAATAAGAGTCCAGGGTCATTGAATCACGCTGCTGTCCGTGCACCTCATGAGGCCATGAGGGCTGTGGTCAGGGGTTGAGGTGCCTGCGCCAGAGGGCAGTGAGTTTAAGTCCTGATCTCCCACAGCCTAGCTCTGTAGTGGAAGCATGCTGTGTACCTTGTCTAAACCTTAGTTTGCTCATCTGTAAAATGGGGATAGGAAAGAGCACCCACCTCATAGGGCTGACGGGAGACTCTGATGAGTTAAAATGTGTCGAGCACTGAGTGTCTAAGCAAAGCTCAGTACCTAGAGCTGTCATTATGAACGCCCTCATTATTATTCCTACTGTTGTCAAAGAGGAGCTAGGTGACATGGAGGCACCCCTGTGGACTTGTGATCTTTGTCTGGTCCCCATGCCCCCACCCCACCCCATGCAAAATGGCAGGCGTGCAGTCGTGAATTGGAGTTTAAATGTGAGGGCAGGTGAGCAGTGCAAGGGTCATATGCACCTGCTGGGGTCAAGCTAAGACCCATGGACAAGGAGAGGACACTCTCAGCAGGGTTCAGGGACCTTCTCCCCCGAGATGGGTGAGGGGACACTCTGATAGGGTCACTTACACCCTAAGCATCTCAGGTGTATCAAGTTCTCCACTAGCCTGTGAGGATAAAATGCTCAATAAGACATGTTCCCATGAGCTCTGGTGCAGCTTTTGCAGATATATTTTGCTGAATCTATTTCCTCCTTGGGGAAATAGAGAGGCCAGATGATTCCTGTGGTCCCTTGCAGACCTATCCCTGGATGGTCCTGCAAATAATCACTCTTGCAGCTTCAGTCCCAGAGAAGAGCCTTTGGTCATCCCCAGGCTGGAGATCTGGAAACTTCTGCACCTTCTTCAGGTGAAGTGTATTTTTCTGTGAGTTTTGAGGAGTGAGGACCATCTCCAGATAAAGCCAGTTGTCCTTGAAGGATGAACTTCCCTCCCCATTCATCCATCAGCACCTCCGACAAGAGCCCCGCCCTCTTTCTTTTTTTTTTTTTAAAGATTTTATTTTATTTATTCGACAGAGATAGAGACAGCCAGCGAGAGAGGGAACACAAGCAGGGGGAGTGGGAGAGGAAGAAGCAGGCTCATAGCAGAAGAGCCTGATGCGGGGCTCGATCCCATAACGCCAGTATCACGCCCTGAGCCGAAGGCAGACGCCTAACCGCTGTGCCACCCAGGCGCCCCCCCCGCCCTCTTTCTTGAACAAATGACTGCTACTCTCTATCTCTCTACCATACCTGCCAACCAAACTCCGAAACCAAACAGCCAACCGCCTCTCAGGCAGCAACTGATTTTACTGACCACAACAGAGCATGTCCTGTGGGTCAGTTCATGATAATAAACGTCAGGAAGGAGTGGAAGAGGGATCGGTCTGTGTTCTCTCATCCACAGAGCTGAAGGTGGATGAGCAGGACTTCTGTGCGCACATCTGGCACGAAGGAATGAATCTGTGATGGAGCCAGGTAGATGCAGGGGAGCTCCAGTGGGAATCGCACGAAGGTCCCCATCCCAGTGCTGAGGCTGACATTAGAACATTCTATGTCTCTCTCCAGATAAGCCAACTTCACTCCTCAAGACAGACACTTTTTGTGCACCAATAACTATGCCAAGAATTTATCTGGATTGTTTCCGTTCATGAGAGTTTCTCAACTTGGGCACCGTTAACATCTTGGGTTAGGTAATTCTATATCGTGGTGGTACTTACTGCCCTGCGCATTGCAGGGTAACGAGCCTCATCCCTGACCTCCACCCACCAGATGCCAGCAGCCTCCCACCCCCACCAATAATGTCTCCAGACTCCTGGAGGCAGAATCCCTACCAGTTAAGAACCACTGAGCGCATCTTAATAGAGACCAGGGAGGTGGGTGCTATTATCATCTTCACTTTATAGCTGTTCCCTCTCTAAACTGAGGCATAGCAAAGTTACATCATGTGTCCAGAGTCACGCTGCCAGGAAGAGCTGGGAGCCAGCCAGTCGTCTTCCACAGACCACACATTTACTGTCTTTACTGCATTGCCTATCACCATGTGCATGGTGCTGAGGACTCGATGATATGCGACAACCCCACACAAAGATGGACCATTAGTCTGTTGCTTCTGCATTATTCTACATTTCTTCCTATGAGCCGCACAACAACCCTTCCTTGTAGGTCTCGCTCCCATTTATAAATGAGCACGTTGAGAACCGGATCAACAGGAAGGAATTGCCCCAGGTCACAGAGCAGGCAAGCCACAAGAGTCCAGAATTTGGGCCCACGTCTTGTCATTCTATGCCCTCCACTACTCAGAAAGTGGAATAAACACCAATTAAACTATGNAATCCCACTGCAGATGGATAATAAGAGTCCAGGGTCACTGAATCACGCTGCTGTCCATGCACCTTAAGAAACCGTGAGGGCTGCGGTCAAGGGTTGAGGTGCCTGCGCCAGATGGCTGTGAGTTTAAGTCCTGGATTTACCACACTCAAGCTGTGTTACTGGAAGCATGCTGTGTACCTTGTCTAAACCTTAGTTTGCTCATCTGTAAAATGGGGATAGGAAAGAGCACCCACCTCATAGGGCTGACGGGAGACTCTGATGAGTTAAAATGTGTCGAGCACTGAGTGTCTAAGCAAAGCTCAGTACCTAGAGCTGTCATTATGAACGCCCTCATTATTATTCCTACTGTTGTCAAAGAGGAGCTAGGTGACATGGAGGCACCCCTGTGGACTTGTGATCTTTGTCTGGTCCCCATGCCCCCACCCATCCCCATGCAAAATGGCAGGCGTGCAGTCGTGAATTGGAGTTTAAATGTGAGGGCAGGTGAGCAGTGCAAGGGTCATATGCACCTGCTGGGGTCAAGCTAAGACCCATGGACAAGGAGAGGACACTCTCAGCAGGGTTCAGGGCCCTTCTCCCCCGAGATGGGTGAGGGGACACTCTGATAGGGTCACTTACACCCTAAGCATCTCAGGTGTATCAAGTTCTCCACTAGCCTGTGAGGATAAAATGCTCAATAAGACATGTTCCCATGAGCTCTGGTGCAGCTTTTGCAGATATATTTTGCTGAATCTATTTCCTCCTTGGGGAAACAGAGAGGCCAGATGATTCCTGTGGTCCCTTGCAGACCTATCCCTGGGTGGTCCTGCAAATAATCACTCTTCCAGCTTCGGTCCCAGAGAAGAGCCTTTGGTCATCCCCAGGCTGGAGATCTGGAAACTTCTGCACCTTCTTCAGGTGAAGTGTATTTTTCTGTGAGTTTTGAGGAGTGAGGACCATCTCCAGATAAAGCCAGTTGTCCTTGAAGGATGAACTTCCCTCCCCATTCATCCATCAGCACCTCCGACAAGAGCCCCGCCCTCTTTCTTTNCGACTACAAATTCATTACGCGCGTATTCACGGGTCCGGCCCTGTGGCGGGCACTGCAGGGCCATAAGGAAGCCAGGAAAGGCACAGCCCCTGATCTCACAGAGCTTTTCGTCTCCCTGGCCAGGCACTAATAATATCTTGTGTCGGTATCACCCTCGATGTGACACAGTCCAGCAGGCATTATCCTGTTTGATCTCCATGAGCAGAAGAGGGGTCACGGTGCCCATGGTATGAAGAAGGAAACTGAGGCTTAGAGAGTTGGAGGACACTGAGAAGACGGTAGGAGGGTCTGGGGCTCACACCCTGGTTCCCTGACTCCAGATTTTAGGTTCTTTCCACGCTGCCATTATTCTAAGCAAGTATCTTCTGCAGACACGTCACAGAGCCAGGACACAGGGAAGCAGCATGGCCGTGGGGCGACCACTGGCCACGACAAGAGGAGCTCGCTCCAGGGAAAAGAAAGCCAATGAGGGCTGGAGAGAGGAGAGAGAGGCAAGGAAGGAGGGGCAGGAGGTGGCAGCTGGAGGAAGCTCTGGAACCTGGCCAGAAGGTGGTGCCACGGAGGTCCCTTCAGCCCCTGTGTGTCCCTGTGTGTCATCCAGAGGGCCACAGAAGAGTCACCAGAGGCAGATTTTCAAGAGCTGCTGCAGAAAGAGAATGAGGTAAGTGCCTTTTCACTCTCTGTGTATATATAAATATAAACAGATGCGTATATATCCATCTCCTTTTTCTGTGTCTGATTATGCTTTCAATCTAGCATGGGTTGATGGCCTGCTAATTTCGGTCTAGGCACTTTGATAAAGCAGTCTTGGAGGACGCCAATAACTAAGAGACAGCATTTTTCTGTTGTTGAGGGAGGTCATCGAGAGACCCCCAGGTGGCCAGTAAACTGGGCCCAGGCAATCAAAGCTTCTCAGCCCCTCCCCCGTCCTTGGAATGTTCCCTCAGCCCACCATCCCCACAGCAGGAGCTGCTTTCAAGGACACAGCCTTGTGAATAAGGCATTGTTGAGAATACCAAAGTGGCTTCTGTGACTGAATCTAGTTCAGGCCTCTGGATAAACTTTGAAGACTCTGGCAGGCAACGCAGAGCTGGACTCATCTTGCAACGTCCAAGACAAGCCCCTTTAGGAAGTTCCCTTGCTTGTGAAAGCTGCCACCTACCAATCTGGAGAGGTCTGCCTCTTTCCCAGGTCTTGCCCTCCGTACAGGTGCCAGTCTGCAAACCAACAGGTGTCCCTAGGGTGTGGGCAGGGCAAGGGTCTGGACATACTGCAGAAAGAGCTCTGGATTATGGGGTATTGGGGGACATGGCATTGAGATGTTCCACTAAGTTCTCTGCACAGACTGCATTTTCATGGAGGGAAAGCAATCAACATGTGCCGGGAGCCAACATCTCCTTTCATCTGTGAAGTGATTCTGCCCATTTTACAGACAAGGAGACTGAGGCTTCCAGAGGTAAGTAACTTGCCCACAATCCCACTGCAGATGGATAATAAGAGTCCAGGGTCACTGAATCACGCTGCTGTCCATGCACCTTAAGAAACCGTGAGGGCTGCGGTCAAGGGTTGAGGTGCCTGCGCCAGATGGCTGTGAGTTTAAGTCCTGGATTTACCACACTCAAGCTGTGTTACTGGAAGCATGCTGTGTACCTTGTCTAAACCTTAGTTTGCTCATCTGTAAAATGGGGATAGGAAAGAGCACCCACCTCATAGGGCTGACGGGAGACTCTGATGAGTTAAAATGTGTCGAGCACTGAGTGTCTAAGCAAAGCTCAGTACCTAGAGCTGTCATTATGAACGCCCTCATTATTATTCCTACTGTTGTCAAAGAGGAGCTAGGTGACATGGAGGCACCCCTGTGGACTTGTGATCTTTGTCTGGTCCCCATGCCCCCACCCCACCCCCATGCAAAATGGCAGGCGTGCAGTCATGAACCAGAGTTTAAATATGAGTGCGGGTGAGCAGTGCAAGAGTCATATCCACCTGCCGAGGTCCAGCTAGGACCCACGGACAAAGAGAAGACTCTCCCAGCAGGGTTCCTGGTCTTTCCCCTGAAATGGGTGCTGGGAGATCTGGTAGGGTCACTTACCTCGATGATGCATTGTTCGCAGGCCCTCCCTACTCTGACGCTGCTGTGGTTCAGAGCCCCCCCCTTCTTTGTGGGAACACAGAGCACAAGGATCTGCAGTTTAAACCTGTGTCTCTTTAAGCCCCAGAAAGAGCCTCATAAAAGAATTTCTTTTGCTTCCAGAAGAAACAGTGATCAGGCCTTCAACTGGCCTTCAACTGTTTTCACATCCGTTTTCACCTTGACATCCAGCAGCCCCCNTGTATTTTTCTGTGAGTTTTGAGGAGTGAGGACCATCTCCAGATAAAGCCAGTTGTCCTTGAAGGATGAACTTCCCTCCCCATTCATCCATCAGCACCTCCGACAAGAGCCCCGCCCTCTTTCTTTTTTTTTTTTTAAAGATTTTATTTTATTTATTCGACAGAGATAGAGACAGCCAGCGAGAGAGGGAACACAAGCAGGGGGAG
>NC_048230.1:8509272-8542821 GCF_002007445.2 Ailuropoda melanoleuca
CTGGGGCTCACACCCTGGTTCCCTGACTCCAGATTTTAGGTTCTTTCCACGCTGCCATTATTCTAAGCAAGTATCTTCTGCAGACACGTCACAGAGCCAGGACACAGGGAAGCAGCATGGCCGTGGGGCGACCACTGGCCACGACAAGAGGAGCTCGCTCCAGGGAAAAGAAAGCCAATGAGGGCTGGAGAGAGGAGAGAGAGGCAAGGAAGGAGGGGCAGGAGGTGGCAGCTGGAGGAAGCTCTGGAACCTGGCCAGAAGGTGGTGCCACGGAGGTCCCTTCAGCCCCTGTGTGTCCCTGTGTGTCATCCAGAGGGCCACAGAAGAGTCACCAGAGGCAGATTTTCAAGAGCTGCTGCAGAAAGAGAATGAGGTAAGTGCCTTTTCACTCTCTGTGTATATATAAATATAAACAGATGCGTATATATCCATCTCCTTTTTCTGTGTCTGATTATGCTTTCAATCTAGCATGGGTTGATGGCCTGCTAATTTCGGTCTAGGCACTTTGATAAAGCAGTCTTGGAGGACGCCAATAACTAAGAGACAGCATTTTTCTGTTGTTGAGGGAGGTCATCGAGAGACCCCCAGGTGGCCAGTAAACTGGGCCCAGGCAATCAAAGCTTCTCAGCCCCTCCCCCGTCCTTGGAATGTTCCCTCAGCCCACCATCCCCACAGCAGGAGCTGCTTTCAAGGACACAGCCTTGTGAATAAGGCATTGTTGAGAATACCAAAGTGGCTTCTGTGACTGAATCTAGTTCAGGCCTCTGGATAAACTTTGAAGACTCTGGCAGGCAACGCAGAGCTGGACTCATCTTGCAACGTCCAAGACAAGCCCCTTTAGGAAGTTCCCTTGCTTGTGAAAGCTGCCACCTACCAATCTGGAGAGGTCTGCCTCTTTCCCAGGTCTTGCCCTCCGTACAGGTGCCAGTCTGCAAACCAACAGGTGTCCCTAGGGTGTGGGCAGGGCAAGGGTCTGGACATACTGCAGAAAGAGCTCTGGATTATGGGGTATTGGGGGACATGGCATTGAGATGTTCCACTAAGTTCTCTGCACAGACTGCATTTTCATGGAGGGAAAGCAATCAACATGTGCCGGGAGCCAACATCTCCTTTCATCTGTGAAGTGATTCTGCCCATTTTACAGACAAGGAGACTGAGGCTTCCAGAGGTAAGTAACTTGCCCACAATCCCACTGCAGATGGATAATAAGAGTCCAGGGTCACTGAATCACGCTGCTGTCCATGCACCTTAAGAAACCGTGAGGGCTGCGGTCAAGGGTTGAGGTGCCTGCGCCAGATGGCTGTGAGTTTAAGTCCTGGATTTACCACACTCAAGCTGTGTTACTGGAAGCATGCTGTGTACCTTGTCTAAACCTTAGTTTGCTCATCTGTAAAATGGGGATAGGAAAGAGCACCCACCTCATAGGGCTGACGGGAGACTCTGATGAGTTAAAATGTGTCGAGCACTGAGTGTCTAAGCAAAGCTCAGTACCTAGAGCTGTCATTATGAACGCCCTCATTATTATTCCTACTGTTGTCAAAGAGGAGCTAGGTGACATGGAGGCACCCCTGTGGACTTGTGATCTTTGTCTGGTCCCCATGCCCCCACCCCACCCCCATGCAAAATGGCAGGCGTGCAGTCATGAACCAGAGTTTAAATATGAGTGCGGGTGAGCAGTGCAAGAGTCATATCCACCTGCCGAGGTCCAGCTAGGACCCACGGACAAAGAGAAGACTCTCCCAGCAGGGTTCCTGGTCTTTCCCCTGAAATGGGTGCTGGGAGATCTGGTAGGGTCACTTACCTCGATGATGCATTGTTCGCAGGCCCTCCCTACTCTGACGCTGCTGTGGTTCAGAGCCCCCCCCTTCTTTGTGGGAACACAGAGCACAAGGATCTGCAGTTTAAACCTGTGTCTCTTTAAGCCCCAGAAAGAGCCTCATAAAAGAATTTCTTTTGCTTCCAGAAGAAACAGTGATCAGGCCTTCAACTGGCCTTCAACTGTTTTCACATCCGTTTTCACCTTGACATCCAGCAGCCCCACGAGCGTTGGGATGTTCGTCTCGCAGGTGAGGCACCCGAGGAGCACGGAAGTGAATTCATTCATTCACGGTTTTGATGGAATTGTGAGCATCCGGAAATGGTGCGTGGGTGTGCACTGTCAGAAGGGCTCCTAAGTGGTGTTCAATGTTGTTGGAGAAATGGAAAAGGGTTGAGGGGTCTGTTTGTCTGAAAACGAAATGAGAGAACCATGNAGTATCACGCCCTGAGCCGAAGGCAGACGCCTAACCGCTGTGCCACCCAGGCGCCCCCCCCGCCCTCTTTCTTGAACAAATGACTGCTACTCTCTATCTCTCTACCATACCTGCCAACCAAACTCCGAAACCAAACAGCCAACCGCCTCTCAGGCAGCAACTGATTTTACTGACCACAACAGAGCATGTCCTGTGGGTCAGTTCATGATAATAAACGTCAGGAAGGAGTGGAAGAGGGATCGGTCTGTGTTCTCTCATCCACAGAGCTGAAGGTGGATGAGCAGGACTTCTGTGCGCACATCTGGCACGAAGGAATGAATCTGTGATGGAGCCAGGTAGATGCAGGGGAGCTCCAGTGGGAATCGCACGAAGGTCCCCATCCCAGTGCTGAGGCTGACATTAGAACATTCTATGTCTCTCTCCAGATAAGCCAACTTCACTCCTCAAGACAGACACTTTTTGTGCACCAATAACTATGCCAAGAATTTATCTGGATTGTTTCCGTTCATGAGAGTTTCTCAACTTGGGCACCGTTAACATCTTGGGTTAGGTAATTCTATATCGTGGTGGTACTTACTGCCCTGCGCATTGCAGGGTAACGAGCTTCATCCCTGACCTCCACCCACCAGATGCCAGCAGCCTCCCACCCCCACCAATAATGTCTCCAGACTCCTGGAGGCAGAATCCCTACCAGTTAAGAACCACTGAGCGCATCTTAATAGAGACCAGGGAGGTGGGTGCTATTATCATCTTCACTTTATAGCTGTTCCCTCTCTAAACTGAGGCATAGCAAAGTTACATCATGTGTCCAGAGTCACACTGCCAGGAAGAGCTGGGAGCCAGCCAGTCGTCTTCCACAGACCACACATTTACTGTCTTTACTGCATTGCCTATCACCATGTGCATGGTGCTGAGGACTCGATGATATGCGACAACCCCACACAAAGATGGACCATTAGTCTGTTGCTTCTGCATTATTCTACATTTCTTCCTATGAGCCGCACAACAACCCTTCCTTGTAGGTCTCGCTCCCATTTATAAATGAGCACGTTGAGAACCGGATCAACAGGAAGGAATTGCCCCAGGTCACAGAGCAGGCAAGCCACAAGAGTCCAGAATTTGGGCCCACGTCTTGTCATTCTATGCCCTCCACTACTCAGAAAGTGGAATAAACACCAATTAAACTATGGGAGACAGGCAAGGGACTTAATAAAAAAAATAAATGCAAATCCTGGATGATGGATATATTTAGGGGATAAATTATTATGTGATCGTGTAAAAATAGATCAAGGGAAAGCACATGAAATTACAAGCCTGGCTATGTGAAAGATGGGGAAGGTGCATGGAGAGCGCTGGGTACATTTAATTAACTTTGATGGGAAAACATTCCGAGGTTGCCACCTGAAACCAAAACATCCACGGTCTTCACTCAAAGTAACGATACGGCTGGTCCTATAAGGAGGAGTTATAATCCAATAGAGCTTGAAGTCATTGATTAAAACAATGCCAATACCTAAGGTCCTTGAAGGGCGATCCCATGTCTAAAGGAACCACATACTGTTTTTACATCAAATGGGTTCTGTGGGCTGCATACCAGTGACATTGAAATGTCTCACTAAGTTCTCATCACAGACCAACGTCTCAATTTGTCCTGTGAGGTTATTCTGCCCATTTTACAGACAAGGAGACTGAGGCTTCAGTGGGTAAGTAGCTTGCCCACGATCCCACTGCAGGTGTGGGAATAAGAGTCCAGGGTCATTGAATCACGCTGCTGTCCGTGCACCTCATGAGGCCATGAGGGCTGTGGTCAGGGGTTGAGGTGCCTGCGCCAGAGGGCAGTGAGTTTAAGTCCTGATCTCCCACAGCCTAGCTCTGTAGTGGAAGCATGCTGTGTACCTTGTCTAAACCTTAGTTTGCTCATCTGTAAAATGGGGATAGGAAAGAGCACCCACCTCATAGGGCTGACGGGAGACTCTGATGAGTTAAAATGTGTCGAGCACTGAGTGTCTAAGCAAAGCTCAGTACCTAGAGCTGTCATTATGAACGCCCTCATTATTATTCCTACTGTTGTCAAAGAGGAGCTAGGTGACATGGAGGCACCCCTGTGGACTTGTGATCTTTGTCTGGTCCCCATGCCCCCACCCCACCCCCATGCAAAATGGCAGGCGTGCAGTCATGAACCAGAGTTTAAATATGAGTGCGGGTGAGCAGTGCAAGAGTCATATCCACCTGCCGAGGTCCAGCTAGGACCCACGGACAAAGAGAAGACTCTCCCAGCAGGGTTCCTGGTCTTTCCCCTGAAATGGGTGCTGGGAGATCTGGTAGGGTCACTTACCTCGATGATGCATTGTTCGCAGGCCCTCCCTACTCTGACGCTGCTGTGGTTCAGAGCCCCCCCCTTCTTTGTGGGAACACAGAGCACAAGGATCTGCAGTTTAAACCTGTGTCTCTTTAAGCCCCAGAAAGAGCCTCATAAAAGAATTTCTTTTGCTTCCAGAAGAAACAGTGATCAGGCCTTCAACTGGCCTTCAACTGTTTTCACATCCGTTTTCACCTTGACATCCAGCAGCCCCACGAGCGTTGGGATGTTCGTCTCGCAGGTGAGGCACCCGAGGCGCACGGAAGTGAATTCATTCATTCACGGTTTTGATGGAATTGTGAGCATCCGGAAATGGTGCGTGGGTGTGCACTGTCAGAAGGGCTCCTAAGTGGTGTTCAATGTTGTTGGAGAAATGGAAAAGGGTTGAGGGGTCTGTTTGTCTGAAAACGAAATGAGAGAACCATGAAGCAGAATTATCAACTTCCCCCATCTCAGAGTACGATCTAAAGTCCTTTCAACGTGCTGCACCTGTCCCAAGGTCACCTCCCTGATATTTCTTATACTACTTTGTTCTCTTTGGCCGTGTCTGCCTCCCCAGCTAGGATATGAACTCCTAGAAGATAAGGATTTGGGGCTGCCTTATTCACACCACATTCCTAGCACCAAAACCAGCTCCTAACATGCGGTTGAGATTCCCTCAATGTTTGTTGAATGAATGAATGAATGAATCTTTAAAAAAAAAAAAAAACTGTTGTGCTTCTTGATTTTCCAAAAGTATCTCTCGGTCTGATAGTCTTCTATGTAAACCGAGATACCGGAACAGAGGTGGGAGAATTTCTTTAAAATTAACAAAGTCAGGCCTATAGCATCTGAATGCCCTCACTCTCAAACAGCATCGTCTCACTCACCGTAAGCTTTTTGAGGATACAACACATGCCCTGTTGAGCATTATATCCCCAAAGGCTAGCAGAGAGCTAAACACATCAGAAAGGCTCAAAACTATTTAGGAATTAAAAAAAAAAAAAAGTATGGTCTCAAAAACAAACAAACAAACCCACAAAGCTTCAGCACAGATTCAACCTTTATTCAAATATTCACGGATTGACTCCCTTGTACCAAGCTCTTGGGTATGATCCACACAAGGCCATCCCTGCCACTGCCCTCCTCAGGTCCAATCTAACTAGTGCTTCTGCACAAAGGAGCTTCCAACAGTCACATTTGCTCTGATAGTGCAAGATGGACCACGGGCCCTGAAGAAAACCCAATAACAAACAAAGAAAAGAAACAAAGAAACCTTAAGGATTGCATGCCTTGCCAAAACCGAGCAGAAATCGCTAACAATTATGTAGAGGCCATTACTGCAAGCCAGTTGGCTTCTAGAATTACAACTGTATTCTAGGAACTTGAGTTATACTCGAGAGAGGTCATTAGTTACTGTAAACATGGTATTGAGGACAGCGGTGTCCTTTCCAGTCCAGATGCCCTCGGTCAAGTGTGATAGCAGGAAATGAGGGTGAANATGTAGAGGCCATTACTGCAAGCCAGTTGGCTTCTAGAATTACAGCTGTATTCTAGGAACTTGAGTTATACTCGAGAGAGGTCATTAGTTACTGTAAACATGCTATTGAGGACAGCGGTGTCCTTTCCAGTCCAGATGCCCTCGGTCAAGTGTGATAGCAGGAAATGAGGGTGAANTCTATGAGCCGCACAACAACCCTTCCTTGTAGGTCTCGCTCCCATTTATAAATGAGCACGTTGAGAACCGGATCAACAGGAAGGAATTGCCCCAGGTCACAGAGCAGGCAAGCCACAAGAGTCCAGAATTTGGGCCCACGTCTTGTCATTCTATGCCCTCCACTACTCAGAAAGTGGAATAAACACCAATTAAACTATGGGAGACAGGCAAGGGACTTAATAAAAAAAATAAATGCAAATCCTGGATGATGGATATATTTAGGGGATAAATTATTATGTGATCGTGTAAAAATAGATCAAGGGAAAGCACATGAAATTACAAGCCTGGCTATGTGAAAGATGGGGAAGGTGCATGGAGAGCGCTGGGTACATTTAATTAACTTTGATGGGAAAACATTCCGAGGTTGCCACCTGAAACCAAAACATCCACGGTCTTCACTCAAAGTAACGATACGGCTGGTCCTATAAGGAGGAGTTATAATCCAATAGAGCTTGAAGTCATTGATTAAAACAATGCCAATACCTAAGGTCCTTGAAGGGCGATCCCATGTCTAAAGGAACCACATACTGTTTTTACATCAAATGGGTTCTGTGGGCTGCATACCAGTGACATTGAAATGTCTCACTAAGTTCTCATCACAGACCAACGTCTCAATTTGTCCTGTGAGGTTATTCTGCCCATTTTACAGACAAGGAGACTGAGGCTTCAGTGGGTAAGTAGCTTGCCCACGATCCCACTGCAGGTGTGGGAATAAGAGTCCAGGGTCATTGAATCACGCTGCTGTCCGTGCACCTCATGAGGCCATGAGGGCTGTGGTCAGGGGTTGAGGTGCCTGCGCCAGAGGGCAGTGAGTTTAAGTCCTGATCTCCCACAGCCTAGCTCTGTAGTGGAAGCATGCTGTGTACCTTGTCTAAACCTTAGTTTGCTCATCTGTAAAATGGGGATAGGAAAGAGCACCCACCTCATAGGGCTGACGGGAGACTCTGATGAGTTAAAATGTGTCGAGCACTGAGTGTCTAAGCAAAGCTCAGTACCTAGAGCTGTCATTATGAACGCTCATTATTATTCCTACTGTTGTCAAAGAGGAGCTAGGTGACATGGAGGCACCCCTGTGGACTTGTGATCTTTGTCTGGTCCCCATGCCCCCACCCCACCCCCATGCAAAATGGCAGGCGTGCAGTCATGAACCAGAGTTTAAATATGAGTGCGGGTGAGCAGTGCAAGAGTCATATCCACCTGCCGAGGTCCAGCTAGGACCCACGGACAAAGAGAAGACTCTCCCAGCAGGGTTCCTGGTCTTTCCCCTGAAATGGGTGCTGGGAGATCTGGTAGGGTCACTTACCTCGATGATGCATTGTTCGCAGGCCCTCCCTACTCTGACGCTGCTGTGGTTCAGAGCCCCCCCCTTCTTTGTGGGAACACAGAGCACAAGGATCTGCAGTTTAAACCTGTGTCTCTTTAAGCCCCAGAAAGAGCCTCATAAAAGAATTTCTTTTGCTTCCAGAAGAAACAGTGATCAGGCCTTCAACTGGCCTTCAACTGTTTTCACATCCGTTTTCACCTTGACATCCAGCAGCCCCACGAGCGTTGGGATGTTCGTCTCGCAGGTGAGGCACCCGAGGAGCACGGAAGTGAATTCATTCATTCACGGTTTTGATGGAATTGTGAGCATCCGGAAATGGTGCGTGGGTGTGCACTGTCAGAAGGGCTCCTAAGTGGTGTTCAATGTTGTTGGAGAAATGGAAAAGGGTTGAGGGGTCTGTTTGTCTGAAAACGAAATGAGAGAACCATGAAGCAGAATTATCAACTTCCCCCATCTCAGAGTACGATCTAAAGTCCTTTCAACGTGCTGCACCTGTCCCAAGGTCACCTCCCTGATATTTCTTATACTACTTTGTTCTCTTTGGCCGTGTCTGCCTCCCCAGCTAGGATATGAACTCCTAGAAGATAAGGATTTGGGGCTGCCTTATTCACACCACATTCCTAGCACCAAAACCAGCTCCTAACATGCGGTTGAGATTCCCTCAATGTTTGTTGAATGAATGAATGAATGAATCTTTAAAAAAAAAAAAAAACTGTTGTGCTTCTTGATTTTCCAAAAGTATCTCTCGGTCTGATAGTCTTCTATGTAAACCGAGATACCGGAACAGAGGTGGGAGAATTTCTTTAAAATTAACAAAGTCAGGCCTATAGCATCTGAATGCCCTCACTCTCAAACAGCATCGTCTCACTCACCGTAAGCTTTTTGAGGATACAACACATGCCCTGTTGAGCATTATATCCCCAAAGGCTAGCAGAGAGCTAAACACATCAGAAAGGCTCAAAACTATTTAGGAATTAAAAAAAAAAAAAAGTATGGTCTCAAAAACAAACAAACAAACCCACAAAGCTTCAGCACAGATTCAACCTTTATTCAAATATTCACGGATTGACTCCCTTGTACCAAGCTCTTGGGTATGATCCACACAAGGCCATCCCTGCCACTGCCCTCCTCAGGTCCAATCTAACTAGTGCTTCTGCACAAAGGAGCTTCCAACAGTCACATTTGCTCTGATAGTGCAAGATGGACCACGGGCCCTGAAGAAAACCCAATAACAAACAAAGAAAAGAAACAAAGAAACCTTAAGGATTGCATGCCTTGCCAAAACCGAGCAGAAATCGCTAACAATTATGTAGAGGCCATTACTGCAAGCCAGTTGGCTTCTAGAATTACAACTGTATTCTAGGAACTTGAGTTATACTCGAGAGAGGTCATTAGTTACTGTAAACATGGTATTGAGGACAGCGGTGTCCTTTCCAGTCCAGATGCCCTCGGTCAAGTGTGATAGCAGGAAATGAGGGTGAAAATAATGAATCTCCTGTGACTTTGTCAGGACTCCTTGCAAAATCACCTCTCTGCACTTGATGTTTCTTTCAGTCGACTAACCTAAATGTATCAGTTTTTTTCAAAGTTTGCTTCAGAGGTTCTGGTCCTCTCCTCTTTTCCCAGATCCCTGCTTTTTGTTTTTTTTTTCTGGCTCTCAATCCAAACATTTCTTGACTTCCTTTCTGTCCTTTATTCCCCTGTCCCTTCACATCCCCCCATAGATACTGCTGGTGACAGTGTGTGGGGGGGGTTTTCAGCACCATCATGCTCATACCAGATGCTAACTCTCAGGAGAAAAACAGAATTCCTCGCTTTGCAAAGGCTTTTCCAGACTTTGTTTCAATTAAGTCAGTATCACCAAGCCCAGGTCTCCTCTGCCTCTACGCCGACCCAAATAGCCCTCCCGGTATTCGGGGCTCGAGGTTACAGCAGATACCCAGCAGCAACCCATCTGGGTCCAAGTGCAGTCCCCAGCGTCCGCTACTGTGTATGGACTCTTGAATGGCTCACCTGTGAAGTGAGGATGACAATAATGACCACATTGGGAGGAAACACGTTGAAGGGGTAGCTGACGTTTCTTTCAGAGCGTGGGTTTCGATGAATGTTCATTCCATCCCCTCACCCCTCAGTGCATCCTCTTGATTCAACAAACAGGTACTGAAATCCAAGTAAATACAAAGGATCGTGCGCTGTGTAAGTTTTGGAACTGGTTATGACCTATTTCACCAATGTGGGGTACAAGTACAGTCACGTGGTTTTGTAGGGAAAGGAATCACTCAAGCCATTTCTCCTAACCAGCATGAAGTCCAGAATCTTCCTCCCTCTTGATATTATTGTGTTTTCCCTCATCCTCATTCCCTCTGTGTATCCACAAACCCCAGGGCATTATCAGTCTGTTGAAGAGCTGGGCAGATTCCTGACTACAAGTGCAATTTCTCCGCATCACCACAAGAGGTCACTGTTGAAAAGTGGTCTCAGGTAGGTCCAGAGACCCTTGCCCACCTCCGCCAAGGGGTGCCCGCAGGTGCTGGCCTCGACTGTTACANCTTGAAGGGATAGCTGACGTCTTTCAGAGCGTGGGTTTCGATGAATGTTCATTCCATCCCCTCACCCCTCAGTGCATCCTCTTGATTCAACAAACAGGTACTGAAATCCAAGTAAATAC
The DNA here is from genome assembly GCF_002007445.2 of Ailuropoda melanoleuca. Taxonomy (NCBI): domain Eukaryota; kingdom Metazoa; phylum Chordata; class Mammalia; order Carnivora; family Ursidae; genus Ailuropoda; species Ailuropoda melanoleuca. The sequence continues at coordinate 8,519,572 of NC_048230.1, forward strand.
AAAGGATCGTGCGCTGTGTAAGTTTTGGAACTGGTTATGACCTATTTCACCAATGTGGGGTACAAGTACAGTCACGTGGTTTTGTAGGGAAAGGAATCACTCAAGCCATTTCTCCTAACCAGCATGAAGTCCAGAATCTTCCTCCCTCTTGATATTATTGTGTTTTCCCTCATCCTCATTCCCTCTGTGTATCCACAAACCCCAGGGCATTATCAGTCTGTTGAAGAGCTGGGCAGATTCCTGACTACAAGTGCAATTTCTCCGCATCACCACAAGAGGTCACTGTTGAAAAGTGGTCTCAGGTAGGTCCAGAGACCCTTGCCCACCTCCGCCAAGGGGTGCCCGCAGGTGCTGGCCTCGACTGTTACACAGGGGCACTGCGCCTAGGCCAGGTTTATAGTTCTGTTAGTTCACAAACACTCGTGCTCAGCCACTGTCTCTAGGTCTGTAGCCCTAGGGGTACAGGGGGTTGAGCTGAGAAGCTTCTAGTCTCACACACCGAGCCTCAGCCCCTCTCCCTGACCAGTCTGGGAGCTTGGTGAGGGCCACCACTCTCCAACCTTCTGATTTCCCTCGTCACATGCTCTAGGATCAGGGTTACCTCCTGGGCCCCATGCCACCCTGCAAGCCCTTTGAAATCGGTCCACACCTCCCCAGACCCCTGCACAATGAGGAGAGAGATAGTTTCTGCTCAAGTTCCAGTAAGTTCTCCAACAACACACACACCATCCACTTACAGCTTCCCTCGGCAACATGGATACCTCCTGTAAGGTCTGCTCCACGCTCTCTGCTGGGTGCTCCTTCACAGAGGAAGGCTACAAGTGTTTTCCCTAAACAATTGCAGTTGGATGTGACCAAGTGCCCAGTCTTTGTTTTTAAAAATACAAAACAAAACAGAGCACAGGCCCAAGGAGCTTTCGCTCCGGGGAAGATGTCAATTAGCTCTCAGACCACTCCAGACATAATGGAAGTTCTCTACTCCATTATCCAAATCCCACCCCACCAGGAATGCCTTAAGGGAGACAGAGAAATCCTAGGTGCCAGGAAAAACAAGAAGATGGGCACAGAGGCGTATGCAGGGAGCAGGCACTCTGAGCAGCCCGAGATAGTTATAGCCACCTCCACTGACCCCCACCATCCCCCAAGAGACAGCCCTTCGTGGAGTCTCAGGGGGTTGAGGCTCATGAGCTAAGTAGGCTGTGGATAGCCCTGGAAGAAGGGCCGGTTTCTAAATCGGTGTCCCTTTCCCCTCTCTCACGTGCTGTGAGTAAATGCAGAATTCAGGAATAGGGGACTGGTGCCAAGAACAGACACCCACCCTCTAATTATTTCCCTTTGAAACACAAGGCCTGAGGCCCTTCAGCTTTCAACTGTGTTCTCTGTGCCTGCGTCCTTTCCTGGGAAATCCAGGAAAGTGCTGCTACAATGTGTACACTCGGACGTGGAAGAACGTGGGAGGGAGGGGTCGGTGGGCTCTGAATAAATAAAGCAGATGAGGCTTAGCAAACTGTTGAAACATGAGGAAATTGCTTCCAGCAGTTTAGACTCTTGACTTGACTCATAATTTAACCTTGAATATAGTTTTCGAAAATCATTAAGTCCTCAAAGCCTTCATCTCTAGCTGTGATTAGCCATGATGCACTAAGCAGGAAGTTAATATATTTATGTCTAAGGAGGCATGTCACGCATGAAAAAAATCTATTCATTCCACATTCATTTCCAGACTATTTACGGACAGCTTGCTCAGTCGCAGGCACGGCGTCAAGACCTGGGAGGTGTGACAGTGGACCAACACAGCCTCCCTCCCCGCGAGGAGCTTGCTGTCCAATGACAACAGCAGGGAACAAGGAATTGGCCCTTCTGGGATACCTGCTGCATGCCAGAAATTGTGCCAGGAGCTTCTGCACCTGTTAATCCTCAGGCTGACCATGCCACTTATTTCTATTTTATGTATCGGTCAACTGAGGCTCCGAGAGGTTAGATATTTTACCCAAAATGATTATCAGAAGATCTAGAATTCAACCATAGTCTGTCTACTTCCAGAATCTGTGCAGTTCTTAACACTTTCTTTCTCCAAGAGCCAAGGACTCCCTTCTGTACCAAGTTCTGTTTTCTGCGTCTGCCCCATCTGTGGAATGAAATGGTGAATACAAAGGTTGGCTGTGCCCAAGCCAGCCAGGCTGTTCTTCCATACAACATGAGGACAGGTGTCTTTCCCTTTAAAATCACACTAAGGCAACTGAAGGGATGGGATGAGAGGTCAGAACCCCCTCTGACAAGAGTAACAAGGAGATAACGTGAAAACAGCAATAGTTATTATAGTGTCGGCTGCAAGCAACATGGGAATGGCTGTCCCTCCTCACCACAACCCTACCGGGTAGATACAGCATCATTCTCATCTTGCAGGGGTGAAAACTGAGGCCCAGAGAAGTGAAGAAACCTGCCCAAAGTCACACAGCTAACAAGTGGGGGAAATGGGATTTGACTCCAGAGTCCAAGTTATTGGAATGACAGATGGTATTTCTAACAATGTTGGGATAGATAGACAGACAAGGACCTGAGGTACATCCCCAAAAGGACCTCAAGGCCTCAGCATCCAGAGATGCTCTCCGCCCACCACTCTGGCAGCGTTAAGGGCATCTGGTCCCGGTGGAAACGTTCTGCCGAGATTGACTCCAGCTCTTCCACTAGGGAGGAAGATTGGCTATCTCTCGACATACTTTTCTTTATCTAGGAACACATGGCACTGCTGGCCACCCTTGGTGATCTGGGCACCCTGAGCCACTTACCTGGCCCGAGGCAGAGCAGAAAACGATTCCCGGTGCTGGGTTCTCAAAACTTGCTTTCTGAATGTGCATTACCGGTAGGACCCTGGTGGGGCTGCTCCCTGTCGGCTCCTGGCACCTTTCACCAGGGAGGTGGGAGTGTGTGGGAAAGAGCAAGACGTCAGTGTTGCAAGTCTTTCTTCATCCCCAGATAGTTGAACCTGAGCTGGGTCATTGTAGACACTCTGGAACCAGACTCTTGCCTGCCTCACTTCCTAGCCTGTGGCCTCCAACCCTGTGCGTCCTCAAAACCCTGGGCCACTTTCCATACAAAATAGCTACAACTACATACAGGGTAACCATATTTCACATCAAACTCTGATACTTTTGAAAAGGGAAGGGAGCACTGTTAATAGTGAGGCGGGACAGTAGGCGTAGACATAAAATGGGACCGTCCTCGTCACACCTGCCTCTAAGGTTATCCTACTTATATAGGACCATCTTCATGACAGGCACTGCTCTAAGAGTCACACATAGAGTGACTCATCGAATCCTTACAACAGGCCTAAGAAGGAGGAGCTATTGTCATCTACGTTTTACCGGCAAAGACACTGAAGCTCAAGGCCACACGACTGGAAAGTAGGCATTGTTCTTCACCCCTACGTGATTCCCATTCCCTCCACATCAACCCACCCCCAGCAAGAGAACAGGATGCCTCTCCCCGGACTCGGGCACTAGGCTTGGTCTCTGCCAAGGGGAAGGAGCCAAAGGAAGGAAAGGAGGAAGAAGAATGATGCGCAGAGAAGAGGGAAGCCCTAACGGCAGACACAGCTCCAGGGGCAGCTGAGCAAAACAGTGTTTCCAGCGCTGATCTCTGGCCCCTCGATGCATGCTTGTGACACTCAGGATTGGCATCTGGGGCCTCCCGGTCACAGAGTGAATAAGGATCCTTACGTTCCTGCACCTGCTTATGGCGGTAGCCCTGCCAGAGCCCAAGGTGAGGATAAAATGGGAAGAGTTACACATCTCAGGCTCCATCCATATCCACCTACATCCAATTGTCCTCCCGTATCTCCCCAAGCAATGGATCAGTGAAACTCAAGAAGCTTCCCAGTTGCCATGGAAATGGCAAGACTGCATCTAACAGGAAGCAAGAATGGAAGGAGAGGATTTTATAGCTTCCTTAGGCAAGCCCTGAGATAGCTCTCCCATTGCCCTTTGCATCCAGAGTCAAGGCGTTCTCTGGGCCACAGGCAGAGCCCTGAGGTTTTCAGTATCCTCAAACTGGCAGTGGGTTACCACGTTTTCATCCCAGCTCTGTCCCAGGTTCACTATGCAGAGCTAGTCGGTTCCCCTCTTCCAGCCTGATACCTTTTGCAAGATAGTCATTCCAGAATAGGGGGCGAGACTGGAATGGGAACAAGAAAGGGGGTTCCCCGATGGTTATACAAAACCACTTGTTGTCTGAAGCAAACTCACATTGGGGCAGCAGCGGTGAGGGGTGTGGAGGGAGAGCCCACGGGGGGCCTGACTTGTTCATCTTTCCATAGATCTCAAAAGCAGCCTTGGTGGAGACCAGTATGAGGTAAATCAAAATCATCCCATCCATGACTGAACGGTCCTACCTGCCAGGCAGACTCATGCCCTTTCTACCTAGACCTGACAACATTAGAGGGACTCGAGGCTCTGAGGACTCGTTTAGAAGGGGGTACAGGAAAGTCTAGGAGGAAGACAGAGAATCACAGACAGAAGACACATTGAAAAGCACAACACTGAGGTGGGAGCACAGACGGGGAGAGTGGGGGCAGGTCAAGGGAATGAGCAGCAGTCACGGTGCTGCCCTGGGTCTCCCATTCCCTGTGTCCTAGAGAAGCTTGGTCCCTCTTTCAGACCTTGCTTCCTTCCTCTCTGGAGGTCTCTCCCATCTCTGCAATTTAGCATTTTTAAGGACAGAGTGACAAGGCACCGGGAGCTGAAGAATTCTCCAGAAGTCATCAGAAATGCCCACAGAAAAGCAGGGGTTAAAGCTCTTAAAGACATATTGCGCGGACACCTCTTCCCACGGTTTTCTAAAGACTAGACGAGCCTCCTCCCACACAGCGTGTTAATCCCCAGCTCCCTTATCATATATTTAAACCGTTTGCCTGGCCATCCAACTCTTTAATTAGGTGTGTAATTGGGGAGTTGGAGGTGATGAGTAAATGAGCACGCAGTCCCCGGGCTTCATTTTTGTGATGACTTCCAACTTCCTCCCACAGATAAGTACCCACACTGTATTCCTTTGCTTTTGGTTCATTGCCTTTCCCACCTCATTTTCTACCCCAGAGGCTTGAGGATCAAGGCTCAGGATCTTTGTTAAAGCCCCGGCTGGAAAAGGGTCCCTGTCCGTCCACCTCCAAGCACGATACAGGCACGAGTAAGAAAGAGACACACGCAGACGGACACATAATCCCGTGTACTGTCCAACTTTGAGTTCAGCTTGAGCTTTGGGTTCCGTTCCGTCCCTTCATCTGTTTCTGCTATAACTTCAAGAAGCAGAGGCTTCAGGCTTCCAAACGAGGTGAGAGACCTTTTGTTCACGCTGCTGTCACAGAAGCCAGCTGGAGGATTCAAAGCCAAGACTGGGTTTCTAGGCTCTCAATAACTCCATCCAGGTAATTCTAGGCTGAGAAGGTGCCCCCTCTGCCTACAATTCTTTCCCTCGCGTCTGAGGCTCACAGCTGACCAGAACACACCTCCTTTCTTCTGTCTGTTCCCCAGGATGCAGTTGCAAAGGTTTATTTGCATACATCTTCATTTATTATCTCTCCAAAGCCTTGAGCCAGAGCATACCAAGTTGGGTATCCATTTCACAGAGAAGATCAAAGGGGAGAGAGGTGGGGGCGCTTTCTTAGGATCACATAATAATATATCATAGTTATAAGAATTTTCTTAAGTAGGCTGTACGCCCAGCGGGGAGCCTGATGCAGGGCTCGAACCCACCACCCTGAGATCAAGACCTGAACCGAGATTGAGAGTCAGAGACTTAACTGACGGAGCCACCCAGGCGCTCCATAGCTATAAGCATTTTAAATGGAAGTGTGACCCCCAAACCTATGTGTCTAGCACTTTGTTCCTGGTTTTGGGGTCCTGATTGGTGAGTAGGAACAGGCAGGCAGAGGGGAGGGTGGAGGTGGGAGTGGGCAGGAGTTAAAATATACCAGAGAGAAGAATGTTGCTTCCTATATTCTGCAATGTTCGCTTGGGTCTTCTTTCCTTTCCTGGCAGAGCACATGCGTTATTTATCCCTCACACACAGAATGTTTGTAATTGTAATAAAGGTCAGAAGAGGAGAAGAGAGTTATCCAAATCCACAGCTATACTCAGGCGCACTTAGAATGACATACTGAGTCTAATGGAATTCATTTGGGAACAAAACGGAGATGTGAGCTTTGCTGTTTCTTCTTTCCTTTTTCCTTTCCTCTTTTCTTCCTTCCTTGTTTTTCTATAAGAAAAAAAAGTTACAGTCAAGTTTGTACCCCTCCTGGACCTCCTTCCTCCCTCCTCTGACCCCGGTGCTATTTTCATGCATAAATCCAGGAACCTGTTGAACTATGTGACCCCAATTCTCTCTGGTATAAGCTTTCCCATCTCTGATTTTGTCACCCCCCTTGGGTATCTTCAATTTTCTCTTTTGAAATCCTCAAACCTATTCATTTAAATTAAAGCAATAAATAGACATTCTTTGCAGCTTGGGGGCTCAACTTTGGGGATATCAAGGCATAAAAGCAGGCAGATGGGATTGGCAATTCCAGAAAAGATGGACCACCCCCCTGCCCCAGGCTGGTACTTGCCAGTTCTATGATGCCCTGCTGTCAGCCACAGGACATGCCTTTATTGGCAACTGACCTTTTATCCTCCTCTGATGACAATCCCTGACCTGATTTCCGGTCATGTTCAGCCGCAGCGAGCCATCAAGCCGGCGCCTCCACATTAGAGCGGGGGGACCTGCTGCTTTTACAAAAGATGCCTGAGTATATGGCTCATTAGGTTTTTTCCCCATTATGCGAGGGAAACAAAGCTGGGTCCAGAGAGGAGGTTCAGAAAGTCTTTATCCCACTCTCATTCCGGGAGCTCCATCCAAAATGCAGCCGGAAAGACAAAACATTGTTTTAATTGCTGAAGCAAGGAAACTACCAAAAGCCTCCCAACACCAAATCATTCCTTATAACCACCAGATGCTGTCAAGATGGAGATGAGGGGGCGTGGTGGGAGGCCACCCGTCCCGCCTCACCTCTGTGGGAGGACCACCATTCCCTGGAGTAAGGGTCCCTGTCCTGAAGGTAGTGCCCAGGGGAGCTCTGAGCAGAGTGGCATCGTCTGGGGTCATGCGTGAGCGCCAGGAGGGACGGAAAGACACTGTAGAGAATGACTTCCCCCCTGTGGAAACCAGAGGACGGCCAGGCCTCAGGAAAAATCATGGCAACACACATTTCCAGATTTGCGATTCACGGATACATGGCAATATCGTGTTAAATAAAAAATAAGGTTGGCTCTAGGAGAAGGATGAGGAGGAAGAAGAGAGGGAAGGGGAGGGAGAAAGTGATGAAGCAAGAGGTTTGGGCTGCCGGGTAGAGAGCAAACGTGACCGAGTGTCTTCTTTTTACCAGGCACAGTGCTTGGTAATTTAAATATATGTGTTATTTGATTTCATTCTCAAAAAAAGTACAAGAGAGAGACGAAGGTCTCTGTTTTACACACAATTAAGTTGATAGTTACAGAGGTTCAATCATGTTTTACAAGGTCGAATAACTACAATAGACATTTTAAGTCAGGCGTCCTGAGGCCGAAGCCCAGCCCCTCCGGATGTCATCTGTAGCCGCACCACCTTCCTGTCCATCATCTCCGAGGTGCGCCAGGCATCTGGGTCTGTCCCCGCTGTGTCTTTGCATGTGGCACAGGTAATTCTTACAACTCCATTTCGAAGTCAAGCAAACTGAGTCTCAGGAAAAGCTAACATTCTCCGGACCACGCAGCTGGTAGGCGTCAGCGTCCACACCCGTTTGACTCCTTACTTTTTACCTTACTTTTTACGGTGCCGATCGACTGCCTCCCGCCACATCCGCATGTACCCAGCGACCCCACTTACTGATTAATACATCATCCTTCCTCTCTTGGACTTGGCCTCCTCATCTTCCAAATGAGCAGTTTGTGCTAAATGATTCAAGACTCCTTGCCAATCTGAAAAACGCGTCTAATTTCAGAGTAGCAGTGGGGAGGGAATGTTTTAGTTTGGGCCTGAATTTCTGAAATAATCTGTCTTCTCTCCTTCCAGGAGAGCAGTGGTAACTAACAAAAGAGCCTAGGAATCCTGTAAAATGAAATCACGTGGCAAAAATGTGGAGAGAGAATAAAACAGCCCCATTGGCCTTTTGCCGTGCCTTTCATACAGCTGTCAATCACAGGTACGTCTTCGCATACTTTCAGAAGAGCTGATCCACTCTACCCATCATCCAAGTAAGTGGACAGCTTGGAGCTTAGCACGGTGACATCCCACAGTCTGCACCCAGACATCCGGATGCCCTCCCCCTATCTACATGCACCTGATCAATCACCAAGTCATTGATTTTGCCTCTAGAATAACCTGCACTCACCATCCCATTTCTTGCCTCTGTTTGTCTCCTCCCCGGACTACAGCAGTAACATCCTCACTATCTCTGCACGCTACGGTGCACCGTCCTCCGTGGCTAGTAGAGCACGATTTTTAAACACAAATCTGGTCATGACCCTCTATTATCCAACCCTCTTAAATAATAAAGTAAAAAGAGTCACTGACGTATATTAAGAAGCCATTCACAGTCTGACCCTACCCTGCACGTCCAGGTTTACGTAGCTCTCATTCCATCCCGTTCTGCCCCAACCGTACTAGACCACTCATGTTTCTTTGACATGGGATGAATTTCCATGCTTTCATGTCTTTTTGTCCTCTTACCCAAAAACGCTCCCCATCTTCTCCTGCACTCCTGGATTCTAGTGCCCGGAGAGCTCCTATTCATGCTTCAAGACTCAGCGCTACTGTCAACTTCACTAAGATTGATCAACTTCACTTTCTTAGCTAGAGTTAATCACCCCTTTGCCCTAAAGCTCTAGCACTGAAGAGTTGGTTTTGTGTTCACTGCCTTTACTGGACTAAAATATCCCTTGGTAAAAAGGAGATGCCTAAATGCTGAACAGATGGTAGAACATATCCTGTGTGTCAATATCCATTTAAGATCAGACTATGCTAGCTGCTTTGCTAGGTGCATTAATAAATACTTGAATGATTTGGTCAAATGAATGAAGTCAGAAGCCAAGGAGCATCCATCCTGGAGTATTTGAGAAAAGCATTTGACAAGGTCATTCTGCAAGAGTCTATGAGGTCTAGTCAAGAAACACACGTTAAATGATATTTGGCTCTCTAGGTTGCCATAAGATTATGCAGAAAACAAAAGAATGATGTGACCGGGATCTTTTCCAAAAGTTGCTAATAGTCTGGTGGGGAAATCAATATTCACAGCAATGAAATAATCAAAAAAGAATTCAATATACCACAAATTAAATTATGGGATTAATAAAATCGAAACCAAGACTCCAGAGGGATTTTCCAGAGGGATCTGGAAGATCAAAAGCAGACAAGAGCAATTGCAGACAAAATCCTAGCAGGTTTATGTGTGGTAATTGATAACCTGATACTAAAATTTATATGATAATGGAAAGGACCTAGTGCCTTCTCTAAGGCAATTTTGGAGAAGAACAAAGCTAGAAGGCTTATATTACCAGATAGTAAGACCTATTTTGAAGTTTTAGTAATTAAAACCTTATTGTATTTACATAAGAATAAATTGATGTGGACCAAAATATATCACCGTCCTACACATGTATGGCTGCCTGATTTATGACAGGCAAAGAATCATGTGGCCTGTCCCTTTTGTGTCTGTCTTCTTCCATTCGACTTTACGTTTGTGACATTAATCCATATTGTTGAATCCAGCATGAAATTGTCTACGCTCATTGCTGTGTGGATTCTCGCGTGCAGTGTGCATCTCCCATGTGGCAGAGAAATGACAGTCATTTTAATAAATGCTTCAGGGCCAATGGGATATTTATATGGAAAAAATGTATTTTGTCCCCCTTACCTCACATCACACATAAAAATCAGTTTCAGATGGATTGCACATCTCAATGTGAAGATTGAAACCATTAAGATTGTACAGGAAAATCTGTTCGTGACATTGGAGAAGGCAAGGATTTCTTAAACATGTCACGAAAAGTGCTAACAGGCGCAGAGAAAGTGCTGTAGTAGTCGACGTTAAAATTTTAATGACATCATCGAAGGATACAATTAAAAGAGTAAAAAGGCAGCCTGGGGGCGCCTGGGTGGCACAGCGGTTAAGCGTCTGCCTTCGGCTCAGGGCGTGATCCCGATGTTATGGGATCGGGCCCCACATCAGGCTTCCTCCGCTATGAGCCTGCTTCTTCCTCTCCCACTCCCCCTGCTTGTGTTCCCTCTCTCTCTGGCTGTCTCTATCTCTGTCGAATAAATAAAATAAAATCTTTAAAAAAAAAAAAAAAAGGCAGCCTGGAAAGTAAGAGGTGATATTTGCAATATACATACATCACAATGAACACAAATCCCAAATATATGAAGATCTCTGACAAATCAGTCAAAAAAAAAAAAGCAACCCAATGGAAAGAAGGCAGAAGATGGGATATCCCTTCTAGCCAGAAGGGATATACACAAGGACCAATAAAGCTACAAAATGTGTTGAGTTTCATGAGTCATCATGGAAATGGAAATGCATACTTCAATACCTCTCACGCCAGAATGGCTAAATAAGTAAGACAGAAAACGCTAAGTGTTGGCAAGAGTGTGGGTAACTGGAACTCATTTACACTGCTGGCAGCATTGTAAATTACTACAACCATTCTGGGAAACTATTTTGCAGTATCTACAAAAACCAAACATAAAGTTTATCTAAGACCCAGTAATTCCACCTGCAGGACTAGGCAGAACAGAATTGCACACCTCTGTATGTATACTAATGAGCCATATGCCTATGTTCACATATGGTACCAAAACATTCATAGCAGCATTATTTGTAATAGACCCAAACTTGGAAATTACTGAAATACCTATTGATGGTAGAATGAATAAATAAGTCATGGTATAGTCACATAAAGGAAGATTATATAGCAATGGGCATGCACAATTTGAAACTATTTTCAAGAACGTGGATGAATTTCCCAAATGTAAAGTTGAAGACAGATATATAGGGCAGATGATATGATTCTTATTATATAAAGCTCAAAACCAATTTTTAAAAAATATTTTATTTATTTATTTATTTATTTAAGATAGAGAAAGAAAGTGAGAGAGAGAGAAAGAGAGAGAGCATGAGCGAGGGGGAGGGACAGAGGGAAAGGGAGAAGCAGATTCCCCTGCTGAGCAGGGAGCCTGATGTGGGGCTCAATCCCAGGACCCCGGGATCATGACCTGAGCCAAAGGCAGACACTTAACCGACTGAGCCACCCAGGTGCCCCTCAAAACCAATTTTGATCAAGTTGACTTAGTGGTCTCTCTTGGAGTGAATAGTGGTTGGAAGAGAGCTCAACACTGGGTGTCGCTTCTGGGATGCAGCTAATATTCTGTTTCTTGATCTCCCTGCTGATGGGGCAAACGTGGTCGTTTTGTGAAGATGTAAAAAATGTACTGGGCCATTCACTTAGGTGACATGTACACCCTTCATATATGTATTGCACTTCAATAAAAAATTTAAAACATATTAAAAACATTCATAAGAAAAAGAATGATGAAAGGAAATCAAGGAAAACAGATTTTGAAACATATTATAAAGCTACAATGATACGATCAATACTGGCATGGACACAAGACTAGGAATATAGATCAATAGAAAGCCAAGAAAATACCTTGGTACACAAAGGAATTAATTATAGGATTAAGAAGGTATTTTGGATCACTGAGGGAAAAGAGAATTATTCAATAGTAGTGTTGGGACCGTTTATTGACTAGTTAGAAGGGAAAAACTAAATGCCATCTTCAAATCACCACTTAAATTAAGTACAGACACGTTCAACATATGTACATATATTGTGTGTATTTACATTTTTATATGGTTATATAAAAATATTTATAAACCATGAAATCAGAAAGCAGATGAGGCTATTTGGTAATCTTGGCAGTGAGAGATGAGGGAGACCTTTCTAAAAGTAAAAAGAGATGAAAAACTACAGACAAGGCATTATGAGTATAATGTAAATTATCAAATTACAAAATGTAAAGTAAAAATTGGAAAGAAAGATTACCTGTATCGGCAAACGACTGACGCCCTTTATGTATAAAGAGCTCTTTCTAAACCAAAATAATAATAATACAAATATGTTCCAATGGAAATATGTATGAAGTATAAAAGTATATATTCTACACAGTGAGAGACAAAAATGTCTAATAAATTCATAGAATTCTTTCATCAGTAGTCATTTAAGAATACTCATTAAGATAATAACGAGATACCGTTTTTCAGATACCAACTGCACTTTTTATGCACCAATATTGGTGAGGAGATGAAATGACAGGATTCTACATTAGTTCTTCCTTCCTGAAAGCTAATTTGGCAATATAGAAAAAGTCATAAAAATACCTGTAGAGGTTGACCAGAAAGTTCCACTTGTAGAATTTAATCCTAAGGAAACAATCAGAGACGCAGAGAGTTACGTAAAAGGAAATTCACTGCAGTTCTGTTTATGATTTTAGAATCAGGACAACCATTGACACAAGCTAAGTGTGTATGAAGAAGAAGCCGGTTGAGTAATCACGGGGTGGAAAAATACGCAGCCCATTAAATTTTGAGAAAAACAAACAGTGCCAAAGCCCTTTTGGGTCTAGGAGGGGCTTCCAAAACTATCCCCTCCCTCAGACCTTTGGGGAGTCTTGACCACACTTCCCTTTACCATTAAGGGCATCTATTCAAGGAGCTCTTGTACTTTTGAATCTGCTACCGTGTGTGGGACTTCTAAAGCTGGGGGGGGCTATTTATGTGCACGGGGTTCAACTGGCTATGCTTATATGGGCATTCAGTGTGTTAAAACTACACATTTAAAAATGGAAACCCAATTCTCCTTAAGCTTTAAATTTAACTTGGAAGCTTTTTTTCTTTCTATTAATAACCCTAATGACATAACACAAAGAGTAAGTGGTCAAGAATCCTATTTTTAACGACCCACAAGCGATGTGGGAGAATAGGCTGTGTTAAGGAAAAAAAGATGAGGCATGACATACATAGGGTACATTTTTATACACACGTATGCTCCAAAATGTCATGCAAGGAGATGAATGGATGACTTTCCATGTTTTTATTTCTATTTTTTTGGAATTGTTTGAATCTTGAAAATTGTGTGGGTGTTGCTTTTGTAATTATAAAACAGGCTCTCTTCGTTTTGAAAAGAAATTAAGCAGAAATGAGAAGGATGTTACCCCATTTCCTTTTTTAAAATTGTTTTTGGCGATGGAATTCCTTTAAATGAAACCTTACAAGGGGAAATGAGTATTTGAACCAAAAAAATAAAAAGTGGCTGTGTTGAGTTAAGAGTGGCAGATGCGGGCCTCACCCGCCTGCTTTCTATCCTGCCCCCCACTTGGCTTTTCTGTTCTTTCTACCCTGACCAGCGCCCAGCATCTGAGACACGTCCAAAGAACCCCAAGGCATCATGGGACTGAATTAAAAAACTCTAATTTTAGCTAATCATTCATTGGGATAGTAAGCCTTTCATGGAATACTCAAATATAGTCAAAGTAAATTATCAAATAATTTTTAGGATAAGATCCCATTGTTTGAAACTCTCTGCATTTTATAGAATTAGGTATACATCTGAGTAAACACACAGGCACTGAGGAGTGGAAAGAAATATGCCAGAGTGTAAAATCTTGTTATATCTGATCATAGAACCAAGGCTGCCTTTTATTTTTATATTTTTGCTCATCTGTATTTTCTAATTTTCGTACAATGAGCATGTATTGCTTTTATAATAAGCAAAAAAAATGCCCTTTTATTCAAGGTGAGCAGGCGTTGAGAGAATGATTTATTTTAGATGCAATCTAGTGTTATTTTTCTGCCAGTAAGAGATCCAGGTGATATTTGAGAATTATGGCTTGAGGTCTAATTACTTTTTTTAAAAACTGCAGCACACTTATTTGGGCATATTTTATATACAATAAAATCCTCAAATCCTAAGCGTATGGCTGGATGAATGCTGGCACACATATATTCCTCTGAATGTATTACTTGTCATTGGTGCTGCTCCACTCTTCAACTTTTACATCTAATTCTGGATGCTGCCTAAATTTCTTTTATTGAGGTATAAACTGTTCATACTTAAAATATACCATTTGGGGACGCCTGAGTGGCTCAATCAGTTGAGCGTCTGCCCTCGGCTCAGGTCATGATCCCGGGGTCCTGAGATTGAGCCCCACGTCGGGCTCCCTGCTCACTGGGGAGCCTGCTTCTCCCTCTCCCTCTGTCCCCCCACCCCCCACTTGTGCTCGCTGTCTTTCCATCTCTCTCTCAGATAAATAAATAAAATATTTTTTAGAAAATAAAATAAAATATACAATTTGGTCAATTTTAATATGGGAAGGAAAGTCAAGTGTTCCTTGGTTTCAATTCTGGATCTGGATCTTTCCAGTAAATTAGGTAAATTATTTAATCTCTCTGACCCCATTTTTCTTTCCCAGGACTCGTATTTTCATTATTTCACAGGGTTCTTCAAGGCACTAAGTAAGTCCTGTGTAGAGCCATGCAGTACAGCCTCCAGCATGCACTAGGTATCCAAGAAACGCCGGCTGCTGCGGATCCTGTCTTTTTCCAGATAGGAAGCCTGAGATACAGGGAGGTTAGAAGTGTGCTCAAGGTCACACCACGGTGCCCAGAATACAGCTCCCTGCGTGACCTGAGCCTTCCTGTTGGAAACTTTAAAGCTGTCTTCTCCCGAGGGGATCCCCAAACAGTGTGAGAAGGGTCGTCTAGTGGCCCTGAAGTAGGAGAACCAGCGCCTCTCCCGACCTCTGGCTGCAGAACGAGCGATGGATGGTAACCAAGGCACCATGTTGCCCCTGGCGAATCACCCAACTGGCAAGCCTCAGTGTCCTCACCTGTGAAAGGGAGAAATGAGATCCATAATGGATCATGGACAATGTCTGGAGACTCTTGGAAATCACAGGAGTTCACAGCTAAAATCAATTTTTAAAGCTCTGCAAAGTGACCCAATGGTTCAACGTTAAGCTTTTTGAGAAAAAAAAGAGTGTTGGAATTTTACAGCAGAAAGGACCTTGAGAATCATCCTGGGCTAGGTTTCCAGTCCCCTAGGGATGTGATAATAACCACGTTAACAACAAAATACTTATCGTGCGTCAAGGGCCCACGAGGTGCCCTACTAGGCAATTTTCCAGATACCATTGCATCTACTCTTCCCCACAACCACGCTCGATAGGCAGCATCAACTCCACTTCACGGATGAGGAAATAAAATCCAAGAGAGCTTAAGTGTCCAAAATCACATGGCTGAGAATCTTCTAGTGCAAGGCGTGTACTTCCATCACAGGATTCCTCAGAGTCTTTCAGAAAATAAAGGAAGAAGAAACACTTCCGAGCGCATTTCATGAGTCCAGTAAGACCTTGATACCAAAGCCAGTTCTGAACGCTATAAAAAAAAATGTAAAAATTTTAGACCAATGTTATCCATGAACATAGACAAAAAGTTTCTCAAAAAAGTAATATATAGAAATAATACATCACAACGGAGTAAGGCTTATTGTAGCAGTACAAAGGTTTTCAACATTTAAAAATAAATGAATTCTCCACATTAAAAAAAAAATCATATGATGATCACCTCAGAATATACAGAAAAATCACTTGATGAATTCAACATCAATTCATGATTTTTTAAGAAAAGTAACTATAACCTCAAAATAAGATAAAACATCCTCAATCTGATAAAGGGCAATAATAACAAAAAAATTTACAAATAACAAAATTTACAATAGTACTAAATTAAATACTTTCCATTAAAGAATAGGACCAAAGCAAGGATCTGTTCTAACTACTTATAAATATTGCATTGGCTATCATAGCCAGAATAATAAGGCAAGATAAATAAATAAAAGGCATAGAGATGAGAAAGGAATAAATAAAGCTGTCCTTATTCCCAGATAGCATGACTTTGAATCCTAAGGAATCTATAAAAACAATACAAGAATTACTAAATGAATTTAGTGAGGATTCAGGATACCCAGTATAATCAATATACCAAAAAATGTAATTCCATATACTAGTGACAAAGAAATAGACAATGGAATTAAAGAAATATAATTTATGATAACATCTGCATGCTTGAAATACTTGGGATAAAGCTTACAAAATATATGCAAGACATCTACATTGAAAACTATTGGAGAATTCCAAAGAGAAATTAAAGAGAGCCTTAGTGAGTGTGGGGCTATACCATGTTTGTGGAATAGAAGCTTAAACACCACTTCTGTCCAAATCTGCCTATGAAATTCAGTGAAATACAGCCAAAGTTACAGCTGGGCTTTGATATAGAAAGTGACAATCTACTAACTTATTTAAAAATGTAAAGGACCTATAATAATCAAAACAATTATGATAAAAGATCAAAGTTAAAATCAGTACCTGATTTCAGAATTTATTATAAAACTACAGAAATCAAGATGTGCCACTGGCATAGTCAAATATAACAATGAAATACAACAGAGTCAGAAATAGACCCATCCGTGTATGGTCAGTCGACTTTGGTTAAGGTAATCCCGTGGACAAAGGTAAGCTTTTCAACAAACAGTACTGGCTTGATGGGTATCCAGAAGCCTCAACTCCTACCTTACACCATAGACAAAAATTAGTTCAAGTTGGAGCATTAAGTAAAAAATAAATGATGATTATAGAGTCTTAAAGAGAAAACATAGGAGACAATCTTTGCACCCCTGCTACTGTTAAAAAGAAAGCCATAGGCTCAAAATGCAATCACTCATGCTAGGCCACATCACCAAATTGAGGATTAACATCTAACCTAATTACAATTTCAACCTTCCCCGGAAATGTAGTCTTAACTTCTCCGTCAGGAATCCTGAGGGAGCACCAATAAGGTAGTCTGCCCCTGGTATTCTTCATGCCCCCAGGGAAGAAAAGGTCATCCATCTAATAAAACCCTTTTGTCCCCAAAGGGTGACCTCACCTAAAATAGTCCTTGTTTCTGTTTATAACTTCTTTGTCCTGACTTTAAAAACCTTTCCCTTTCTATAACCCTTTGGTGCTGTTTACTACTTATTAGATGCTGTCCAATTCATGAATCATTTAATAAAGCCAATTAGATCTTCAAATTTACCAGTTGAATTTTGTTTTTTTAACAGTGCAAAGACTGAAGAGGACAGAAAAATCACTAACCACCCCTGGAAGGAAGGTAGGAAGGTAGAAAGAAGGAAGGAAGGAAGGAAGGAAGGAAGGAAGGAAGGAAGGGAGGGAGGAAGGAAAGGAGGAAGGGAGGAAGGAAGAAAACAAGAGGAAGAAAGAAAGAAAACAAAAGGAAGAAGGAAAAAAAGCTGCTAAACTGAATTTCAAACTGAAAACGTCTGCTCTTTAGAAAACACCACTAAGGAACTGAAAAGCAATGCCACGTAATGCAGAAAATACGTACATCTGACTAATGACTTGTATGCAAAATATAAAAGTAACTGTTTCAAGTTAATAATAAAAATGCGCAAACAACTGGAATAGTCATTCCTCAAAAACCTATACGAATGGCCAACAAGCACCTGGAAAGATGCTCAACTTCATTAACCATTAAAGAATTGCACATTCAACCCAAAATGTGATACAGCATCACACATTAAAGTGGCTGAAAGTAAAAAGAAGAAAAGAAAAGAGAAAAGAAAAGAGAAAAACCTTAATCACTAGTGAGTACTGGAAAACTAGAATTCTCCTACCGGGGGTGTAAAATTGAGTAACTGCTTTGGAAAACAGGTTGTCAGTTTCTTATAAAGTTAAACTTGCATCTACCCTGATGACCCATCAGTTTCACTTCTAGAAATTTACCCAAGACAAATAAAAACATTCTTCCACACAAAGACTTGTTCACAAACGTTCCTGCACTCTTGTGCACCATAGCACCTAAGAAATTGGGAACAGCCCAAATGTCTATCAACAAGAGTGCATAAACTGTTACATTTGTACATTTGAGTGCCATTTAACAATAAAAAGAAACAAACTACTGCTACAGATAAAAGGGTGGATGAATATCAAAGCACTTGGTGGTGCCAGAGAAGGTCAACACAGAAGAATAGATACTGCTCACGCCATTTACATAAAGTTCTAGAAGAAACAAAACTGAGCTCTGCTAAGAGAAACCAGATCCGAGATTGCCTGGGGTGGAAGGAAAATGTCCCAAATAGAGTCATTTGCCCCCTACAGAGCAAACCTAGGTTTAATTGCAATTTCAGCCCATCCCAGGAATGTGACCTTTCAACCATCAATCTGAAATTTCCTTGTCTGGGTTTAGTGAAGTAATCTGCATAAAAAACTAGTGAAGTAATCTGCATAGAAATCTACATGTAAAAGCTACATAATCATCTACATAATTTAATCAAAATCTACATACTATCTACACAATCTACGTTAAAAACCTGATAATACACATTAAACAAAACCCCTGCCTTTCCCTTCTCCCCCAGACATGTAACAATCCTTTCTTTTCTCTTGCTAAGAGACTCTTGACCCACCCTTTTCCCTATAAAAACCTTTCATTTTGTACAGCTAGGAGCATCTCTCTACTTGCTGCTTAATAAAGCCAATTAGAGCTTCAAATTTACTTAACACTACAAAAGGCTGCGAGGAAACTTTCTGGGGTAATGCTCATGTTCTGTATTTTGACTGGGGCAGTGGTTCCATGTGTATATACATTTGTCCCAGTTCATCAAGATGTACATTTAAATTGCATCCATTTTATTGCTTGTGAAGAGATTGTACACCAATAAATTTGATTTACGGCACAGCGGTTAAGCGTCTGCCTTTGGCTCAGGGCATGATCCCGGCGTTGTGGGATCGAGCCCCACATCAGGCTCTTCTGCTGTGAGCCTGCTTCTTCCTCTCCCACTCCCCCTGCTTGTGCTCCCTCTCTCGCTGGCTGTCTCTATCTCTGTCGAATAAATAAATAAAATCTTAAAAATAAATAAATAAATAAAGCTTCCCAGATATTCCTTAGGTCGATTGAAGGGTGAGCACCACTTACCTCTGCCAGCTTGCTTCCTCTCCTTTATCTTTGCACGGCGGTTCACACGACACCTGGCACACCTAAGTTTTCCCTACAGAGACAGACTGAAAGAAGGTGGGGTGGCAGAGGCGTATCACCGGAGGAATGAGGGGAGGAGCAGGGTCCCAAGTCAGAGCAGAAGCAGGTCCGCTCCGTGTTACAAACTTCTTCCACCACCAGGTGGCATCATAGAGCGCTAGAGTTGCCATTCCTAATCAATCCAGCAGATGGCAGCAGGCCCACGTCAACCTCTAAAGACACCAAATTGAATTTTCAGGGTCTTTTGTGTCCTGGGAGTCTCCCCAGGATCTCTGTCTTCCAATTGCCACTATCTCTGACAAGCAGAAAAGGCGACTTAATGGGGAGAGGATGGGAACAGACCCGTGATCCCCACGTATGCCAGGCACTGTTCTCCACGCTTCCCAGCAGGATCTCCTACCCGCCCCACCATGCATCGTGGACCAGTTTCTTTACCCTGCAGACAGGCAAACGGATGCCCAGAAAGGGACATTATGTTCCTCAGCACCAAACTAGAAGTGGTAAAGATGGGGTTCGAGCCTGACTTTGCTCTCCAGCCAACACTGTCCATGACTGATGCAGCTTTGATAAGACTGATAACCTCTTGAGTGCTCCTTGAAGCAATGTTCCGTTAGTTCATTGAATCGTTGCAGCTAGGTGAGGCAGGGACTGTTTCTATTCCCCTTTCAAAGCCAGGTGGTGAAACCGAGGCACCGAGAGAGACGAGCGTGCAAAAGTGGGGTCCAGAGGGGCGCCTGGGTGGCTCAGTCGTTAAGCGTCTGCCTTCGGCTCAGGACGTGATCCCGGCGTTATGGGATCAAGCCCCACATCAGGCTCCTCTGCTAGGAGCCTGCTTCTTCCTCTCCCACTCCCCCTGCTTGTGTTCCCTCTCTCGCTGGCTGTCTCTGTCTCTGTCAAATAAATAAATAAAATCTTTAAAAAACAAAAAAAAGTGGGGTCCAGCGTTGGAACCTCAGACTCTTCACCAGTGGACTCTTCTCACCACATGGCTGTTTGATCAAGCCCTGTGGGAACTCGGAGGAGGCTACTGGCTGCAGAGGGAGTATCAGTCCTGCTCCCTCCCAACACCCAGCGGTAGCTAAGAGTGGCTTCTCCTTCCACCATGTTCCGTAGGGGCCCAGGGGCATTCAGGGGTTCGCTGCTGTCTCTGCCTGGGTCCCCAAGTCTTAGGAGTCGGCTAGGACCCAGGGCTGTCCCTCTGTCTAGCCAGCCAGCCTTTACTGAGTACCTACTGAGTACCTCCCGTTAACTATGGCAACAGTGCCTGCCCGCCAAGAGCTTTGTGTTGGGGGTAAGATCATTTGCAAGTACAGGAAAAAAATAAAACCACAGAGACAGAATTCTGCGGTGACTAATCAGCATGTGGGTAGCAGAGAATTGTTGCTTAGTCAGGGAGGACTTTGGCGGAGGAGGGGGTCTCTTGCCCTTGACCCTCCAGGGTGCATAGTGTTTAAGGAGGTGGAGGAAGGGCAGCATCCAGTCTTGGCAAGAGTGAGGAGCTTTGAAGAGAATAGAGAGGCTGGCTAGACTGGGTGGAGTGTCCCGTGGGGAATGGCTGGAAATAAGGCTGGACCGGTGGGTTAGGGGATCCTGGAGGGTCCTGCGGGCACAGAAGAGGGCTTTTCACTGTGTTTGATAAAATGATGTTTACAATGGCTCAGAACCACTCTAGGTGTGTAGGGCGGGATGGCAAGATAAAGTCAACTGCTGGAAAGATTCGCGTGGGCCAGCCGAGCAGAACAGAGGGGGACTGACGCGCCTACAGAGGAACAGAGGAGGGAGAGAGGGAGGCTGGCCATGTCGCAAATGGGGCAGGCATCATAGATTAAGACATCTAACCCACCACCACGAGAGCCTGAAAGATCTGTGTTACTATCTCTGTTTTATAGATGACTAAAACAAGACCCATGTGTTTAAGGAAGCTTCCCAAGATTACCCTGTCTAAGCCCAACAGAGCCGGGGTGTCAACTCACACAGACTGACACCGAAATGTGCGTTCGTAACCACGATGCTACATTGCCTTCACGTCACTGATGCAGCACGAGGCAGGCTGGCAAAGCAGAGAGATCGTTCACCTCGGCTGGGATATCTAGCAAGGCTGAGGGGACAGGGCCAATGGAAGTATTAGCAGTGGTCCCACAAAGATGCCCCCAGGGCTCAAAATCTTCAATGTCTTCAAACCAGTTGTTGATACATACCCATGATTTTAGAAGTGGGAAGAGCTGATGGTCAGTTCTCTGGTCATACCTGGCTTATGAGTGTAGAGTTTGTAGCAGAAACAGGTACTTGGTGGTGTCTATTCTTCTTGGAGGCTGATAGAAGTCAGGGTGGCCCCCAGGAGACAGAAGCTAAACGTCTATATCGCCTGTTCCCAGAAAGCGACAAGACAACCCACTCCTGTCCCACCGGAGGTCCAGGTGTACCTGAAGTCTCAGGGGTGGGGAGGGGAAGCACTCCTCAAAGTACATGAGGACTTCTCCTTCCAGCTCTTTGGGTATGGCTGGAGATGCGGACTGCAGATTGGGTTTGTTCATCTGTTCCAGCCAAGCCCCAAAGGTATTTCTGCAAAAGCCAGCAGGGTCCTGTCTGGCGAGACAATGGCCGTGGTGTACAGCTGGCACGTAGCCAGCATCCCGTGGGTTTGGCCAATGTCGTTATGCATGTTGGAACCACTGCAGGAAGAGATGGGACTGTGTACAGGGGAGAAGAATGGCAGTATTGGTTCCCCACAGGAGGGGACTGGAATAAAGCCAGTGGCAAAGAAGCATTTGTAGCTCTTGGGAATTTGGGGCAAACGGCCACACACACAGCATTTTGTACTCTAGCTTTTAGAGTTCCAGAAGGCCTCGAGATTTCAGAAGAAACCAGAGCCCGCTATTGCTGTGTTCACCAGCCCTGTGAGGTTACCTTATCTTGGCTCTTCACCATAACTCGAGGCCCCATCCCACACAGAGGACAGAAGCCTCACCACCTCCCGGGGTTAGGATCCCCAAGATGTGACTTTCTCCATATGGCTTTTTTCACTTTTCAGGCTGAAAGGCTGCTCTGAGCTTTCCCTCCATCCCCTCTGACCCCTTCTGCCTCCTTCCACGTCCCCCTGGCGCGCCCCACTCCACAGCTCCCTCCAGGGGGCTCTGTCACGTGGTCAGTGAGGTGTCCCAGGAGGCTCCATGCAGGAGAGAAGGGCAAAGGTACGATAAATATCAGGGTCCATTCTTGGGTCAGTCTCAACGTAGACCCCACCTGCCCCCACCTTACGGGCTTCATCCTCTGAACTGAGTCCCTCCCTCCACCTCTGCTTTGCTCCTTCCCTTGGGTCCCTCCCCCAGGCCTTACACCCACCTTTGGAAACTGAAATGACTCTCTAGTAAAAGTGGTCTCGGGGAGCAAGTTCCCTTTCCACTTTCTTACATCAAGAGATGAGCTCTTTGTTTCCAGCCCTTCCCTTCCTGATGAGGCCTGGAGATCTGAGATGCTGAACAGCGGGGCCTAAGGGTGTTTTCCCAGTGGAGTAGCAGCCTTACTTCCTCAGCCATCAGCTGGGGGATGCTGGTGGATTTTCTGTAACACTTTTTTTTCTTTTGGGTCACAACACACACAGCTTCAGAGACACGGTCCTCACTACTCTTCTAATGTTGCTTGGCCCTGATCTCACCTCCTGTACCACCTCTGGACAGGGCCACGAGGGATCCCAGCAGAAGAGGGAAGAAGGCAGAAGAGGAAAGAGACAAAAAAAGATTGACTCTAGAAGCTCAGGGGCCAGGTGGGAGCTTGGTGGTGGGTCAGGCCCAGGCACCTCCCATCCCTGGGCGCAGTGCCTCCAGACAGGCTCGCCGAGGGGCGGACAATATCTTCAGGACCTTGGAATGATTTCCAGTCCTGATGATCTGAGATTTGCCTGTAAATCATGAAAGTGTCTGAGGCCAAAGAGTTATCAAGCTTTCAGGAAATGGAGATTATGAGCTTGACTTCTCCGTCCAAAAGGCTGATGTCACCTGGCAGAGACTCTCAGAGGCAAGCAGTCCAGATTGACATCTTAGAGAATACAGTGGGAGAAGAAAGGAGAGAAGGAAAGAAGGAAAGAAGAAAGAAAGAAA
>NC_048230.1:8542921-8547655 GCF_002007445.2 Ailuropoda melanoleuca
GGGCACACTCGGTGGAACAATTCAACAATTGCTGCTATTATTGGGTTCTTCCGTGAAGGAACTGAAGTCTGTGTCTTGGCAGTTTCCACCCATTGTCCCTAATTCTGTCCCTTCAGCCCAACTTCCCCAATCGGTACTTTCAGATCTTGCATACAGCCGTCGCATTGCGCCTTTGTATTTATGCTAAGCCAGGCTACTGTTTGAGCGGCTGTCCAAACACATGACTTCCTTCACCATCATGTTTCCTCTCCTCTAGGGATAAGACCTGCTCCCCCCACCACCCACAGCATGAGAAGGTCCGCAAGCTGCTCGGACCAGCAGAGAGAAAAAGGCATCTCTCACTGCCTCATTTCAAAACTCGTACCTCTTGTAATGAAGTCCAAGGGCACCTTTTCTGTTAGTTATGCCACACCGTGGGATGACCCGGGACCATCCAGTCCTCCAATTTGCACCTAAATTTGTGGCTCACAAAGCCAATATCTTTCCCAAACCTTTTATTTGCTTATTTTTTTTTTTAACTGAGCCTGTGTCTTTTTAAAATGTGTTTTTTTAAATGCATCTTGTTGGAGTCAGCACATGTCCCAGGCTGCTGAGGCCCTGATGGTCACATCCATCTTAAAGCAAAGCATTAACTCTAATGAAAATAAATCCTACTACATCGTCTGGTTTCCTCCCATCTCCCCACGCTCTTCCACCCACCGACTGCAAATGTCCTAGGAAGACGAGCCCCGGAGGTATTTCAACAAGACACAAGGCTGGGGCCTGGGAGATGCTGAAATTAAGTCCACAAGTATTTATTGGACCCCTGCCAACAAGCAGGCATTTGCAGACCCCATATCTTAGGTGACCTTTGCAACAATCCTCTGCAGAGATCGTCCTAAACCCATTTGTACATGAGAGTCAGCGAGGTCAAGTGATTCACGCAAAGTCACTCTGCTGGTTGCTATAGGGATGCGGCACAGCTCTGGCTTTCTCTGACCCGGGGGCCTATAGTCTCTTCTTTATATTGTCCATGTTCCCCATTTTGCTAATAACATCTCAGTAGCTCTCAAATTTCAAAGTGTGTAGAAATCACCTGGAAAAACGGCTTAAAAAAAAAAAAAGATCCATCCTCACCTCCAAATTTTGACTCACTAGGTCCAGGGTGAGGCTTGGACACCTTGATGAAGGACTAGTGGTTCACATATAACAGCCTTTCCTGCCACCCCAGGAACTGGGCTCCGAAAATCAACTCTCAAGCGTTGCCCCGTGGCTCAAATCTACCTTGGCTTATTTCCTGGTCAAGCCAGCACAAAGAATGGCAGCGAGCCTCTTTTGGAGGTCAGAGGGAGACAGTTGGAGCCCTCCCGAGCCTCTGCCTCCTGCTGTTCCTATGGAATTTTTCAGCCCGGACCCCAAACATCACCTCTTTCTGTGACCTTTGATTAGCTTTCCAGATCTGGCCAGAGGAAGCGGGAAACCCCAGGCATGGATGTTGCAATGACAGATTATTTAACACAACTGGAGTGCTTTCTGCATCATGAAATCCCCCACCTTAGAAATGAGACATTCCTGGGCTGCCTGCCAGGCTCGTCCCCAGCCAGGAGCGTTTACACAGAGAAACAAATGGCTTTTTGCCCACCCACTGTGGCTCATCGTGGCTGCTTCCTCCCCACAGCAGCAAAATGCTGCATCAAATATTAGTCTTTAAAGACGCTTACTTCACCGATCTCCTTGACTTCCCTATCTTCACCTGCCATCATGCAGGCCCGTTCCTTAAAGGCACCCCTCTTGGTCACAAGATAAAAAGAGAAAACTGCTTCTTCCTTCCTTTTCTGGATGTGAGTAATGATTGAATCTTTCTCGTGGTTAATATGTGGTGACAAGGTTTCTGCTGAAAGAACGTAAGTTTAATAAGAAGTTTATAGGCTCTCTGTCTGCATTTTGCTTGTTCTGTTGCAGAGAGACTGGGTTAAAGTGTCTATGTGACTTAACACAAGTTACCTAAGCCTCGGAGGTCCAGTTCCTTTATAGCGAAATAGGAGTAACAGTCCTAACTGCCTCTCGGTTATTAACCACCTGAACGAACACGGAGTGCAGAGGACCCAGCAAAATCACAGAGAGGTAGTAAGGGCTCTGTGTCCCTACCTATGTTGTCATCACTTACTGCATCTTGCTACANTCCTATGCTGTCACCACTTACTGCATCTTGCTACACACGGTGTGGTCCCCAAAGGAGCACCAACCGCCTCACCTGGGGCCTTGTGAAATGCAATCTCGTGTCCCATCCCAGACCCGTCCAATCAGAATCTGCATCTTGACAGGTTTCCTGGGCATGCACATGTACGTGACAGCGTGGACGAAGTGGTTAGCTCACTATCCGACGGGGTGGGGAGGCCGGGAGTGGGTATGGCAATGGCTTTCTAACCAGTTTTTCATCTTCTTGCACTGCTCACCAGCCCTTCCACACTGTGCCAAAATATATTCCATCTCCCTGTGGGAGTGATCGTCCTTCTGTAGCACTCTGGCCTCCTCACCCCTTCATGTGTTCATGGTTCCATGTTGCCTAATGGAGAAAGGACCAGCTTCTTGGAGTGGCATCCAAATCTCCCCCCAGTCTGGACTAATCCCACCTTTCCGGCCATGGCGCCTGCAGATGGTGTGCTCTAGCCACCCTGGGCAATGTCTGTCATTTCTGAAGGGCAGACTTCACCTAGAGGCCTCGGCTCCTAATTCCAGAAATGATCCCCCATCCCCATGGGGTACTGTCATTTCATTACCTTCACCCACTTACTCAAACTCCAGTTCCTGGAATGCTCTTCTCTGTCTCCCAAGCCCTACTCAGTCTTCAAGGCTCGGGGCCACTGTAATTGACAGAATAGGTACAGATCAAGCTCGTAACAGATGAGCATCTGACAGTTAAGAACTCGTGGCCCATATATACAATGGAATATTACTCAGCCATCAGAAAGAACGATTACCCAACATTTGCAGCAACATGGACGGGACTGGAGGAGGTTATGCTAAGTGAAATAAGTCAAGCAGAGAAAGACAATTATCATATGGATTCACTCATTTATGGAACATAAGAAATAGCAGGGAGATCCATAGGAGAAGGAAGGGAAGAATGAAGGGAGGGTAAAAAGAAGGGGGAATGAACCACAAGAGACTATGGACCCTGGGTAACAAACTGAGGGCTTCAGAGGGGAGGGGGGGTGGGGGATTGGGCTGGGCTGGTGATGAGTATTAAGGAGGGCATGTATTGCATGGAGCACTGGGTGTTATACGCAAGTAATGAATCATGGAACATTACATCAAAAACTAAGGATGTACTATATGGCAACTAACATAACATAATAAAAAATAATTATTATAAAAAAAAAAGAACTTGGGTTCTTCGTTGGCCCACTGACAGCGATTTAAATCCTTTTGGGAAAGTCACCTGAACTTTTGAGCCTTGGGTACTCCTATCAACCCTATCTGGGTAAAAGAGATAATAAATGTGCCAAGCTCAGAGAATTGTTATGAGGATTCCTTAGGGGGCTACTGTGCCTAGCCCAGTGACTGGCACATAATAAATGCTCAATAAAACTTAGGCAAACCCACTACAGTGTAAACCCACTTCAGTGTAAATTCCATAGAGATGTGCCATGTGTGGTTTGTTCACCGTTGTAATCCTGGTACCTGGCCCAGTTTCTGATACACGATATATGTTCAATAAATATTTGCAAAAGTAAATTAATATAAAATATTTGCTAAATAATTATATAGCTCTGTACAAATCAAAGGTTGCTATTTTGTTTGTTTTTATTTTAGTTATCAGCATTGAGATAACCTGGGAGAGACAGAGATCCTAAATTTATTGTTATTGTGATTGCTTACTTCTGCTGTCTTCCAGCCCCGTGGGAGTGGGCTATGACTTCTTCACACACAATTCAAAGGATATATACTTTGGGGTTTCCCCTCCATTATTTCAGCGTCTTGTCCAATCTGTTCTCAATCTTTTATCAATTAACATATCTGCACCCTTCCATAATACCTATTTTGAGCCACAATTTTCTCTGGAGCCCTGGCATCATCAGTTAGGATGCAAAATCCCCAACACTCAGTCCGTGTCCAACTTTTCTAGGGGCCCATGTCTGTCCTTGGTCATCCCTCAACCTCAAACACAGAAGAGACACTTTTTCCAAGAAATAATAAAAGAGGGGTCTCAGCAAGATATGGACCAAACACCTGGGTGAAGGACATAGAGAAAGATCGCTCTAAAATGGCGCTCTCAGTTGGCAGGTCAAGGACAGCCCAACAGGTCTGTGAGGTCATGCAAATCACAACTTCCCAGCAGGATGGTCACCATCTGCTCTCCTCCAGGCCATCTGTGCTACCCCCACCCCTCACACCCCACTCTTACCTTGTCTTCCTCAAATGCAGGGACTCAGGCCAAAGAGGCCAAAGGTGATCTCTCTTTGTGTGCGTATCTCGTCAAATGGCGGAACAGCCCATGGGTCTTGTGAAATTGGAGATTCTGAGTCAGTGGATCATAGATAGGCCCTGAGAGTCTGCATTCTAGTAACTCCAGGTGATGAAAATGTTGCGGAATCTGTAGGTCACACTTTGAGTAAGAAGGGTCAACTCTATTCCTGGACTATGAATTTCATCATTCTCCTAGAACCTTAGAAGCCCAGCCCTCTGCTAAATACATTTTTAAAAAATTTCTTCTACCTGTATTTGTCAATTTTACCTAAATAGAACTGGGAA
>NC_048230.1:8548639-8568948 GCF_002007445.2 Ailuropoda melanoleuca
GTCCAGAACTTTGATCGTTTGTTTATTTTTCATTCTGACACTTTCCAGTAAAATAAATAAAATCTGCTCATTAGTTTAGACTAAACCTTCTTTCATAAATATGTTGAATTGTGATCAAAGCATTCACCAAATTAAGAAAAAAGAAAACTTTAAACATTGGTCATTTGGAAAGTATCGCTTTATGGAATTATGCAGACATTCCAAATGCTGACAGATTTTATTACATGGCATCAAAAATTAAATTCACTGATCTCACCACCAATCTCATCAGCGAAGTCTTTAAGTATTGGGAAACTATCAAGCTCACAGTGGTAGATACAAGTTTTTTAAAATCCTCATTTTCACTATAATTTTCCCCCAGTTTTACTGAGATACAACTAACATAGAACTTTATATAGTTTAAGGTGTAAGCATAACGATCTGATATGTGTATATATCACAAACGGCTGCCACAGTGACTCCACGCAACACCCATCACCTCACAGAGTTACACTTTCTTTTTCTTGTGATGAGAACTTGTAATATCTACTCTCTTAGCAACTTCGAAAGGCACAATACAGTACTGTTAACAATAGTGTCCATGTGGTCCGTTGCAACCCCATACCGTATATATGTTGTAACTGGAAGTTTGTAACCCTTTGACCACCTTCTGCTAAGTACTTGTAACATTTATTGTATACCTACTGCACGACAGGTTACGTAATAGACGCTTCAACTGACTTCTCTGATGTCATGTGTTCACATTCCCACTTTATAGTTGAAGAACGCAAGTCCCAGGGAGATGTATGGACTCTTTCAGTCCCTGAAATCTGGAACTGTGGCCTCAAGCTGAAGCTGGGGAGCTATGGTGGCAGACAAGAGCCACCATCCTGGAAACGCTGGATCACTCTGGATGTTTGTTTTGTGTATTTACATTTCTCCCACTACGAGCCAGTGTCCATGATGTGAAAGTGGAATAGCACCCACTTGCTATTACCCACAAAGGGGTCTGTGGATAAGTGTTTCTCAAGAAAATGGGCTCCATGCCATCTTTGTTAAAGTTGCCAAGGATGCTTGTAATAAGTAATATGTATGTCTCCATCCCAGATAATGGCTGAGACTGGCCGAATTGTCACCAAGTTCCCTTTCCCTTCTGGGCATTAGACTCTATTTCCCTGGGCCAAGCATGGAGAAGTGGAGCTAGTTCTCACGAATGGGAGGTGAATGGAGGTAACATGGTCACCTCTTTGCTGCAGCAGTTAAGAGCAGGTGTGCCTTCTCCACACCCCCACTCATTCCCTCATTGTGGTCTCTGAGGCTACAGGGATGGTAGAGCCCCAGGTGGGGGAGTCTGGGGTCCTGGAATAACAGAGAGAAATAGAGAACTCCACCCCTATTGACCCATACTGGATTGTGACTTGAGAAATGAACCATTATCTTGTTCAGCCAGCCATTGGAACTGTGGGGTGGCTGGTGCAAAATTTGCTGTCCCTGCTGCATGTATCTAATGGATCTTGGGAAAGAGCCCAGAAATCTGCATTTTTAGAAAGCCTTCAGGTCATTCTGGAAACTTGGAGTTTCATGAAGGGGGTCAGGCCTGGAGCACAGGATGTCAGAGCATCCGTGTGGCTCAGAGAGTTGTATAAAAGTCAATGGTAGCAGTGATATTTTCTATCGCACGGTCTCNATTTTCTATAGCACGGTCTCCCGGTCAACCCCCTTTCTCATTCCTTTCTGTCGCATGGAGCATTGACGTCTAAGCACACCCCTTATAGACTCTCATGGTAACATGTCCTTTCTTGTGGAGAGATAAGTTAATTTCTGGAATGTGAGCTCGACCTCAAGCACTCTGATGAGTTGGTTGGAAACAGAAGTCACAGATCAGCGCTTGCGTGCACACCAGGTATTTTATCGATCAAAACAGCAAAACTTGAGGATGATTCATCTTTATTTTCATATCCATCATCATGTCTGTCATTCCAAGTCAGAGACCAAGGCCTGGGGCAGTGGGGAGGTTGTGGTTAAGTGAAAGCAAATAATAATATACCCATTTTAGGGTGTGGGAAATTTTGTGTGGGTCCAGAAATTTCTCTCAACTGGCAGCCGTACTTGAAAGCCAGTACCTGCCCACGGAAAGANACTTGAAAGCCAGTACCTGCCCACGGAAAGAACTGGCCTCCTAGTGACTTTTGCTTCTCTGTCTTCTTCGGGATTCTAGTGGCACGCTAGCGTGGTAGCTCTTTCCACTCCAACACACACGTGCACACATGTGCACAGAATACTCACATCAAAAGCCCAACGAAGGAGAGGGTCCCCTTCCCTCTGACCTGACTCTTGCCTGTAGTTTCAGGCATCTGGAACTAAGTAGACCGAACCACACCCAGTGACTTGGAGACATGGAAAAACCAATGAATAGATGCGCATGTTGTATTAAAGGCTGCTATATATAGCCTTACTACTTGCATTACCAAATCAAGAAGAAGAAGGAAAAAAAGAAGTAGGACTTGAATTGAAGCCGTATTTCTGAGACTGGGTCGTAACCACCAAACCATAAGACAGGGCGCTCAACACTTCTTTTCCCAATGATATAGTCCACTTCTTTACCCGCTCAGGTCTCCACCTCCAATACTGTGTAGATTGAAAGGCTTACTCTCGATGCGTCGGTGGCTTTGAGGTACCTGTCACTAAAATGGAATGGACAGTCAGCTCTGTAGAATGCTCTGGAGAAGGGATCAGTGTGCAGAAGGCCTTGGGAGAAAGAGTGGAGGAGGGGACCGAACTACAGACTTTGTAGTTAAGCAGTCGTGGGAGCAGACCGCAGGTGTGCCTCGTGTTACCTGATCACCTCGGGCAAGGCATTCAAGCTCCCGACCATCAGGTTTCAATCCGTAAAACCGAGAACGATAGCAGAACACACTGAACTTGAACATTGCAAGGATTAAATGAAATGCCTCTAACTCAGATGACACAGGTCAATCAACTCGAGCCCCGCTCACTTCTCTCCTTTTCATCCCCAACCCTCTCATCGTACTTCCTCTCTCTTCTCTCTATTCCTCATCTAANTTCAATCCGTAAAACCGAGAACGATAGCAGAACACACTGAACTTGAACATTGCAAGGATTAAATGAAATGCCCCTAACTCAGATGACACAGGTCAATCAACTCGAGCCCCGCTCACTTCTTTCCTTTTCATCCCCAACCCTCTCATCGTACTTCCTCTCTCTTCTCTCTATTCCTCATCTAATATTTCACCCCATCCTGGTATCCAACACAGGGCTGACTGTCTTGGAGAGACTCAGGTGATGACCAATGAATCCAAATGCATCCCACTGAACACGGTCAAAGTCAATACCCTTTCTGGTCAACTCTCTCCTCTTGAAGCCTTGGCTCTGATCTGTGGTTCAGACCAGCTCAGTGTTGAGAAGCTCTGGTCTGCACCAGGTACTCGAGGAAACTTCGAGAGTGGATGTGCCTGGGTCCCAGGGCCCGCCCTGTTTGCTGACAGTCTGGACAAGGGCTTAGGGGAAGAGAGAGGTGCCCAAGCAGATTTTTTCAGTGTTTGGTACGCGTGACCCTCCGTCCTCCCGCAGTGGGCATACCTTCCTAGGCTCGCCATCTCTTTCCACAGCGGCCACTGTACGTGGGATGAGGGGTCCCCTTCAGGACACATAGCACCTCCCTCGCATTGTTCACAGACTGTCCCAGAGGACAGGTATTAGTGAATTTGTCTTATCCTTTCCCCCACACACATGCACGCACACACACAGGAAGGTGACAGCTGCCCCGAGACATACTTCAGGTCAGGAGAAACAGCATCGTGACCCTGGACGTGCCCCTCACCAGCTGTGCGGACTCGGACACTCAACCAGTCAACGTTTCACTCTCGGGGGCTGCAAATGGATTTCTTGCAGGTATTGGGAGGAGTAAAAAAAAAAAAAAAGCAAATGGTGATTCTTTCTTTCTTTCCTTGCATATTTTTGCATCTCGTAGCCACGTAACAAGTGCCAGGAACCCGTTCCAGCTCATCCTCCCTCAGCCTGTAGGGTGCACCCTGTAGGGTGCAAGCCCTCACCCTGGAAAGCACCCCCCCGTGTGTAAATAGCACTGACAGGTTGTCTGTCCACCATCCCCAACGGGCGCCTTGGCCCCTCCTCTGCACCAGAGTCCTTTCAGTTACTCAACGCGGGAGCTGTCCCTGCTGGAGGGGGCTTCCCTTTGGACTGGCCTGTGGACGGCCTGGCCCCCCAGGAGCTGCTCCCCAGGCTGCCTAGCTTCCCCTCCCTCTGCTTCCCACCCAGACTCTGAGAACTGAGAACCTGAGAACTCCAGCTCTGGATTTTCACTGTATGTCACCCAGTATCCCCAGTATCCCCAGACCCACTGCTGGGGAGCTCTAGCAGATGCAGGGGGTGAGGTCTACCTCCACCACCTACTAACTGCTTGAATGGTTCTCTCTCTCTCTCTCTCTGTCTGTCACACACACACACACACACACACACACACACATACACATTCTGCCCCAGGCTCTGCTTCCGGTTCTATAACTAAAGGAGCTGCTGCGAACATTCTTACGGCCCTATCTTAATAAAGGACAATGTGCTGTTTCTACAATGGGCACCCTGGACGCCAATGCCTGCACGATGCTTGCAGGCCACTGCACATGGGTCGCTGCCATTGCGGAGATGGAAATATGGGAAGGGTTCCCCCCGGGGAAGGTCATGGGACCAGCGCAGTAGGACGTTGTCTTCTCAGGTCATTTCTCACAAACATCCTTGGCTAGGTTCTCTGCAGGGGGAGAGAAGGAAAGTGAGGCAACACCAGGGCCAGACCTAGCCACACACTCATGGCCCCACAGAGCCAGGGACTGATGCTCAGCCATGACAGCAAGCTTCCTGAAGTTTCCTACCCTGCTGCCCTCTCCTCACTGATTCCCAAAGCAGCCTTGGCCAGGCATCCTAGCCACACCCTGATTCCTCTGTGCATGCCCCCCACCTCTCCCCCACTTCCCCTGCTGTCCCCCTTCCAAAGGGCCAGAGTCCCTCTGTTTTCTCAGCCTTCAAGAGCAAATCTGGAATTTCCTCCTAGACCCTGAAATTGGGAAAGTCCCATCCGTGTTTATCATCCCTAAAAGGCAGAATCATCCCCATGAATAAGCCTGTCCTTTGAGCCTGAAGGCAGGTCACTGCTTTGGCCTTTTTCCAGCCCAGCTTGTGGAGCTGCCCAGTGGCCGGAGGTGAGGCCACCCAGCCACACTGTCCCTCCTCCCAGCTGTCATCCAGGCACCCACTCTCTTGGGGCTTCTCCCCACCCAGAGCACTGGATGGAGCAATCACAGGGACTCTGGTGGTCTGGATCCGTGTTAGAACGAGAAGGAGGCCAGAGGGACCTCAGTGCACAAACGCCACCTTCACAGCCTCTGTCGCCCTGACCCTGAATGGCTGAGAGGAGCTGCCTCACAGAATTAAGGTAAGATGCATAAAAGCGTGTGCAGAGCGGGTCATGAACTTACACCTGTTAGAGGCAGTAGCCTCACTTGCCCACAGTTCAGCTATTCTCCGAGGGAAGGCAGACCATGTGGGAACCAGGCCAGGTCTCCGCTCCCATCTTGGAGGCAGAAGATCTCGCCCATCTCCGGGCTCTACCTCTCCCCCGCTGTGCGATCTTCATCAGCGCTTAACCTCTCTGTGCCTCCGTTTCTTCCTGTGTTGACTAGTAATGATTAAACGGTGAGGTTCAAAGGAGCTAATGCTTGTCCAATCCTCGCCTCTGTGCCTGACGAGTGGGGGCCCGTTGGTATGCGCTGGCGTCTCCCCTCCTGACGCTGGACGCGGACCCTCCCTCTATCCACTGCTCTCTGCGGCCCTCCTTCACCTTCCTGCCCCACCGTCAGCACATCTCATGTGGTTTTTCTGGGAAGTTTCCCTTCTCTTTTGTGAAATGCACAGCAAATAGGGGCTATTCTGTCCTTATAAGAGGAAGTCCTCCAGTCCTGGGGCCTTTCCCCAAGGTTCATGTGAGGACCTCTGCCCAGCCACACAGAGGGTCGTTGGCAAGGCTTTTCTTTCAACAAGTCCCGTTCTAGGGGACAGCAGCCAGCTCCCCCCACCCTGATCTCCCAGAGTCTGCCCGGAGCCACAGCTGGGCAGATGGGAAGTGAGCCAAGTCTCACTTGGGGCTTCCCCATCACCCATTATCACCACCTCGGCTCTCCAAGAATGCCCTGCCCTCAGCCCACTTGTCCTCACATTCTGCCTGGCCATTCGCCCTGGTGGGGCCCAGGTCAGCTAACTCTACCCCAAGTGCCCTCACCAAGGTGTGTGGGTCCTCAGTAGGCCTCACTGTCGCGGCGTCAGCTCATGAGCCCCATGCTGTGTTCATGGGTGAGAGTCACTCTGCTAACTAGCCTGGGTGAGACCCGTGTCAGACATGACCCCCTGCCCCACTGTTCCCCAAGACCACGGCATTCAACAGCAGTGAATCTCCAACAGGGAAGGGCATTCCCTTTTCAGCTGTCTTTTAATTTGTTTGATCCAATCAAGAAGAAAGCCTCAGCACTTACCATCCTCCTCCCCCTTCTCTCTGCCCGTCTCCCTCTCTTCAACGAGAGAGTGTAAGCTCAGAGCTCCGAAAATCAGGCAGACAACTGTATCCAGTTCCAATTGAAAAACAATGTTTATTTTGATTGCATTTACAGCAAGCAATATTGGTTTCACATTTATAGCAGTTATAAAATGTTTCCTTTCCAAACACATCTATTTAAGTTAAAAAAAATGAGTCATTTTAAAGAAAACCACTAGGTATATTCAGAGAACGGTGTTACAAAGACTTATGAAAAATCGCAAAGGTAGAATGCCAAAACTGGGGATGTGCTTTAGCTGAAAGACACATCCCAACAAGGAGAATTCTAGGCCCTTGGGACCCACTGGTGGATGAGGTGCTTGGATCCCAAAGTTTGATCGTGTTCACATGAGTCTCAGCTGCAAGGTATCTTGTACCCCTGCGATGAATACCAGCTTTCTTCCTCTGTCCATTCATGTAGGGACGTGGAAAAAAAAGAAAAAGCCAAAGACTAAGACCAACTTTTTTTCTGAACAGGGGGTCTCATCCAGCACCAAGTCTGGGCTCCGGGAGGTGAAGCTGGGGAGAGGGATATGGGGCAAGCAGGCCAAATCCCCAGGGTTACAGGTGGGCTGGTGAGGTCTGGGTTCAGCGGGCAGGTGAGACAGGCGCTAGCTGGAGGCAGGCCAAGGCACACATGGGCCTCCGGGTGACACTAGCCAGTCACTTCTGGTGCACGTGTGACATGTCTGAGTCAGGATGATGTGCCCAGACAGGTCCGCACAGTGTCAGACGGCTAGATGGTGAGGTCACAGGCTGTTACTTCTCAAGATTGTGCCATAGGAAGACCACACAAGAGTCAGAAGCCCTAGATTCTAACTTCAGTTCTGATTTCAGCTGATTGTATGACCTTGACCAAGTCTCTTTATCTCCCCAGATCAGTTTTTACATCTGCCGAGAGAATTAGAGTTGAACTTCACCAAGGCAGGAAGTACCCCTGTTTAACGAGTCGTTGAAGACCCAGTATGTATCCCATGGGATGTTCTGAATATTTTCATGAATTAAGATGTAAAGCATCCAGCAGACATATCCCACCTCTTCTAATTTCCTTGGAAATGGTAAGCCTGCTAATAACTGTCACTCCCTCTACGGTGCTGCTCTGCAATGAGGAGGAATGGCAGGGCGGCAATGAGGAAGTTGAGAAGCTCAGTGGCTCTCTCTGGATTCCAAGACACTTGAAAGGTGGCAAGTACACGGATCCCAGTTCCCGGGGCCAGCAAGGCACCTGTGCACAAGGCTAGTTCTGCAAGCTCCAGCCTTCAGTTTGCCCTGGAGTGGGAAGGGCAGAATGATCCTCTATTGAAACCCTGGCCATGGAGCAGAGAGAGAAAAATTCTGGCTAGCAAGAGGGAAAGGTCAAATAGCTTGTTATTTTCCTCTTGAAATCTGTCCAAGGACCTCTGTTGCCGCGTTAAGCCACAGGAAAGTGTGTGGACTTTCCCAGTTACAATGATTAACAGCTGCTCCTTCTTCTTGCCGCATCTGTGGGCTTGAAAGTGACCCTTTTGTTCTCCAGAAAATCACAGACACATTCCTTCCTTCTGAGCTCCAGACACCCTCGAGGGTGGACCAAGTTGGCTGCATTTTGCAAGCTGCTTTGGAGCAGGGAGGATAAATAAGTTTCTCTCTTTGGAATTTCCCTTGTATTCATTCGGTCAAACATTATTAAGCACTGTCTTGGTCCAGGCATTACCTATGTCTTAGGGAACCAGGAGCCCCCAAATAAATGGGGGAGAGGAGAGACAAGCAAGACCAATAGAATAGATAAACACTTGTTTGGGGTGAACACCGATGCTGTAGAAATGTAGAATAAGGGCATCTTTTCTAGCCTTGGCTTCCAGGAGGAAAGGGCCTCTGAGCTGGGTTTTGCAGGATGAGTAGAAGTTGGCTGGTGAAGAAGGGTAAGATCCTCCAGAAAAAGGAAACGGCTTGTGCAAAGACTCAGAAGTGTGATCTTGGTGAAGGGGGTGGGGGGAAGTCCCTACAAACCAATTTGGCCTTTCTGGAGCCAGGGTGCCTGAAGCCTGAAAGGGCAGTTGAAACTAGAGAGAGACGAAGGGACCAAGCCATGACCAAGTTCCTGATAGGCATACTGAGGGGCTTGGACTTTATCCTGAGGACACAGGGGCCATCGAGGGATTCTCAGCATGGAAGAGACACAATCGGATTGGCATCTCAGTCTTTCGGCATTGGGGTGGAGGGTGGGTGAGAGCCCAGCCAGGAGCCTTGCCGTACCGGGAAAAGCATTTTAAGAACCCGAAGAAGAGGATGTCAAGGAGGGGGCTGGACGGGGACAATTCTATAGCTAGAAGAGCCCAGGACTACTGACAGTTTTTTATTCAACCTGCTGGACCAAAATCAACTCCCCGAAGTCACGTGCCATGCTCTACCAATCCCAAAACCTCCAAACAGCTCATCATGCCTTTCGCAGACTAGATCTCTGATAGAGTCTTGTTAAAGGATGCAGGGATGAGGCAATGAGTGTGTGCATGCGTGCATGGGTGAATGCAATCTTCCTCTAAGAGCACCGCTGTCCAGTCAACACTGCCTATCTACTCCTGGCTTAGCTTCCCTCTAGGGAGAGTGGGGTTCCTGAAGAGGTGAGGGTGACAGGAAACCCCAGTCTGCTCCGACAGAAAGCCTTTCCTTCTCTCTGGGAGGCCCAGCTGGAGTCAGCAGATGGAGAGAGAGACCTCTGGGCAGGCAGTCCTGGCCTGGCCCATCGGCCTGGAGGGCTCCCAGGGGGCACAGCTGGGGATTTCTGCGGGGCCTGGGGGCCTGGGCAAGGCCAGGCCACGGAACGTGCCCTGAACATCTGGCCCACTTAGGCTACTTAACCACTGACCGTCAGTGAGGGTGACTTCCCAGCTTGCTGTGAGGATCTGAGGAAGCAAGGCTGTGGAAGATGCTTACGACAGATCAGCTTTATTACTGTGAATTTGTGTGTGAGAGCAGGAGAGCAGAAAACCCCAGATTCGGAGCTTTGGTTCTGTCGGGTTCTAGTTACATGGCCCTATCTGAGGTGTTTAGCTTCTCTGAACCTTGAGTTCTTACCTGGCAAAGGGAAACAGAGTGCCTGTCACCCCAGGCCGGTGTGGACCTGGGAAATGAGAGGCAACAGGCAAACAGGTTTGACCAGCTGTTAGGTGTGGCGTACCGCCAACATAGTAATGGAAGAGGCAGCCTTGAGGACAGCTCCTCTCTGGAATGGCCCATCTGCTGGCCTCGGAGCATTCCTCACTCTGTGACACAGGCGGGTGGCTCTACAGTTTGGGGACAGGCATGTGGATGGCCAACGGTTAACATGGCCATGCCTCAGTTTCCCTCACCAATGCTTCAGGTGACCAAAACCATGAGGGTAAAGAGCTCTGTGACCAGCATGTGACCCAGAGATATGACCCCCCCTCCAGGCAACTTCTTCAAGTTTAAAGGCATGAGGTAAGTGGCTGTGAGAGATTTATCCAGAATCTATTTTGCAGCTCACTTATTAGAGGTCCCCTGCTGCTCCGAGAACCTTGTGGGAGAGGAAAGACTCCTTCCCAGGAGAGGAATCAGAGACCTGGGTGGCAGCCCAAATTAGTGGTCACTAATTTGCCATGTGACTTTGAGTAAGGCACTGCTTCCTTCAGGCTCTAGGAGCCTCAGTCCACAAGAAGGGGAGGAGGTCCCTAAGGTGCCTTCTATTCTCAACCCAGAGCTGCAATGCTCGCATCAAACAGCCCTCTTACCTGTGGCTGCACCCACCGGAGGCAGGGTGGCCCCAGAAACTTTCAGGGTGTTAGCAGCTCTGAGCTCCGGTTGGCTTGGAGAGAAGAGTCTAGAGTCAGAGCGGCCTTTTGATTTCCCCGCGGGCCTGGCTAAGAGGCCAGCAGGCCTCCGCCAGGTGCGAGTCCTGTTTGTTTTGCCAGATGCAAATAATGGAAGAGAGAGGGGTTTTTATGACTTTCTTTTTCTTAGAAGGCTTACAAACTCATAGCGCTCCTGGAAAAACTTCTGTCATCCTCCAAAACGGGATGTCTAACGTAATGGAAACTGTCCGTTAGGACGATAAGTCCCAAGGAGACAAAAATGAAATGAGAGAGAAAGAGAAATGGAGAACTAGTAAAAACCACTGGAAGGAAAACCGAGCAGCAGAAGCTGATGACTAGAAAGGGAACCAGGATCTTGATGTTTGGCCCAGAGCGAGGAAGAGAAGAAGAATGACATTGCAAAACACATCCGAGAAACAGGAATGAGGAGGATGCGGTTTGGGCCGAGATGGGAGAGCAGAGCCTACCGTAGGCCACAGGGGGTGTCTAATCTGGGTGTCCGGACCCACTTTCTCGCCAGGATGCCCGGCAAAGCAGTGCTGGAGAGCGCCATCCGGCTCAGAACGCAGACGCAGAAGACCTGCTTCCTTCCAACCTTGCTCCAGTACCTTCTTGCGTTTGACCTTGGGCAG
This sequence comes from Ailuropoda melanoleuca, assembly GCF_002007445.2. NCBI lineage: Eukaryota > Metazoa > Chordata > Mammalia > Carnivora > Ursidae > Ailuropoda > Ailuropoda melanoleuca. The sequence goes on from NC_048230.1 coordinate 8,559,679, forward strand.
GTCATTTGACCTCTCTCTGTGATGACATGCTTGTCCCTGACCTGCTCGTCCTGCGGGGTTGCTATGGGTATGAGGTGAAACGATGCTAATTCTGACCTGCGGGCATGAAGCCGAATGGCCCATCCGATGGGGAATTTCCAGAACTGAGATACTCCCTTCCTCCCCAGCTGCCCTTGAAGTAAGAAGTGATGGAACAAAGGAAACTTGGCATTACACAGAGATTCAGAATTTTATCATTTCCCTTCTACAACTGAGGACCCAAATAGCTAACCACTCAGCCAAGGTATACTGAGTCAGTGGGAAGTTTCTGTTGGGGTGATGCCCAGTGCAGCTCAGATCCAGTCAAAATACACTCAAAACATACAAGCCAGACTTTTCCAGATTTTAACTCCTTTAGTAGCTGAGCTCTAGCCACTCCCAGGCTCTCAGTTCATGTGTTCAGGAACAGGTGCCTCGTACAGAGCTCCTATCTAGCACAGACTAGACATTTAATTACTGCTTGTTAAGTGAATGAATGAATGAATGAATGGTAAATGAATGAATGAATGCCAGGCCCTCTCCTAGCTGCTGGGATAAAGTCAGAGATTACATAGATCCTGCCTGTCCTCGCTTACAGCATCGTACAGAAGATAAACATATAAAGAAACTTTACAATACAGGGTGCATCCATTGTCATAGAAAGAAAAGTGTAACGTTGTAAGGGAACACAAAGGATTGCGTGTCAAAAGGAGTCTGGAAAGACTTCTTGGAGAAGGCCCAGCAACCATTCCAGGCAGAGGAAACAATGCGTGCCAGGCCTGGGTTCTGGGAGAATGAGCCGCTAGGTGTTACTACAGCCTGGAGTAACTGAAAGAAGTGAGTCGGAAGATGTGGTCTGGAAGGTATGCTGCGGCCACGCTGGGCCTCCTGAGGCCCCTGGAGAGGAGCTGGACTCCATCAAGTCACTACAGAGAGCTGCTGAAACTTTTTTTTTTTTAAAGATTTTATTTATTTATTTGACAGAGATAGAGACAGCCAGCGAGAGAGGGAACACAAGCAGGGGGAGTGGGAGAGGAAGAAGCAGGCTCATAGCGGAGGAGCCTGATGTGGGGCTCGATCCCATAACGCCGGGATCACGCTCTGAGCCGAAGGCAGACGCCCATCCGCTGTGCCACCCAGGCACCCCTGCTGCAACTCTTCTTGACAGACCAGATGGGTGGCTTGGGATAGATCGATTTGCTATCAGTGCAAAGATTGGACCAAATGGTACAGCTTCTATTTGGCAGGAAATCCTATTTGATTGTTTTAATAGAATTTATTATTCTATTAAATAGAACAGGTGGGTCCCACGAAGGTGGGTCCTTTGGGACAAGGAAGAGGAAATGCTTACCAAAGATGCCTCCGGAGTGCAATGGACAGGTCTTAGAGGCCAAATGGATGTGAGAGGAGGTGAGGAGGAAAATCTAAAGGTCTGCTTTCAAGCTTGGCCATCTCTGTGAGCAGGCGGGTGAATTCTTGGTGGGTGAGGCTGGTCTGGGAGTAGCAGGAGACCGGGGCCTGGCGGTCAGGATGTATCTGCCCTCCTCACACTCAGCGTGGTACCCGACAGCAGAGGCACCCAGCGACAGCATCAAGGCATGATTTGGGGAACTTTTAAACCCCTCCTCAAAAATTCTCCATAGACTCAAAAGAGAGAGAAAGAGAGAGGCAAACCAAGAAACAGACTCTTAAAGATAGAGAACAAACCTATGGTCACCAGAAGGGAGGTGGGCAGGGGGTGGGCGGAATAGGCGATGGGGATGAAGGAGCGCACTTGTGATGAGCACAGGGTGACGTATGGAAGTGTTGGATCACTGTATTGTATGCCTGAAACTAACACCACACTGTATGGTAACTAACTGGAAGTTAAAGAAAAACTTAGAACAAAATTCTCCATACTCTCTGCCCAAAGCCACCCCGAATGAATAAACTAAAGGAAAAATAATGTGTCTCATATGCAAGCACACCCCCAACACAGTCCTATACCTTATCTTCCAACCAAACTGATTCCCCAAAGTCCTCTTGGGTAGAGAGGTCGCATCTGTCACAGCGGCTTAATGCATCTTGGTTGAAAGAAGGAAAGGAAGGAAGAGAGGAAGGGAAAGGGGAAATAGAAGAAGGAAGGATGTCCTTGTTGGAAGTGAGTGACACCCGGGTGTCAATGCCCAGGAGATTGATAGAAATACAAGTCTAGAGCTTTCCTGCAGAGTTTTACTGGACAATGAGAGTTTAAATGTGGGAGTCCAGAGGAAAGAGAATCTAGACCCAGGGTAACACGGGGACCAGGCAGAGAAGATATGTGAGCGGAAGGAGCCAGTAACAGGTTAACAGCAGCTGGGGGTGGGGGTGGGGGCGGCATCTCCGGTGAAGCCAGGAGCCGATGCTCCATCCGAAGGGACAGCCCCTGCTCCACTTTCCTGGGTTGTTGCCACGTGGGAACGTGGGCTGTGTTGCCAGAGGCAATGCTACCAAGACAAACCAGATGCCCAAAATTCTAAGTGAGAAACCACCCGATTTTACACGTTAGCAATTCATTGTCTACTTTTTAATCACTGTGCAAACAGAACCAAGCTGTGGGCCACCAGTTTGCAAACCGGTGTGAGGTGTGGGAGTAGAATCATGAGCCCTTGGTGAAGAGCGGTATCCAGGGATGCACGGAGCAGAGGAACCGGGGAACAGTGTCCAAGGAAGCGGCGGGAGTAACACAAGAAGAGAACAGAGCCTCAGACACAATGGTGGGCAGCGTTTCCTGGGAGAGGGCGCTGCAGATGGCGGTAACAAGGCCAGCAGGGATCNAAGCGGCGGGAGTAACACAAGAAGAGAACAGAGCCTCAGACACAATGGTGGGCAGCGTTTCCTGGGAGAGGGCGCTGCAGATGGCGGTAACAAGGCCAGCAGGGATCCCCCCGGGATCAGAGGGGTGGAGACTTCTCTGCAGGAGGCGATAAGAAGGTCCCTGATGAGACCGAAGGGTTTCAGCTGAGTGACAGATGGAGAAAGTACATGGCAAGCGCTTGTGCAATTTATTGTAGGTGAGAATATAGAGACCACAAATAGAAATCAGTTATTCAAGAATTTTTCCCAGGTTGGGGCGCCTGGGTGGCTCAGTGGGTTAAGCGTCTGCCTTCAGCTCAGGTCGTGATCCCAGAGTCATGGGAACAGTCCTGCATCGGGCTCCCTGCTCAGTGGGGAGTCCACTTCTCCTTCTCCCTCTGCCCCTCCCCCTGCTCACGCTCTCTCTTTCATTCTTGCTCTCAAATAAACAAATAAGGTCTTTTTTTTTTTTAAAGAATTTTGCCCAAGAAAAGAAGGAAAGAAAGAGAGAACGGTATTGCTTGAGGGAGGGTAGGGTTAAGGGAAATACGTTTTTTGGAACAATGAAGACCTGAGCATGCTGATTGGGGGAAGGGAAGGGAAGAGTAGGAAGAGAGAGCCAGGAATCGCATGGAGCTCGTGGAGAACGCCAGGTTCTGGAAAAGTCTGCAGGAGTTTAAGGATGTAGATGGCTCCGTGCCCCTCGACAAGAGGGACAAGCTCTTCCTCTACGCAGTAGAGAAGGGAGGTGATAACATGAGAACAGTTGCTGCGGGCTCAGGGCGTGCACACGGAGGGAATTCTAACTGCTGCACAGTCTCTGCTACCCCAAGGGGTATTTTGTGTCCTGAGCCTGGAGCCTGAGACGCAAGGGCCCGGTGAGGGGTGCTGTGCCTCCGCGGGGCTCGGAGGACGGAGAGAACGAGGCACGTGTGACAGCGTGGCTGGCGTGCACATCCAGGACAGAGAGACTCCAGCCAGCCCGACTGTCTGAGCGTCAAGAATTAGGGGGCCGTTGGATGGCCTGTGTTGTGGCGCTAGCCCATGGGGAGACAGAACCCCCTGAAAATGAGAGAATTAGCAAGCCAGGAAGGAAAGGAAGCCAGGTGGGAGCAGAGGGTCCTGGAGGAGCTGACACAGAGCCTGGGGAGTTGCTGAAGGGGAAGGAAGTGGAAGGCTGCGGTAAGAAGTGGATTACTAAATTGAACTCCATGAAATGCAGAAGTTCAGGGAGATGACAAAGTCCAGAGAGTAGCCACAGGGCAGGGGCTGAAATGATGTGGTGATGAATTCACTTGAAGAGGGACCCAGCGCCTGTTGGAGGACTTCCCTATTAGTTCCTCCACACCCCCTCATCTTTACCTTCCCTTGATCCACCACCTCCTTACCAAGGCTTCCATGGACATGGTGGACAGCGTGAGCTTTAGGGGGAAGGGAGAGGACAATAAGCAGAAGGAAAGGACTGGAAGGGCATGTGGAAGACTGGCCTTGGAGTGGAAACTCCTGGGTTTCAGTCCTAGCCCTGTTGCTTCCCAGCAACCTTGCCCCTGAGCAAGCCAACCTCTGAGCCTCAGTGTCCACATCTGTAAAATGGGGGCGATGATACTGATCTCATCTACATTGCAGTACTCTTGTCAGAGTCACGGCATTTAATGAATCATAAAACCCATGCCAGGAATTATAATCACTTGGCCCACAATTTGGAAATCTTTCCTTGTTAACTGCACAGACGTTCTAGAAGGCATTCGGTAAATACTTACAACTAATGGTAATCCTTGTCATGAAATCAGAATTGTGTTGTGGCAAAGCGAGTCGTAGCTCGGGGATATAAGTATATCCTAACTATGTTGGGAGCACGTGAGATGCTGGAACAGTGAGATGTCTACAGTGAAGAAATGTGCGTGTGTAGCTGACACAGTCCTTTTTGCCATCTTGGGGTACAAATCATTCTCAGTTCCTTTATTATGTTCAGTTAATCACCAGAACCCCAAATTGCCCAGATTAAGAGGAAATCTCACAGTCTGGGCTTAAGCGTCCCCTCCCAACTTGGTCATAGTTCCCAAGAACCTTGGGGACCCATTCACTCCAGCTGCCAAGTCCTGCTGCTAAATTTCAAGCACGGCGGCCAGGGCTCTCACCTGCCATTGCTTCTGGCACTGCCGGAGACTGTGGGTTACTGTCCCCAAGCCACCCAAAGCCTGTCCTTCTTCCTTGCTCTCACAGGGCCCCCTCCAGTCTTGGCCACGTTGCCACCCTGGGCCCCCAAAGTCGCAGAGCCTCCCATTTATGCTGGCAGCTTTGGCCATGCCCTTCAAGCACGATGACCGCCTCAACATGGAGAGTGTCTACTATGGACTCAAAAGAAGGGGCCTCGGTTCTTCTCCCCTTAGGAGGTCCTTGGTCCTTAAGCAGATGTACCCATTTTCTCCCCCATGTCCAGCTCTGCAGAGCAAGGGGTGTTAGGAGGGGCAGTCTTTCCCTTTGGCCACCAAACGTTCTTTCCTCCCTTCCCCCACGACAACTAGTGCCTATCTACAAGGCAATGAGTGCCTACCTCTCCAGCCTCAGGAAGGTTTCTCTAAACAAAGAAATGTTTCCTCTAGTGAAAAAAGTTGCTGGCAGTCTCACTGGAAAAAGTCGAACTCTGGGACACCAGGTGCCCACAGCACACCCAGGCATCCACATAGCTCGTCTGCCCTGATTTGGGAATGCACCGAAATCCCGGGCAAGTTTCCTTTCCCCAGGTTAAATTAAGCCAGTCAGGGATTTTCAGGGAGGAATCTCGATGGCCCCTGCACCTCTGATTTTCCCCGAATTCGTTCATTCATTCCATAGGTGTGGATGCGCCCAACGCTAGGCGCTAATGCTGGGGACGCAGGAGTGGGCGTGCAAACCAGAGTCCTTGCCCGAGACTGTGTCTGCCTCCTGCTCGCTTGCCATTCCCACCCCGTTCCCAACAGCTCCGAAGAGAGCGTGTGCTTGTACAGTGTCTCTCGTCCCCTTGGCTATCTTTTTGAGCAATATACAAGTTGCAAAGTTGAAAGATCTGGTAACGCTTTGTTTTAAATCCTTGCATTTAAGTCAGAAAAAAATGTGCATGCTTTGCGAAACTGTCCCCCTCAACTTCTTCTCCCCTCCCCAGGCAAATACCATCTGCGTGCCCATTCAGACTCTTCTCAGGCTCTGATTTACAGTAAATGCAGAAGCAGCTTATGAATGGAGCCAGAGCTTGGCAACCTGGGGCCGCCCCAGCGCGCCAGCTGAAACCATGAGCTAACAAGGAGCTTTCGTGGCAGGGGAAGTTTCCCTTCTCGGGATGCAGCGTTTTGCAACCGAGAGAGAGAAGCAGTTGGTCCCCAAAGAAGGATCCACGTGGCCCCTGAAAATCACTCTTGGCTAGTGCCTCTTCACTGTCACCCCAACCCTGCCACTACCTCTTCCCCAAATAAAGCAGTGGGGAACTTGGGAAACCAACAGTCTTGTTTCTCTACTCATTTCCCCGTCTGATACGAAACCGTCCTGTAATTCAGGTATCTGGGGGAAACGATCAGAGATTCCTGGACTGGTTATAGGTTCAAATTGTGTTAACTGAGAACTCACTGCATGAAAGACACTGCACCGGGGGCTGGGATCCAGCAAGGCAAGAGCCTCGAGGTGGGGTGGGGCACAGAAAGCTCTGGAAGCAGAGGGCGAGGCCGAGAGAGCCACGCGAGCTTTGAGGGCAGAGAGGGGCCTGTCAGAACGTGAGCTTCCAGTGAGAGCTGGCTGTGTGAGGAGCGGAGGCTTTAACATGACTCTGGGGCTGTTCCCCCCTCCCGGTTTTTTGTTAGCTGCCCAAGGCTCTCCCTCTTTCCCGGGAGACAACAGAACAAGGATGAGAAAGTGCTTAGGAAATTGAAACCTCACGGCATTATAATACGTATGTGCAGTGGACTTTCACAGCCGGACATGAAGGCGGAAGCGCGTGCACCTGCTGCTGGGGTCGGGCACGGGCGCCCAAGGCTGCCTGCCCACTGTCGTTTGCTCAGGTCCTTAGAGTGACACAGCTCTTTACACGGAGCTTACAAAGCACCCTTGGCTTATGATTTCATGCAAGTCTCATGACAACGTTGGGAACAGCTGTCTTACTAATCAACTTTACAGAAGAGGCCCAGAGGGGTCAAGTGACTTGTGCAAGGCCGCACAGCCAGACGGAGGCAGAGCCAGGCCTCTGGCCCTCAACTCTGACACCGCTCGGGGCTCTTTTCACGGGTCCAGGCGGCTTCTTTTCTTCCCCTTCTCTCACGCTTTCTTCTCTTGTTTCTTTCCTCTTTTCTATCTGTGCCTTATTCCGCTGGGCCCACCCAGCCTGGCCAGCACGGCCCCTGCTTTGTGTACCCTACTCTTTAGCCCAGGGTTGCCCAAACACAGGCTAGGAGGGGTGGGAGGGACAGCTTAGGAAAAAATATATAGCTTTACATCGTAAAATTACAGATTGTGATTCGGCAGGTCTGGGGTGAAGACCCCGAACTCTCTATTTCTGGTAGGTTCTGTGGTACTTAATTATTTGGAGGTCACGGATGCCTTTGCTAATCTGATGGAAGCTATGGTCTCTCCCTCTGGAGAAATACACAATCACATAAATGTGGAAGACAATTCCAGATAGTTCTTGAAGCCTAGCCCAGAGCCCTGGATAAGAACCCTGGTCTGGACAGCATGAACTGCTCACTCTTCCCCACACCTGACCAGCATATTCCACATTCGGCCCTTTAAGGTTGTTCTAGCGGGACCGTGGCCCACTATCATCAGCATCACCTGGGAGCTGGTTGGAAATGCAGGATCTCAGGCCCACCTGAGACCAGAGATCAGAATCGGTACTTTAACAAAATCCTAAAGGGATGTGCAAGGGCTTTAAATTTGCAGTGGCTGCAAGTTTGCTCCAAAATGCGCCCCTGCCCCATCGAACAATCCCCAAACTTCAGAATCTGCCAACCCGAGTGCCCATCTTAAAGGCGCCACCACGTACCCTTCCTGGAGCCCTTCGCAGGGACTCACAGCCCCATATCTGTCCAGTTTGCAATTGCTGTTTGTCTCTAGGCTCTCCCTTAAACCAAAGATTCAGTAAAGGTTGTAAAATGTTTCTCTCTTTCATGACCTCTGTGTCCCCAAGGTCCACCTCCCAGGTCAGCACCTTCACAGGGGCACCTCAAATGTGCTCCCCAGCCCCCGCCCCAACACTGCTTGGGCACCTTGGGCAATGAGATCCCCAAGTGAGGAAAGTGACTTCTTCCCTACTCTGCTCCCCTTGGTTACAGTCTTTCAGAGGGACTACGGTGACTCACGCTGCAATTATCCCAACAGTTCACTTACACTCTCCCCCTCTCCCATGGCAGTCCTTCACTGCTGGGTTCGGTGCTGCTCCGTGAGGGCTGGCCCAGAGGGGAGTCTAAGTGACAAGCCCCTGGCTTGGCCGGGACACCACTCCCTTCCCCCAACCAACCCAGGCCACTGCAGGTGAATCTTCCCTCTCTCTTCCAAAGGCTATCTCCACCTCCCCGACCCTCCCACCATCACCATGTGCCCCTCCCTGCCCCCCAGGTAGTATCCTTGACTCCTGCATGCAAATAAACCTGGGGCAGATCCATTCCAGGACATCCAGGAGATGTGTACCCGATGGAAGCTTGGGGTGAACTAAACTCAGCCCCATTCCCCATGGATACTTAATCATGTCTTCTGGCAAACAAGCTTCATGTCCGGTTGGCTTACTCTGGTCCCCTTCCTGGTGCTAACTGCATGAGTGCTGTGCTACGGAGATAGTGCAGGCTACGAACTAGGGTGCTGCCCTGAGAGCCCGGAAATGGACGCACAGTGTGCCTCAGCCTTCCATGCCATCCCAGGCCCACCACTGCCTCTTTCAAGGTCTCTCTTTCCTCAGCAAGGAAACAGGGAGATGATCTCTAAGGTCCTGTGCTTCTCTGACATTCTGTACCAGAATAAAGAATGGGGGAAAAGAAAGAAAGAAAGAAAGAAAGAAAGAAAGAAAGAAAGAAAGAAAGAAAGAAAGAAAGAAAGAAAGAAAGAAAGAAAAAAGAAAGAAAGGAAGAAAGAAAGAAAGAAAGAAAAAAGAAAGAAAGAAAGAAAGAAAGAAAGAAAGAAAGAAAGGAAGGAAGGAAGGAAGAAAGAACATGTTTCTAGTCTTTGAAAGGGCAGGGGTCACAGAGTTGGGGTCCCAGGAAAATCAGCTCTGGTCTCCCTGGAGCGAAGAGCTAACCTGGAAGGAGGCCTGGAGGAGGTGTCTAGGAAGGACCTGACCGGTGCAGAGCCCACTGTAGGTCTCACTTAAGGCCTGAGTGGCGGGGAGGGCGGGGGTACAGCAAACACAGGCAAGGGGGCAGCGTGCTACACGGAGAGGGGGAAGCAAGGGACCTGCAGAAGAGAGCCAAGGCAGGGGGCTAGGTG
>NC_048230.1:8569111-8572629 GCF_002007445.2 Ailuropoda melanoleuca
CCCCTCCCCAGGCAAATACCATCTGCGTGCCCATTCAGACTCTTCTCAGGCTCTGATTTACAGTAAATGCAGAAGCAGCTTATGAATGGAGCCAGAGCTTGGCAACCTGGGGCCGCCCCAGCGCGCCAGCTGAAACCATGAGCTAACAAGGAGCTTTCGTGGCAGGGGAAGTTTCCCTTCTCGGGATGCAGCGTTTTGCAACCGAGAGAGAGAAGCAGTTGGTCCCCAAAGAAGGATCCACGTGGCCCCTGAAAATCACTCTTGGCTAGTGCCTCTTCACCGTCACCCCAACCCTGCCACTACCTCTTCCCCAAATAAAGCAGTGGGGAACTTGGGAAACCAACAGTCTTGTTTCTCTACTCATTTCCCCGTCTGATACGAAACCGTCCTGTAATTCAGGTATCTGGGGGAAACGATCAGAGATTCCTGGACTGGTTATAGGTTCAAATTGTGTTAACTGAGAACTCACTGCATGAAAGACACTGCACCGGGGGCTGGGATCCAGCAAGGCAAGAGCCTCGAGGTGGGGTGGGGCACAGAAAGCTCTGGAAGCAGAGGGCGAGGCCGAGAGAGCCACGCGAGCTTTGAGGGCAGAGAGGGGCCTGTCAGAACGTGAGCTTCCAGTGAGAGCTGGCTGTGTGAGGAGCGGAGGCTTTAACATGACTCTGGGGCTGTTCCCCCCTCCCGGTTTTTTGTTAGCTGCCCAAGGCTCTCCCTCTTTCCCGGGAGACAACAGAACAAGGATGAGAAAGTGCTTAGGAAATTGAAACCTCACGGCATTATAATACGTATGTGCAGTGGACTTTCACAGCCGGACATGAAGGCGGAAGCGCGTGCACCTGCTGCTGGGGTCGGGCACGGGCGCCCAAGGCTGCCTGCCCACTGTCGTTTGCTCAGGTCCTTAGAGTGACACAGCTCTTTACACGGAGCTTACAAAGCACCCTTGGCTTATGATTTCATGCAAGTCTCATGACAACGTTGGGAACAGCTGTCTTACTAATCAACTTTACAGAAGAGGCCCAGAGGGGTCAAGTGACTTGTGCAAGGCCGCACAGCCAGATGGAGGCAGAGCCAGGCCTCTGGCCCTCAACTCTGACACCGCTCGGGGCTCTTTTCACGGGTCCAGGCGGCTTCTTCTTCTTCCCCTTCTCTCACTCTTTCTTCTCTTGTTTCTTTCCTCTTTTCTATCTGTGCCTTATTCCGCTGGGCCCACCCAGCCTGGCCAGCACGGCCCCTGCTTTGTGTACCCTACTCTTTAGCCCAGGGTTGCCCAAACACAGGCTAGGAGGGGTGGGAGGGACAGCTTAGGAAAAAATATATAGCTTTACATCGTAAAATTACAGATTGTGATTCGGCAGGTCTGGGGTGAAGACCCCGAACTCTCTATTTCTGGTAGGTTCTGTGGTACTTAATTATTTGGAGGTCACGGATGCCTTTGCTAATCTGATGGAAGCTATGGTCTCTCCCTCTGGAGAAATACACAATCACATAAATGTGGAAGACAATTCCAGATGGTTCTTGAAGCCTAGCCAAGAGCCCTGGATAAGAACCCTGGTCTGGACAGCATGAACTGCTCACTCTTCCCCACACCTGACCAGCATATCCCACATTCGGCCCTTTAAGGTTGTTCTAGCGGGACCGTGGCCCACTATCATCAGCATCACCTGGGAGCTGGTTGGAAATGCAGGATCTCAGGCCCACCTGAGACCNAAACAGGGAGATGATCTCTAAGGTCCTGTGCTTCTCTGACGTTCTGTACCAGAATAAAGAATGGGGGAAAAGAAGAAAGAAAGAAGAAAGAAAGAAAGAAAGAAAGAAAGAAAGAAAGAAAGAAAGAAAGAAAGAAAGNAGTTCTTGAAGCCTAGCCCAGAGCCCTGGATAAGAACCCTGGTCTGGACAGCATGAACTGCTCACTCTTCCCCACACCTGACCAGCATATTCCACATTCGGCCCTTTAAGGTTGTTCTAGCGGGACCGTGGCCCACTATCATCAGCATCACCTGGGAGCTGGTTGGAAATGCAGGATCTCAGGCCCACCTGAGACCAGAGATCAGAATCGGTACTTTAACAAAATCCTAAAGGGATGTGCAAGGGCTTTAAATTTGCAGTGGCTGCAAGTTTGCTCCAAAATGCGCCCCTGCCCCATCGAACAATCCCCAAACTTCAGAATCTGCCAACCCGAGTGCCCATCTTAAAGGCGCCACCACGTACCCTTCCTGGAGCCCTTCGCAGGGACTCACAGCCCCATATCTGTCCAGTTTGCAATTGCTGTTTGTCTCTAGGCTCTCCCTTAAACCAAAGATTCAGTAAAGGTTGTAAAATGTTTCTCTCTTTCATGACCTCTGTGTCCCCAAGGTCCACCTCCCAGGTCAGCACCTTCACAGGGGCACCTCAAATGTGCTCCCCAGCCCCCGCCCCAACACTGCTTGGGCACCTTGGGCAATGAGATCCCCAAGTGAGGAAAGTGACTTCTTCCCTACTCTGCTCCCCTTGGTTACAGTCTTTCAGAGGGACTACGGTGACTCACGCTGCAATTATCCCAACAGTTCACTTACACTCTCCCCCTCTCCCATGGCAGTCCCTCACTGCTGGGTTCGGTGCTGCTCCGTGAGGGCTGGCCCAGAGGGGAGTCTAAGTGACAAGCCCCTGGCTTGGCCGGGACACCACTCCCTTCCCCCAACCAACCCAGGCCACTGCAGGTGAATCTTCCCTCTCTCTTCCAAAGGCTATCTCCACCTCCCCGACCCTCCCACCATCACCATGTGCCCCTCCCTGCCCCCCAGGTAGTATCCTTGACTCCTGCATGCAAATAAACCTGGGGCAGATCCATTCCAGGACATCCAGGAGATGTGTACCCGATGGAAGCTTGGGGTGAACTAAACTCAGCCCCATTCCCCATGGATACTTAATCATGTCTTCTGGCAAACAAGCTTCATGTCCGGTTGGCTTACTCTGGTCCCCTTCCTGGTGCTAACTGCATGAGTGCTGTGCTACGGAGATAGTGCAGGCTACGAACTAGGGTGCTGCCCTGAGAGCCCGGAAATGGACGCACAGTGTGCCTCAGCCTTCCATGCCATCCCAGGCCCACCACTGCCTCTTTCAAGGTCTCTCTTTCCTCAGCAAGGAAACAGGGAGATGATCTCTAAGGTCCTGTGCTTCTCTGACGTTCTGTACCAGAATAAAGAATGGGGGAAAAGAAGAAAGAAAGAAGAAAGAAAGAAAGAAAGAAAGAAAGAAAGAAAGAAAGAAAGAAAGAAAGAAAGAAAGAAAGAAGAAAGAANAAAGAAAGAAAGAAAGAAAAAAGAAAGAAAGAAAGAAAGAAAGAAAGAAAGAAAGAAAGGAAGGAAGGAAGGAAGAAAGAACATGTTTCTAGTCTTTGAAAGGGCAGGGGTCACAGAGTTGGGGTCCCAGGAAAATCAGCTCTGGTCTCCCTGGAGCGAAGAGCTAACCTGGAAGGAGGCCTGGAGGAGGTGTCTAGGAAGGACCTGACCGGTGCAGAGCCCACTGTAGGTCTCACT
>NC_048230.1:8572847-8638903 GCF_002007445.2 Ailuropoda melanoleuca
CAAATGTGCTCCCCAGCCCCTGCCCCAACACTGCTTGGGCACCTTGGGCAATGAGATCCCCAAGTGAGGAAAGTGACTTCTTCCCTACTCTGCTCCCCTTGGTTACAGTCTTTCAGAGGGACTACGGTGACTCACGCTGCAATTATCCCAACAGTTCACTTACACTCTCCCCCTCTCCCATGGCAGTCCCTCACTGCTGGGTTCGGTGCTGCTCCGTGAGGGCTGGCCCAGAGGGGAGTCTAAGTGACAAGCCCCTGGCTTGGCCGGGACACCACTCCCTTCCCCCAACCAACCCAGGCCACTGCAGGTGAATCTTCCCTCTCTCTTCCAAAGGCTATCTCCACCTCCCCGACCCTCCCACCATCACCATGTGCCCCTCCCTGCCCCCCAGGTAGTATCCCTGACTCCTGCGTGCAAATAAACCTGGGGCAGATCCATTCCAGGACATCCAGGAGATGTGTACCCGATGGAAGCTTGGGGTGAACTAAACTCAGCCCCATTCCCCATGGATACTTAATCATGTCTTCTGGCAAACAAGCTTCATGTCCGGTTGGCTTACTCTGGTCCCCTTCCTGGTGCTAACTGCATGAGTGCTGTGCTACGGACATAGTGCAGGCTACGAACTAGGGTGCTGCCCTGAGAGCCCGGAAATGGACGCACAGTGTGCCTCAGCCTTCCATGCCATCCCAGGCCCACCACTGCCTCTTTCAAGGTCTCTCTTTCCTCAGCAAGGAAACAGGGAGATGATCTCTAAGGTCCTGTGCTTCTCTGACGTTCTGTACCAGAATAAAGAATGGGGGAAAAGAAGAAAGAAAGAAGAAAGAAAGAAAGAAAGAAAGAAAGAAAGAAAGAAAGAAAGAAAGAAAGAAAGAAAGAAAGAAGAAAGAAAGGAAGAAAGAAAGGAAGGAAGGAAGGAAGGAAGGAAGGAAGGAAGGAAGGAAGGAAGAACATGTTTCTAGTCTTTGAAAGGGCAGGGGTCACAGAGTTGGGGTCCCAGGAAAATCAGCTCTGGTCTCCCTGGAGCTAAGAGCTAACCTGGAAGGAGGCCTGGAGGAGGTGTCTAGGAAGGACCTGACCGGTGCAGAGCCCACTGTAGGTCTCACTTAAGGCCTGAGTGGCGGGGAGGGCGGGGGTACAGCAAACACAGGCAAGGGGGCAGCGTGCTACACGGAGAGGGGGAAGCAAGGGACCTGCAGAAGAGAGCCAAGGCAGGGGGCTAGGTGCTGGCTTCTGATATTTCTAGAAAGCTCAGTCTTAGTTCCTCTTTCTGTCACCCCTGACAGTGAGTGGGAGGCTGGGGTGATGACAAAGGTCCACGCGGATGTTGCCTGTGGGGAGCCAGCCCACCGGAAGGAAGGAAAAGAGATTATTCACCAAGAAGAACTTTTCCATTCCTTTGCGTGGACGGGCAGGGGTCCGGGGGACTGTATTTTTCAGGGAGCTGCCAAACCTTGACCCTGCCTCCCTCAATGCCCTTTTTTGGGCCTTTCCCTCACATGCTCCTGAGCAGGGACCCAAGCCAGATCCTGCACTGGGACGTTCCCAGCACAGCCCCACGTGAGATGGTCCTGGCTCCAGGCCCAGCATCTGGAATGCGGGCTCCAGCCAAACGCATTATTTGCCATGGGATCCGGGAACTTCCAAAGCTGCCTCAGAGTGGGAATTTCCACTTGTTTCTCCTCCTCCGTGAATAACCTTCCAGCTGAAGTGAGCATCCTTCCTTGACAGCGGAGGTGGGAGGGAGATAGCTATCAAGAGACTTTCTCTTCTGATTCCTACCCTCTCATCTTGGATCTGTTTACTGTCTCACCCTTGCAGAGACCAAGTCACTTTCCAAAACTGATGACCCTCTTTGGAAGTAGAGACTTGGTTTCAAAGAGTCGGAGGCCCATCTAAATACTCTAAAAAGCAAAGATTTCCTGTGTGACCCTGGGTCAGTTGTCCCCCAGCACCCCCCCCCCACCGGAATACGGTTTCCTTACATAAAACAGAAGACGTGGGAGGGTGCCATCTCTCCAGGTCTTTTGGTTTCAGGGTCCTAGGACTGACCATGCCGTGCCTGAACCAGGATTTCATCATCTTTAAACCCGTTAACCTGGAGAGAACCCAAAGAATGTGTGGGTTCCGCAGGGAAACGGGATACAGTCCTCCTGGCCTATGGCAGAGGACACTCTGAGAGATTAGGCAAGGGTTTCCATTAATATGAGGGAAGTTAAAGCGAGGTGGTCTGGGAAGACATGGGTGAAACTGCAGTCTACATCCATCCAATAAGAATGGATAGAGCCATTGGCAGAGAACTGAGCCAAACACAGAGGGGTTTCAATGAAGGCGGGGGTGGGGCGGGTTAGAGGACTAGCAAGATCAAGCAGAATGAAAATAAGGCTCCAGGAGAGGTAAAAGCAAAACACCCATCCATGTTGCCTTGTTCTCTCTTCATTCTGCGTTTTTGGAATTATACCCAAGAGTCTAGAATGGTCTCTCTGCAGAGTGTCTGCTTTCAGATTCTCTAGGTAACCAACATCCATCATGAGACATAAGCCTCGCACCAGGGAGTAAGGATTCTGGAATCAGAGTGTCCTGGGTGGGAAGCCCAGCTCCACCTGCTATTACCCATGAGATCCTGGTCAAGTTATTTACCTCCGGTTTCCACTCAAGGAAGCTGGGAGGTTTGGAGGACTGAGGCAATGCTGGGAAGCACCTCAACGCAGGGCGTGGCTGCTGGGAGGCACTCCAAACCAGCAGCTCTCCCTTTTCCTTGCCATTATGGACCACTGACTGTGGACCAGACACAGTCATGTGCTCAGTAGGACCCATTTCTTATTGCAAATGTAGTGATTGGCAAGTATTTCTTCCGGGAAGCTCCATGCATTTTGTAGGCATTGTCTCCAGGCTCCTTTAAGAAAGAAGAGTCACTAGATCCTTCCATGCCTGCTGGGCAAAAGCCATCTCAGAAGCACAAAGTGGTGGAATGAGGGAGTTGAGACCTGAATTCTAGGCTTGGCTCAGCTATTAACAGGTCTCAAGGAATCCTATCATATTTGCAAAAGAAAGGAATTCACTGAAATCCCTGTGAAGGTCTTTAAGGTTTTATGACTGTGGTTCTGGGGTTGAGGCTATGGGAGGCAGAGCTGCAGCCCTAAGGCAGGCATCTGAATCCTGTAACACTGTCCCTCTGCTCCCTCAGGCTCCCTGGGAATCCAGAACGGACCTGGGATGCCAGCCGCTGCAGCCGGGGATGCGCTTTCTGCCCGCTGCTGCCTGAGCTGCTAACCACAGACTCCTAACCCCATAATGACTTAACCATAAGGAATGTTTCTCGATTTGCCTTTAGATGCCTCCAGTTTGGCAGAGGGCACCCACCAGGCGGCCGGTTGGAAGATGTGTCACGGGGGTGATGCACTGGGAATCTTGGCAGGTTACTTAACCCCTCTGTGCCGCGGTTGTCTGGTGGATAAAATGGGAATTAACAATACCCCCTGGGTGGGGTTGGAGAATTGAAAGACTTAGCTTTAGAAAGGGCTTAGGGTAGTCCCAGCGCAGAGTAGCACTGTATGAGTATGACATGGAAATTTCTTTGTGGCACTGCATGATGTCTCTGGCTTCTTCCAAGTCTTAAACCCAATGATTCTTAGAATTCAATTCTATGGTTACAAACTCCTACCGTTCTCCGAAGCTTCGATTGTGCCACCATCCCCGATTTCAAGAAGCAAATGGGGTTTGTACGCTGCTGGGGAGCCCACCAAGACATCAGGACCCCTGCCTGGCTTGGAAACCTCATGGGCTGTTGCCCAAAGGTAGGCTCCGGGGGAGCTGGAGATGCTGTCATCTCTCGTGACCTGTGTTTCCTGGCTTCCTCTTTTACTGCGGAGGTTCCACTTCAGAGAAAGTGGAATTCCTAAGAATAATCTGCTTTGTTCTTATCTGTGGTCGCTCTGGACATAATTGTACACCGCCCGCCCCCACCTCTGTTGGTCTTAGCGGATGGAAAAAGTGCCCAGTCCAGACTCACTGCTTCCCTCCTACTTCCTGGAAACCTCCCAGGACACATCGTTTGCTCAGCACATTTCTGATTTCACTTCGTCATTCATTGAGAATGATGCTGCCCTGGGCCACACTTTCTCTCTTAGCTCCACCCTCTTAGCCCTCAATAAAAGGCAGGCAGAGCAGCCAGAGGAGCCAGAGAGGCAGAGAGGCTGAGACCAACCTAGAAACTTCCAGCTGCCACACACAAGCTCCCCGTTCCGCCGACATGAAGGTCTCCGCCACGCTTCTCTGCCTGCTGCTCACAGCCGCCGCCTTCAGCCTCCAGGTCCTCGCCCAGCCAGGTACGCCCCTCTCTTTCCCTTAGAAGCCCATCACCACATCTCCGGCTTCTCATGGGTCGCCGGGGCAGAAGGATCACCCACCACCTCCCGTTAGTGACTGCTTTCCGAGATCGGGGAAGTCAGAGAAGGACGAGGACTGAGCCTGATTACAGGGTTGCTCCCGGGAACTCCAGCAGTGGACCCCAAATCCAGTTCCCCCAGGACTCCAGCTTTACGATCACCTGCCCCTGCTCCTTGTAGCAGTGTTTGGGGGAACTGGGGTGATCAAAAAGAGGGGGCCTCTGGTGGAGGGTGTGCAGGGTATTTCCAGATGTGCTGGGGGAAAGGAGGAGACCCCGCATCTGGCCTGTGCTTCATTCTGCCCAGCATCCAGAGACAGGGCTGCGCAGAGGCAGCAGGGGTCAGGGACACGCACAACTTGGAGCCTAGAGGGGGACCCTGAGCTGATCTTCCCTGACCCTGAATATTTGGATTATTCGTTCCTCCCAGGATTCATGATTAAGGACACTCCCAGGAATTATCTAGTTTTAACAGTTCCCCCTTCCCTCTGTCCGTTATTAATGCTATGCACCCATTATAAAGCAGAGGAAACCGAGTTAGTATGACATTCTAGCTCTGAAGCATAGGCAGAAATATTGGGATTGTCGGGTCCTACCTCTACTCCTGACGTCCCTCTGCCTTCCCCTTGCTATTCCTCTCTGCTGTGATTAAGGTCAGAAGAATCTAGTCCATCCTGAAACACCTTTTCTTTGTGGTTTTATTTCCAGATGCAATTAGTTCTCCAGTCACCTGCTGCTATACACTCACCAATAAGAAGATCTCGATGCAGAGGCTGGGGAGCTATAAAAGAGTCACCAGCAGCAAGTGTCCCAAAGAGGCTGTGATGTAAGTTGAGAACCCCAGCCCTCCCTGGTCCATTTCTTCCTCAGGGAGCAAGGACAAAGCCTTACAAGCTTAGAGACATAGGACATCTAATCTAATATCCAAAGGTGCCCAATGGGAAAAGTGAGGCCACAAGGCAAAAAAGCGACTCCCAACATCACTCTCCATCTGGGTGCTTATGCAGAGACCCTCCCAATGTCTTTAGCGGGAAGTCAGGGTGGCTGCCAACTGGGACAGTCGCCTAGGTGCCCTCTTTCCACCTGCCTTCCTCTTCTCGTTCCCATGGCAGCCTTTTGGGGCAGAATGGGCTGGAATCCTAGGCGGAGATCTCAGTGGAACTCTATCTAACTGTATCCTCTCTCCCCCACAGCTTCAAGACCATCCTTAACAAGGAGATCTGTGCTGACCCCAACCAGAAGTGGGTCCAGGATTCCATGGCACACCTGGATAAGAAAACACAAACGCAAACTGCAAAGCCATGAATACTTACTCTGAAACTGAAGAATCTGAAACTTATTTATTTTCTTCTAACTCTCCCTAAATACCCTCTGATATTATTTTATTATAATTTCAAAGAGTATGAACATTGTTTATTGATACGATGCCTTAAATAATGTTAATCTTATTTAAGTTATTGATGTTTTAAATTTATCTCCCATGAATACTAGTGTTTTTTAAAATATGGAGACTTGGAAACAAACTGCTTTCCTCTGGGGGCCCTAGTTCCACCCCGGGGCTGGTGTGAAGGTCCTTGCAAGGATCATTAATGCGAGACTATGTTTAAAATTCTAAAGGATTGCTTACAGTGCCATTGTGGAAATGTGTATTCTGTAACTACTGATCAATACACACACACATATATATTTTTGTACAAAACCTGACTTTTGGTGTTTTCTTGAAGGAAATTCAAAAGCTGGCATAATCTTGGCGATGAGGGAGGAGCATGGTTGCAGAGGGTGGGCTCGTGTTGGGAGGAGTGACAATGTGAATTGGCTCTGGTCTTTTCCACTGGGTAGGCTCATCTGAGTGCCTATAGAAGAATCTTCAAGGCAGGACCCAGTCAGGCATTCCAGCCCTACCACTCCAGTCCCCGAGACGAACTGCCC
This sequence comes from Ailuropoda melanoleuca, assembly GCF_002007445.2. Classification (NCBI taxonomy): domain Eukaryota; kingdom Metazoa; phylum Chordata; class Mammalia; order Carnivora; family Ursidae; genus Ailuropoda; species Ailuropoda melanoleuca. Next base: position 8,579,161 of record NC_048230.1, read on the forward strand.
AGATCCCAGCTACCCTTGTCACCTGTTTATCAACACCTTGATCTCCTTTCTCACAGCCCTTGACCCCTGCCCTCGATCTCTCCCATAATCGAAATGCTAATACCCCCTAAGTCGGATACTTGCCCCCAACTTCTCCCCCTCCAAGAAACCCTCCAACTTAGAGTAATATAGGCACTGCAAACTTTGGGAAATCAAGGAGAGATTAAATGATCATTGATAAGATGGTTAGATTAAGATTTTGTAAAGAAGATATGACTTCAATTTATCCTTGATGAATGCACGACATTTTTCTAGAAAAAGATACAGTATCATTTAGAAGAGAAGAAAGAACTCTGTCTGCCTCTCTCTCTTTCCCTCTCTCTCTCTCTCAAAAAAAAATAGCTAAATAACCAACTAAATAAATAAATAAAATCTTACAAACGGGGGGGCTCCTGGGTGGCTCAGTTGGTTGAGCGTTGTCCAACTGTTGATTTAGCTCTGATCAAGATCTCCGAATTCCAAGATTGAGACCCGCCTTGGCTCTGTGCTCAGTGTGAGTCTGTTTTGTCCCTCTCCCTCTGCTCTTCCCTCCCACCTCTCACTCAAGCTTACACGCTCTCTCTCTCTCAAATAAATAAACTCTTAGAAGAGTGGAAGCAAGTACCTAGAGGTAGAAAGGATGATGGCGTGTACATAAAAGAGGGTGAAAACCAATCAGATGGGAGCAGGGGTCCTATCTGTGTCAAGGAATGGGGAAGTTTGGAAAAGAAGGTGGAGTAAAGGGTTCTGAATGTCAGTGTGGTAAGTCAGTACTCAACCTCATAGGTTAAAAGGAGATGTTGAAAATGCCTGGGCCAATGAGGAAGGACATCCCATGTTCGGAGGGTCAGAAGTGAGTTGGTAAATGTCACTTACTGGCTTCATACAAGCCTGGAGAAGTATGGACAAGGGAGAGGCTACTGCCATGACCCAGGCAAGAGATGATGAGTGCCTGAGTGTGGAGCCCAAGAAGCAGCTTTGGAGAGGAATGAACTAGGTAGAGTGAAATGCTGTGCACTGTAGACGGAGGAGAAGGCGCTGTGACCTAAGACATAGAAGTCCCTTCTACAACCCACATTCTAAGGAGACAGTTCCCCTGAAATGAGAATGTACTTCTCTCCACCACTATCCCCATTTCAATCCAAGGAGCTTGGGATCATCCATTTATATGGATGGGCCTCTTTTTCCTGAATGTCCACCCAAGGTCTACACTCGCTTACATGGCATTTGACCTCCCTATGAGGTATCGGATCCACCTAGGCACAGACAGCCCTTCCACTGAGGAAAGCAGATATCTTGCCCTAATTTTTTAAAGATTTTATTTATTTATTTGAGAGAGAGACAATGCATGGCACACAAGCAGGGGAGGGGGGTGCTGGCAGAGGGAGAGGGAGAAGCAGGCTCCCCACTGAGCAGGGAGCCCTACGTGGGGCTCCATCCCAGGACCCTGAGATCATGACCTGAGCCGAAGGCAGACACTTAACCAACTGAGCCACCCAGGTGCCCCAATATCTTCTCCTATTGAATAAATTCCACATGGTAAATGTGCAGATTCCTCAGGCCAATCTGGTGGGGAGATGGCTGCTGTATCAGGCTAGACCAGGCAGTGCCTTTGGTAGCTGGGGAAAACCCTGGCTGGCAGGAACACTCCAGTTCTAATCCCACTGGCAATGACTCACTCTGTCATTCAGGGCAGATTGAGTATTCCACCAGCAAAATGGGATGATAATGTGTTACAAATAGGAACTCAGCAGAATCTAGGTTCTAGGATCGGGGCGGGGGGCATGTCTTGGGAAAAGTCCAGGGTCCCTGGTTCAGGCTGAGGGATTCCATCAAAGCTCCAGGTAACACTCCCCAGAGCGCCCTGATACATCAGTCAGCAGACAATTTACTGGCTGCTTTCTATGGAAATCACTGACCCACATGCCATGTCCAACAACCCTCCCTGCCTCTCCTCTACCCCTCCAGTCTGCAACCTTTTTTGCTAACCAGGACTAAATCCCTGGTTGCAGCAGATGCCAGGAGGCAGCGGGAATGGAGTGCAAGCAAACGGTACAACCCCAAACAATTTACTGAGCATCAGACCCTCTAAGGCAGGGCAGATTTGAGGTGGAGGGTCTGGAAGGAGGTGAGACCAAGAGAGCGTCGATCCATGGGCTCAAGCCCAAAAGTAACCTGCTTACATTCCCTTTTCAAGCCACATCTATTCATTTTCAGGAAATCTTCAATCCATTTTTTTTTTCTCCAGCTAAGCATGGGAGTCCTTGCTCTTTGCATGATGAAACTATGAGCATGAAGCCCTGGCAAGAAGCCCTGGTTGAAGAAGGAATGCCAAGTGTGGTATATTCATTTCCTGTAGCTGCCAACAGTCTGTTCCAGGAAATCTATGCTTTTTCTATCATACTCAAAATCCTTCCAGCCTCTGCTGGATTCCGGAGCTGTTTCTACATCTTTTTAGTATTTGTTTTAACAGTACCCCACTTTCAGATATTAAAGTATCTATTAGTTTCTTATTGCTACCATAACAATTTATCATAAACTTAATGGCTTAAAACAATGCAAATATATGACCTTCTAGTTATAGAGTTCAGAGTTTAAAATGAGTCAGCAAGGCTGCATTCCTTCTGGAGGCTGTGGGGGAGAATCTGTTTCCTTGCCTTTTCTAACTTTTAGAGGCCACCTGCATTCCTTAGCTCATGGCCCCTTTCTCCATCCATTGTCGCTTTGAAGTGGGGAGGAGTGGAGCTAAAAAGGATCAAAGTTTTCATATGATTGAAATTAAGATGGCATTTATCTGAACTAGGTTGTTATACATGATAATGGTAATCTTCAGAGCAACCACTAAGAAAATAACTAAAAAATACGTAATAAAAGGAAAAAAGGAATAAAATGATACACAATAATATGGTGCTATCTATGTATCACAAAATAGTAATAGAAAGAGGACTGAAGTCAGTAATATGGCCAAATAAGATGTCCCTTGTTCATATCTCCCCCTAAACAACAACAGTTTTGCACCTCTCCATGGGCAAAAGTACCTTTGGGGGGCTGTGGGATCTGGCACCACACTCCAAGGAAGGAGTCATCTACCCACCCATGGGGCCCCAAGAATGCAGATATCAGTCCTGGCTGTGGAAACTGCAGGGACCTCTCTCGGCTGTGGTCTGGGAGCCCCGTGGAGAACACCATCTTAGACAATCACCTACAGATAAGAGAGCATCTGTGGAAGTCCAGGTTTTTAGTGGAGAAGTTTAGCACACTGTTGGAACAACAACAACAACAACAACAAAATCAAGTCTGAATGCATTGAAGAGGGCTTCCCCAGTTCCTCAGCTAAGTGGAAGGTGCCAAAGAGGTCCATTTGTCTCCTGCCTCATCCAAAGTACTGACTCATTGAGCTGCATGACTGAGGGGGTGAAGAAGGGCTGGCAGAGCAGCAGATAAGACTTTGAAGGCATTCAAGGGTCATGGATCCTACTAACTGCACCACCGACTCTGTCAAGAAGCCCGCCCACAAGCCACTGGAGACGTCTCATGGCAGATCCCCCTAAATGGCCCCTGGGCACCCAGCATTCCATGAGCCTCACCCAAACACCCCCAACCTGTGGCTATCTCCCTGTGAGTGCTCCTGACCAGGGCAAGAGCAAGCTTTGGTGGACAGCTAGTGGGCAGGCACAGAAAACCACCTGCAGCTGTGATCCAGGGAGAGACCACGAACATGAGCTTTATCTCGGCCCTTGAGGGAGGAAGGCAGACAGTCAGCACTTGGCCTGGTGTGTTGCAGGATCGAGAGAATGCATGCAAGCTTAAGAAATCTGTCACAAGGGGAAGCAAGAAGCATGGAACAGACATATATAGAGATATTCTGAGAAAGCCTCAAAATCACTAGCAGGGCTGATGGAAGGAAGTTATCTCCCAAAGTCCGTGAGTAAAAACTAGAGGAGGTGATTACTACGTCTACTCCAAATTCAAAGAAGCGAAAGAAGACTTCGAGGAACATGAAAAATCAAGGAAACATGATGCCACCAAAGGATCACAATAAAATTCCAATAACCCCGAAGACATGGAGATCCAAGACTTAATCTGAAAAAGAATTTAAAATAGCCATTTTAAGGAAGCTCAATGAGCTACAAGAAAACAGAGAAAGACCTTTCATCAAAATCAGGAAAACAAAACATGAACAAAATGAGAAGTTTAATAAAGAGGGAAGAATCATTAAAAAGAAGTTCTGGGGGCGCCTGGGTGGCACAGCGGTTAAGCATCTGCCTTCGGCTCAGGGCGTGATCCCGGCGTTATGGGATCAAGCCCCACATCAGGCTCCTCCGCTATGAGCCTGCTTCTTCCTCTCCCACTCCCCCTGCTTGTGTTCCTTCTCTCGCTGCCTTCTCTATCTCTGTCAAATGAATAAATAAATTCTAAAAAAAAAAAAAAAAGAAGAAGTTCTGGAGCTGAAGATACAATGAAGGAAATGAAAAACACAATAGACATCATCAACAGCAGAGTGGACCAAGGAGGAGAAAGAATTTGTGAAGAAGCCCTTAGAAATTATCTAGTCAGAGAAGAACAAAGAACAAAGAATGAAGAATACTGAAGAAAGCCTATATGATCTATGGGATATCATCAAAAGAAACAATCTGAATTATTGGTGTCCCAAAAGGACAGAGAGGGAGAAGGGGGCAGAAAGCTTATTTAAAGAAGTAATGTCTGAGAACTTCTCAGATATGGCGGGAAGATTTCAATGTTCAAGTTCATGAAATTCATAGGTCCTCAAACTAACTCAACTGTAAAAGCTCTTCTCCAAAGACATATTGGAATAAAACTGTTAAAAACCAAAGACAAAAAGAATCTTAACAGCAGAAAGAGAAAAGAAACTTGTAACTTACAAAGGAGCCCCTGGGGGGTAATCAGGGGATTTATCAGCAGAAACTTTACAGTAGGGCGAGAATGGGATGGCATAATCAAACCACTGAGAGAGGAAAACTGCCAACTCAAACACTACCTGGCAAAGTTTTGCTACAGAAATGAAGGCAATCTGAAGACTTTCCAAGACAAACAAAATCTGAGAGATTTCATTACCACTAGACCTGCCTTTCAAGAAATGCTGAAAGGAGTTTTTCAAGCCGAAAGGAAAGGATGCTAATTAGTAACATGAAAACATTTACATCACACTAGGAAAGCTAAAGAAACAGTCAAATTCAGAACACTCTAATACTATAATAGGGTACATATATATATTTTTAAAGATTTTATTTATTTATTTGACAGAGAGAGAGAGACAGCCAGTGAGAGAGGGAACACAAGCAGGGGGAGTGGGAGAGGAAGAAGCAGGCTCATAGTGGAGGAGCCTGATGTGGGGCTCGATCCCATAACGCCGGGATCACGCCCTGAGCCGAAGACAGATGCTTAACGACTGAGCCACCCAAGCGCCCCTATAATAGGATACTATAGTAAACACTTTACTATCAAGGTTAAAGGACAAAAGTATTAAAAATAACTATAACTACAATAATTTGTTAATGGTTACACAATATACAAAGAGGTTAAGTTGTTACCTAAACATGAAAGGAGGGATAAAAGTGTGAAGTTTTTGCATGCGGTCCAAGTTAAGCAATAGGCATAGAACAGACTGTTGTATCTGTAAGATGTATTATGTGAGCCTCATGGTAGCCTCAAAGCAAACATCTACAAGAGACACACAAAAGATAAAGAGAAAGGAATCAAAGCATGCCGTTATGGAAAATCATCAATTCACAATGGAAGGCAGCAAGAGAGGGAGAAAGGAACAAGGGAACTACAAAATAGAAAACAGTATTTTTATATTTTTATTTTATATTTATTATGTATTTAATTTATAGCATAAATAAATATTTTTATTATATATTTAATTTATAGCATTAACCAATACTCACCAACTGTGAATGGATTACATTCTCCAGCAAAGGCATAGTGTGGCTGAATAGGTTAAAAAAAAAAAAAAAAGACCCAACTATATGCATCCTATAGGAGACTCACTTCAACTTGAAGGACACACATAGGCTCAAAATGAAGGGATGGAAAAGGTATTCCATGCAAATGAAAACCAAAAGACAACAGGAGTGGAGCACCTGGGTTGCTCAGTCCTTTAAGCGTCTGCCTTTGGCTTGGGTCATGATCCTGGTGTCCTGGGATCGAGCCCCGCATCGGGCTCCCTGTTCAGCGGGAAGTCTGTTTCTCCCTCTCCCTCTACTCAGCAACACCCCTCCCCCTGACTCGTGCTCTCTCTCACATTCTCTCTCAAATAAATAAATAAAATCTTAAAAAAAAACACAAAACAAAAGAGAACAGGGGTAGCTATACTTATAGCAGACAAAACAGACGTTAAGCTGGAAACTGTAAGAGACAAAGAAGAAAAAAGAAAGATCACAAATAAAAAAACCCTAATTTTATACCTCAAGGAAACAGAAAGAGGGCACACTCAGCCCAAAGTTAGCAGAAGGGAGGAAATAACGAAGATCAGAGTGGAAATAAAGCCTGAAAAACAGTAGAAAAGATGGACAAAACTAAGGGCCTCTCATCAAGCCCCTTTTGCATGAGTACCGTCAGCAAGTGGCTGATGAGCTCGTAGTCTGTGTGTGTGGAGAGGGGGGCAGCTGAAGGCGGGCCAACAGACCACTGGTTTTCAAAACCTAGTCTTTGGATCCTTGAGATGTGTGCGAGGGGAAGGGATGTGAAGACTCCTGACTCTGCTTCAACCTGAGCAGACTCACTTTGAGTTTGTTCATAAATGTGGCTTCCCCTCCATTGTTTTACTTAGAATGATATTTTCCTAGATAATCAGATATTTTAAAAACCACAGCATTCCATGATCTTATTATGCACCTTGTAGCCTGTGGAACAGAGTGGTTTAAAAACATGTCTGCAAATTCTTTTATGCTCCTCGAAAGAAGAGCTGTGGTCTATGTTCTCTTACTTTGCACCTGGGAGCCTTAAGCGGTCATGTAAAATATTCACATCCAGCTCTGCAGAGGGACCTCTGGATAGACGGGGGTGAGGGGGGAGAAGATTCCATCTGATCTAACCCTCAGCTGTTTAAGACCTTCCAGCTCAGACACCTGACCCTGGGTGAAGGCCTCAAGATGACGCCAATCCCAGCCATCACCCAACTGCAAAGATGTAAAACAAAAACAAAAACAAAAACAAAACAAAACAAAACAAAACAAAACAAAAAAAACCCTGAGCAAGAACTGCCTGGCTGAGGCTAGTCAAGCCCCATATCCAAAGCCAAATCAATAATTGCCATTGCTCTAAGTCACTGAGTTCAGATGGGTTGTCACACAGCAGCTGATTACTACAATAGACACTACAGTTTCAGGTATTATTCTAAGTATCCTGAAACCTGTTTTTCTGCTAATGTTCTATTATTGTATTCTTTGGGTTTTAGAAAAGCCAGCAGGATTTAAAGCAGCAAAGGATTGTTTTCGTTCATTTTAAAGCCCAGCCAAAGTTTTATTGCCTTTCTGGAACCTGGCGTCCTAGAGATGCTATATGAAAGGAAAATTGGGGAAATCCCTTACATCTCTTTGATTTAGTAACCCTACTTCCTTTCTTTTTTCTACATAATAACGTGTTTCATTTCAAAAAAGCAGAATGCTTAGTAAGAGTTCTAGACAACCCACTACTCGGACAGAGCCTGCACCTCGCATGCCAGCCCTGAATTCAGATGGAAGGCGGGCCGGGGTCAATCATGCCTTCTCTCTGATTTCCTAATATCGTCCCCAGGGCAGGGCAATGGCTCAGCAGATGTGCCATTCCACCCTGTGATTCATTCAGAACTGAGTCCTGCTTGTCACCCACTCACTTTCTTTCTATTCCTGTCTACTCCTATAAAAGGCAGGCAGAGCCACCAGAGGGGCAGAGAGGCTGAGACCAGCCCAGAAACCTCCAGCTGCCACACGCAAGCTCCCTGCTCCCCGCCAACATGAATGTCTCCACCGCACTTCTCTGCCTGCTGCTTACAGCCATGGCCTTCAGCCTCCAGGTGCTCGCCCAGCCAGGTACGCCCCTCTCTCCTTCCCTTCGAAGCCCATCACCACATCTCCGGCCTCTCATGGGTCACCGGGGCAGAAGGATCACCCACCGCCTCCCGTTAGTGACTGCTTTCCGAGATCGGGGAAGTCAGAGAAGGACGAGGACTGAGCCTGGATCACAGGATTGCTCCCGGGAACTCCAGCAGTGGACCCAAATCCAGTCCCCCCAGGACTCCAGTTTACGATCACCCCCTCAGGGCAGTTCCTGCCCCTGCTCCTTGTAGCAGTGTTTGGGGGAACTGGGGTGATCAAAAAGAGGGGGCCTCTGGTGGAGGGTGTGCAGGGTATTTCCAGATGTGGTGGAGGGGAAAGGAGGAGACCCCGCATCTGGCCTGTGCTTCATTCTGCCCAGCATCCAGAGACAGGGCTGCGCAGAGGCAGCGGGGATCTGGGAAACTCATGACCAGGCGTGGATTGCTCAGAGCCTAGAGGGGGACCCATAGCGGCAGTGCCCCTGACCTGAGGAATTGGACTATTCTATGAGCCCCTCCTAACAACACCCAGAGCTGTCGCCAGTTCCTCTGCCCCTCTCAGTTGGCAGTGGTACCCTTCCATCGTTCAGTCCGTGCCAGTGCGCCTGAGAGTTTCAGGACGTAGACCCAGGACTTAGGGGGGCAGCTTCCCTTTCCTTTGACTCTCCTCCTTACTGTTCCCCACCTTAAAAATACAAAGTCCCAGCACACACCCTCAATAGCCTTTGTTGTTGTTTGAACAGACGGGATTAGCATCTCGACCACCTGCTGCTATGGATTTACCGCTAAGAAGATCCCCACGCAGAAGCTGAAGAGCTACAGAAGAATCACCAGCAGCTATTGTCCCAGGGAAGCCGTGATGTGAGTGATCCCATGACCACCCACACTCACCCCCCCCTTTTTTAAAAAAGATTTTATCTATTTATTTGAGGCAGAGAGAGCACAAGCAGGGGGGAGGGGCAGCGGGAGAGAGAGAGAGAGAGAGAGAGAAGCAGACTCCCTGCTGAGCAGAGAGTCCAATGTGGGGCTTGATCCCAGGACCCTGAGATCATAACCTGAGCTGAAGGCAGATGCTTAATCGACTGAGCCACCCAGGTGCACTCAACCCTTGACCTTGAGTTCTGCTCCCAGGCAGTGGATAGGGTTATTATAAGACTGAGTTGGAATTTAACCACTAGATGCTTAGACCAGCTCGAATCCAATCCCAGAAATTTTTTATGGGAAAAGTGAATTCGAGAAAATAGAGACTTCCCATTCCCAGCTCGCTGTCCAGATGTTGGTTCCAATGTCAGTTCCTTCTTCCAGGAGACAAGATGGTTCCACCCGGGGCCAGCCAAAGTAGCTGCTTCCCCTGAGGTTCCTTCCTTCCTCGTCTGTCACCCCAGGCTAAAGGGCCAGGCAGGTTTCCCATAGAATGGGTTACACTCCCAGGTTGAATCTTCAATATACTCTGTCTGACTGTCCTCTGTTCCCACAGCTTCAAGACCAAACTGGCCAAGGAGGTCTGTGCTGACCCCAAGCAGAAGTGGGTCCGGAATCTCATGGAGTACCTGGACAAGAAAACCCAAACCCCAAAGCTGTGAACACTCATGCCCACAGTGAAGCCAAGCCAATACCCAGGAGACAATTAATTTATATTCCCTATCTTTTCCAACACACCTGAGATTATTCTATTACAGTTCTAAGGAATATGAGATTTGTGCAATAATGTGAATTATAGTTTTTCTTCAGTAATGCTTTATGTCCTCTAAGTTGTTAATTTTTTTTAAAGATTTCATTTATTTATTTGACAGAGATAGAGACAGCCAGCGAGAAAGGGAACACAAGCAGGGGGAGTGGGAGAGGAAGAAGCAGGCTCATAGCGGAGGAGCCTGACGTGACTCGATCCCATAACGCCGGGATCACGCCCTGAGCCGAAGGCAGACGCTTAACCGCTGTGCCACCCAGGCACCCCTAAGTTGTTAATTTTTTAATTTAATGTGTTCTGGAATTGGATGTGCTTTAAATGTAAACCCTTGGACACATCACATCACTTCAGCCCCCTGAAACCTGTAAGATGCTCCTTTTCTCTCTACCTCACTGTAGTATTGTGAAGATCCTTGCATGAATCAATGCAAATATACATATATTTAATTTTTAAGAGGGGGATGTCCCTATAAAACCATAATATTATTATAGAACTGAATATTTTTACATGTACAACCCTTGAATTTTCACACAAAATATATTTTTGGATAAAACTTGACTTTGATGCCTTTTTAAAGGACAAGATAAAGCTGGTGGGAGTATCAGGGAGAGGAGGGCCGGTTTCCGAAGGTGGGGCTTGTGTTCCGGGGGAATGGGCATATGGTGGATTCTGGCTTGCCCCCAGGCTGGGCTCACCTGCATGGCAAGGAGAGCCTGGTTGGCTGGAGCCAGGTGTAGCCAGCTCTGCAGCTCTAGCTGACATCAGCTCCAGCCATTTGTCCAAATACCTTCTTCCTTTCCAAACTCATTTCCTTTCTCACCATCCCACACCCTACCCCATAGCCTCTTCCCTCAGCTGTTGCGTCAGTCTTGTGGCTGGCTGGTTTTCTTTCTTCTAACCCTTGAATTCAGAATAATACAAGTATCACCTGCATTGAGGAACCAGGGAGGGAATCAACAGATGACCTCAGAAGTTCCCTTCCACATCTGGGAACCACATGTCTTAATGATTTCTATCTCTACAGGTTGAGGAAGCACAAGGAGGGTAGGAAGAAGGTATGGAGGGTATGAGCAAGGAGGATATGGCCAGGCAGCATACTGGCAAACCCTTGATAACTTCAAGCTGAGCTTCTTAGAGAGAGAGGGGTTGCATCAAAACTCTAATAGAAGTTTCAAGGTGTCAGGAGAAATCAGACACTGTGGTGGCAAGTGGACAATTCATTGGTGACTATTTGCTGTCATCGTGGATGCTCAGGCCAGGTCCAACAGCCCTTGCTGCCCCTTCTCCATCCCAACAGTCCTCATCCCCAAACATCAGTAAGGAGCGTAATCTCAAATGCTAGTGGGGAACAACAGTAGGCCGACAAGGCGTAGGAGGGAAATAGATCGTATAGTGCAACGAAACACTGCAAGCCCTGTGCTGCGGGCAGATATCAGGAGTAGGACGGGCAAGAAGAAATGGCTTCCATGTGCCCAGGGCCGAAAAGGATCTGATCACACTCTCTTTGTCAAGCTTACCTTTTCATTCTCAAGGAATTCTGAACTCATTTGTCCTCACTGGGCCTCTTTGGACACAGAGCATTAAAGAGAAATTCCAAACCACAACCAGGAACAGAAGCTGGTACGTAACTGGGCATGGAGTTTAATGGGATGCAAAAATCAGACTGGGTGCACCACTAATGTGCCTAGTAAATTAGGGCAAGTTACTTTTCCTCACTGGGGCCCCATCCATGGAGATTTGGGGAGATCAATGGCTTGCATAGTGGCATCAACATCCCTTAAACATTAATAAAAATGTAGATTTCCAGGTACCATCACCAAAGATTCTAATACAGAGTGTTGGGTGGTCAAGGTGCCCCTTCCAACTTTTTAACTGGTTCCCAGCCCTGTCTGCAGAAGACTGAAGGGTACACCCTGATGTCCTCTTTCAGATCAGTGTGGTCTCTGGGCTTGACCTGCGCTTCTGGCTTAGACATGAAGAGTGCCTTTGGTCTGAACTTTACCACCTCCTACACTTGGCTGTCAGGCATGCACCAGCCTTGAAATAGCTGAAGTTGTAAATGCCCACCACATGTTCACGTGTTGTTCTGCATTTTCCAGCCTACATTGCATTTATTTAGAGCCATGTGACTGGATTCTAACCAACTGGGTAAGGACCAAGATGATGCAAGCCCCTTCCCCAAAAACAGCTCATATTTCTGGGCTTCTCTTCCTCCGTCATGCTGACCTTGGAGGCAACGTGCTCCAAAAATCTCAGCTTTCAGATGGAGGCAACCCATGTCCTTAAACCACTGGAGGAGAGCCACTTGGCCTACCCTGCTCTGTGACAGGCAAAAGAAATAATTCTTTGTTAGGTTAGGCCACTGAAGTTCGGAGCTTATCTTAACCCCAATTAATAGAGGAATTGGTACAATGATCGTGTATTGCTAGTAGAAACCTAAAATGTGTAGCATTGACTCGACATTTGGCAGCAGGCAGTGAGACAGCTATCTCAGGTGGAAAGGATGGCGAACCTTGTTACAAAGTGTCAAAGCTGTCAGGTTCTCTCTGCTGAAATTATAGCTCCAAGGAGAGAGTTTTTAAAATATGCATTAGTAATGCATTGGTTGGTTTTGTCTTCATCGGTCAGGGTATTGAGAGAAGGACATGAACTAGGGAAAGCATTGACTTGTTTTAAAGAAAAAATGAAATGGAATACAGCCCACAAATTCAGAATCTTACATTGTTGGAAAAGTCATCTGTTCATAGATCCCAAACATTAAGAGAAGGTTTAATTTAAGAAAAAAAAAAGGTAAAAAGATTTCAGTAATAAAAATCCAAGAAAAAAAAACAACAACTTTGAGTTGGATGAAGTGACTGAGGGCAAAAATCAGATTGAAGTTGTCGCCTTGCCATTTCAAGCCTCATTAAGAGGAAGGGGGAGAGAGGAAAAGGCAGAAAAATAATTTGAGAAGTATATTTAGAAAGAAACAGGCTGTGGCTATTGGCAGATGGAATTGGCTGAGTGGAAAGAGATCAGAAGCCTGCTACGTTCTCAAGAGAACTAGATTATATTGCCAATAAAACCATGAATGAGCCTGTGCTGAAAACAAGAAGCCATTGACTGTTCGAAATGAAAAAAAATTTCAAGCTCTACAGTGTAGCAAGTCATCTTCCAAGAGTGCAGAGCCCCCTAGGGGAATATGCCCCTTCCATACCCACCTCAGAGGCGGCCAAGGGAAATAATGTGGAAGGAAGGACCCCACAAAAGCAATCAGGAGCCAGGATCAAAAAGACAAAAGAGCTTCCCCAGATTGCAGAATCCCAGCTTAACCAAGGGTGAGGGACTTATACAACATCTGCCTGAAGGATTGCAGGATCGCTACAGAGAACTGGCCGCTGGTGCGCCATCTTCCCCTCCATGAATGAAGGCTTGGTTGCAAGCACCTGTCCTCTTCAAACTTGATATGTTATGTCTGGGGCAAATAACTGGTCTTTTTAGTTCAGAGGTCCTGGACAAAGTAGATCCAAGCCCTCACCTGACAGAGAAGTCCACTTGCTGTCCAGAGATCCTGGACATTTAGTTGGATGCAATGACTTTATAGGACTTTGGGTTGGTCTCTCTTGGGGATTGGTTGATTGCATTAACCTATGTTGAGAAGCAGTGAGCAAAGGACAGGCTGCATAGAAACTATTAGCACTATCCAAGTCTTCACGTGTTCTTCTTCATTTCTCAGCCTTCTTTGCACTTGGAGTCATAGGACGACTTAGGGCCACGGGATGGAGACACACTGGGGGGTAGAAGCTGCTTCCATGCCTGGTCTTTCAAGTCCCCAATAAAATCTATCGACCCTCTCTCCCTTGCCTCAGTGAACTTGGGGGTCACGTGTTCCTGATGCTGGCTATGATTTACAAGCAGCTGTATTGCTCAGTCACTCCTCAGAAAAGAGTGCCTTGGGCAAGCTGCCTGACCAATATCAGGCCGTGACATGAACAACAAAGAAATACCTGTCGCAGTGAGCTGCTGAGATTTCTGTGCTTGTCGAAGACACATAGGCTAGCGTTACGGTGACCACTGATGCCAAGAAACAATTTCACCGTCGTGTCTCCATTTTCATCATCGTACAAAGGACAAATCTGGTTGCCCCAAGAGGATTACACAAGATAATGTAATGAGCGTGCAGAATATTTTAAACAAAAGAGCTTTGGCTTTCCTCAGGGCAACTCTGAGAAGCAGGTTTCACTTTTGTAAAGGACTTCACGAGAAAGAGGATGCTGCTTACCTTCCCTAAGCCTCTTTTGTCTCGTTTGTAAAATGAGCTTCATTAGAATACCTACTGGGTAGATTTGCTGGGATGATTAAACGAGAACCCACAGGAAATGAAGCAATGCCGTGCTCGCGTACGCTGAGTAAGTCGGCATTGCCACTGACGACCTGAGCTTTGTTAGACACAGTGTCAGGGTTTTTATGCGAACGTATGTTTGGGGTGATCTTCCTCCAAACGTAGCAAGAAACTGCAGACACGGTCTCAGTGACCCTTGAGAGAGGTGGAACACCCTACTTGGTTCTGCATTGCACAAGGAAAAGGGGGTGCACGGGCTACGATGTGGTAAAGCTTTCACAAGATGGGGAGTCACGAGATAGAGGTTCTAAAATCAGGCTCAGCCTAAAACACACCATGTTGCCTTAGGGATTTTGTCACTGGTCCCCAGGTCTCTATTCTTTTTTTTTTTTTTTAAAGATAAGGCATGGGGGTACCTGGATGGCTCGGTCGTTGGGCGCCTGACTCTTGATTTCAACTCAGGTTGGGATCTCAAGGTCCTGGGATCAAGCCCCACATCGGGCTCCATGCTCAGCACGGAGTTTGTTTGAGAGTCTCTCTCTCCCTCTTCCTGTGCTTCTCCCTCTGCTCTCTCTCTAAAAATAGATAAAATATTTTTTTAAAAAATTGGGCTAGAATGAATTTAATAATGTCTCTTCCAATTCTGTGTATAACTTTGCATTATTGGAGGAAATCTAGAACGCAGCTAAACACACACACACACAACCCAGAGTCCAGATTCCTGGGATCCTTTTCCACTGATCCTTCATCCTTCCTTGGAAAACACTCAGGAAGCTAAGATTTTGTTTTCACAATGAGGAACTCATTTCCTTCCCATCACTCAGTCATTCCCCACCAATGCCTCACATTTATCAGACACCATACCAGAGAAAGTAGTGGATCTAGCTTAGGTCACTTCTGAGTAATAAACCCTCCAGGAAGAAAGACAAATCAGCTGGAGAAGTTGCTCCCACTGTTAGAGACAGCCAGGCAGCTGGATGGAACAGCTGCTGAACTTGGACATCTAAGATTCAGTTTATTCATTCCCACCGAGGTGTCTGTGGTCCAGGTTAAATCCAAAGTCCTGCAAGGAAAACACAAAAGTGGCAAGTCACTTGCTGATAAGGCCCTCCAAACACCCAGCAGTTGTGAAATTATTCCTTCTAAGGAAATGTAATTGCTCAATCACATCAGCCAAACACCTCCGAGGTCAAGAACATTCCAAATTTGTTGCTTGGGCACAAGTTTTGAGACCCTGCGTCTCCCACAAATGCAACTCAGGCGTTTCTGGAAACTAACCCCAGGGTAGCATTGGAAGCAGGGAGAAAACTGGGGAGAAGATATGGAGAAAGCCATCTGGCAGAACTCGGAGTCCTTTTCTATCTCCCCTGTCTGGCAGAATCTCCCCCATTTCCTAATAATAATAATAATGATAATAATAATATAATAAACATGAACTTCCACTTACTAAACAACTACAGTGATCTGGTCACTCTTCTGAGCACTATATATCTTTATTCTATATCTATATATAAACTCACTTAATTCACACAATAATCCTCTAAGATAGGCATGACTCTCCCCATCTTAACCTAGCAGAGATTGATTAGTAAGTTGTCCATGGCAACAAAGCTAGTTAGTGGTAGAGCCATTCTCCAAACTGAGGACCGTGATTCCAGAGTCCACACTAGACCACCTCACCTGGAGTTGAGCAGGAGAGAATAAGGAAGATCCAGGTTTTCTAGTATCTATTTGGTTCCTTTTTTTTTTGAAGTATTTTTTATTTTATTTTATTTTATTTTTTTATTATGATATGTTAGTCACCACGGTCATCATTAGTTTTTGATGTAGTGTTCCATGAGTCATTGTTTGCGTATAACACCCAGTGCTCCATGCAATACATGCCCTCCTTAATACCCATCACCGGGCTAGCCCATCCCCCCACCCCCCTCCCCTCTAAAACCCTCAGTTTGTTTCCCGGAGTCCATAGTCTCTCGTGGTTCATTTCCCCCTCTGTTTGCCCCCTCTTGGTTGTCCCTTTCTTCTCCTAATGATCTCCCTGCTGTTCCTTATACTTGGTTCCTTTTTGAGTGGTTGTAGACCTATTATTCTAGACTGGAGCTTAGAGACCATGGGGTCCAGTAAGGACACTCTCTTAATCCTGTGCCCATGACAGACATCATCAGTCAACCACACACTGTCTTCTACTAATCCAAGGCAAGGCCTCAGAATCCTTCTCAACACACTTCTCTGTGACCTGTACCTATCAATCAATTTGATATTTGAGTGTGCAGGAAAAACCAGGAGACCCTTGCAACGTCTCCATGCCAATATTTAATTCTGTAATTCACCACACTGACACCATTAAAGACCACCTCTCTTTCACCATCTCTTATTAGAGGACCTAGTGTTGTGCACAAAAAGGATACATGCTGGGTTCCTATCTCCTCTTTCTCTTTGATATTTTTAGCTACCAGTCACCTTGTCTAGAATGTGTGCTCAGGAAGTGAGGGTGAGCTAGATTCCTGGTTTCCAAATGTGTTTCTTGAACCCTTGGGGAGGTGAGGGCATAGGGGACCACCCATTCTGCTGCAAATAGACCCCTCCACCACAGTGTATTTGATGTATAGGCTTTTGCTATTTCATTCCATTTAGGGGGAAAGGGTTGCAGCTAAGCAAATAGTTTAGAAATGTGTACGTATGCCCATACTGCTCTCCACCATGGCTGTGCCAACTTACATTCCCGCCAACAGTGAAGGAGCGTTTCCTTTTCTGCACACCCTCACTGACACTTGCTATGCCTCGTCTTTTTTGACAACTATCCTAACAGGTGAGGGGTGCTATCTCATTGTGGTTTTGATTTATCTTTCTGGGGAGGTGTTGGTCACAGTGTACACATGTTCAGTTATAAAATGAGTAAGTTTGGGGGAATCTAATGCATGTCGTGATGACTATAGTTAATAACACCATATTCTATTCTTGAAATTTGCTAAGAAAGTAGATTTTAAGTGTTCCCACCACATCAGAAAGTTGACTATGTGAGGTAATGGACGTCTAAGTTAACTTGGTTACAGTAAACACAATATATATGTACATCAAACCATCACACTGTACACCTTAAATATAAATAATCTTTATTTGACAGTTATCCCTCAGTAAAGCTGGGGCAAGAATGCCCAGGAAGTCAAGATCAATAGGAAGGAGCCAGTCATATCCTAGGACAGTAAAAATCCCAGGGTCCCAGAGCCTATGACCAGGAGATTGAATCATGGGGGAGCAGTTCTCATGTGCTACAAGTCCCGGATGCCCAGAGGCCTGGCAATGTTCGGAGCTACTGAGATCTCTCCATATCCGGGCGGGGGGTGGGGGGGGCTAGCAGGAGTTTTAGGACCCCTTCCTGGCCTCCAAATCCTAAAGACCACCATGTGAACACAGGGACAGGGCAGGGTGGGGGAAGTGCTTGGATCTCCTCATCTTCACGCCCTTGGTTTCCCGTTTTTCCCCCCAACTACAGATGTTTCATTTCAGAGAAAGCAGAGCTTTTAAGAATGATCCTCTCACGACATGAACAGACATTTCTTGAGAGGACATACAAATGGCATCAGGGACATACAAATCAAAGCCACAATAAGATACCATCCCACATCTGTCAGAATGGCTAAAATGAATAAGTTAGGAAACAAAAGATGTTGGCAAGGATGTAGGCAAAAGGGAACGCTCTCACACTGTTAGTGGGAATGCAGGCTGGTGCAGCCACACTGGAGAACAGTATGGAGGTTTCTCAAAAAGTTAAAAATAGAGCTACCCTGTGACCCAGCAATTGCACCTGGGTATTAACCCAAAGGATACAAACGTAGTGATCCAAAGGGGCACCTGTTCCCCAGTGTTTATAGCAGCAATGTCCACAACAGCCAAAATATGGAAAGAGCCCAGATGTCCATTGACAGATGAATGGATAAAGAAGATGTGGTGTGTATATGCAATGGAATATTACTTAGCCATCAGAAAGAATGAACTCTTGCCATTTGTAATGACATGGGTGGGACTAGAGTGTACTATGCTAAGCGAAATAAGTCAGTCAGGGAAGGACAAATAACATGTGATTTCACTCATGTGTGGAAATTAAGAAACAAAACAGATGAACATAGGGGAAGGGAAGAAAAAATAAGAAGAAAACAGAGAAGGAGTCAAACCATAAGAGACTCTTAACTCTAGGAAAGAAAATGAGGGTTGCTGGAGGGGAGGTGGAGGGGGATGGGGTCATTGGGTGATGGACATTAAGGAGGGCACTTGATGTAATGAGCACTGGGTGTTCTATGCGACTAATGAATCACTAAATTCTCCCTCTGAAACTAATACTACACTAAATGTGAACTAACTTGAATTTAAATTAAAGAGTTTAAAAGAAAAAAGGACGATCCTTTCAGATTACTGTCCAAGCTCAGTCATTTCATATGCACACATTCTACACTTGGAGCCCCAGAATGGATGACAAATGTGCCAAGTGCCCCCCAACACACACACACACACCCCAGTTTTCCTCTTACATCCTATTAACTTCCTGGGACCTGGGATTTGGTCAGCAATTAAGCGCTTCTGTCTTCATGACTTGCTCATGACCCTGGCCAGGCAAAGGCTTCCCTGGAGGCTTCCACCCTCCCTGCTCTTTTTCAAAGGTGGTCAGAGTAGCCAGCATTGCAGAGAGGCTGAGACCAACCCAGAGACCCCCAGCTGGTACACTGAAGCTCAGATCCTCACTGTCTAGCATGAAGGTCTCGGCAGTGCTTCTGTGCCTGCTGTTTTCAGTGGCTGCCTTCAGCACCAGGTGCTCGCCCAGCCAGGTAAGCCCCTCTTGCCCCACGGAAAAGCTGACCGCCTCCAGAACGGTGAAAGTAGCAAGCATCTGCAAAGACTTGCTGCAAGCCTGCATTTTCAAGATGGGAAAACAGGTGCCATGAATGGACAAGATGTGCCCCTACCTCATGATGAGTGGAAGAGCCAGAGCTAGAAATCCAGGCCACTGAGGCCAGTCCCCACATTCTTTCTGGACATGACTATGGAGAATGATGCTGTGTGCATCCATGGTCTGGCTGCCCTTGCAGTGCTCGGGGATGAGACCCACAAAAGAAAGACCCTCTGTTACTGTGACACGGAGCCCATTTTTGTCAGTAGCGGAGAGGAAAAAAATCTTTTGATTGTAGACCCAGAATTTTTACCAAACTTAAAGACGGCTTTCATGAGCAATGGTTAGAAGAGGGAATAAGGTCTCAGTAGAATCTCAAGGTGACATGTGTGACTCTGTTCAGGAAAACGGTCTAGGTGTTCATATCATAGCTCATTTTTCCATCCTGTGATGACTTAGATTTATTGAATGTATCAGTCCAAATAAGATAATGCATGCCGTGGTAGCAAACACTCCTAAGTCATCAGTGGCTTAAAACAACTAAGGTTAGTGTCTCACTGTACCAAATATCTATAATGTATTGGCTACAGCTTTATCCTCATAGACTCGGGATTCTAGATCAAGGAGCAGCAGCTCTCGGGAATGTCGCTGCTTCCTGTGATAAAGGAAAAGAAAGTTCTCGGGGTTTTGCATGGACAATTACAAACTCTGGCTCAGAAATGATACTTGCCACTTTGTTTTCTCACTTATTGGCCAAAACTAGTTGATGGTTCCAACCAACCAAAGGTGACCAAGAAATGCAGGTCTACCAACTGTCCAGAAAGTAGAGAATGGAGAATATTTGGTGAACGGTACTATGACTATCACATAGTCACACAGCTCCTCACAGTGACAGAACTAGAGCGAGCTTATTGCATTGACCAAGATTTTCCCATACCTTTGTTGGTGGGGGTGGGTCCTAGCTGGAGACACTGAATCAAAGGCAGAGACACAGGACCTCAGAGCAGATGGATTCTACCTGGAACCCCTTACATTTCCTTACCTTCTCTGAAATATCCTTCCTTTCTTACAAAGTCATGTGTTTAAATAACTACATATCATTAGTAGCTCATGCCTTCTATTTAGTTCTCCCCCAAATTTAGCTTCTATCCCAATGATCAGCTGCTTTAATTTGGCCAGTAGGAAGTCCTCTATCCAGTGACCACAGAGCTACAGAAGAATCACAAGCCGCAAAAAGCTGTGATATAAGTAGAAAAAACTCACCCTCTCCCAGCCCCCCAAATTCATTTCTCAGGGGCAGGAGTACAAGGATTGTGTCAGAGTTACTTGGGGTCCTGGACTCAGAGAGCTCGACCTCTATAATCCAATCCATGAATTTTTGCAACAGGAAATCTTCAGTCCTAGTTCTCTGCCTGGAGGCTTGTTCAGTTTCCACTAGTTTCTTTGAGTCATGAGCAAGGATGGCTTTACTGGGCTATCAAGAGGGACAGCTAACCCCCAGATTCCCTTCCTTCCTCTGCCCCCTTCCTTCTCTCCCATGGCAACCCCTTTTCCCCATGGCAGATGGTTCTGAAAGGTTTCGAGTTAGACGGACACAATTTTTGAAGAGGATCCCTCTTATTGTTTCCCCTCTCTCCCACCAAACAGGCCAAGGAAATGGTCCCAGAGAGAAGTGTGTCTAGGACGCCGTGAAGTACTTGGCCCGAGATCCCAAACTTCAAAGCCATAAACATTCACCTTTTTGAAGCCAAACCAGAGCCTGAGAAATGCTTGACTCATTTTCCCTGGTCTTCTTAAGATTCATTTTGAGATAATCTCATCACATTCCAAAAGGAATAGCTTTTGTTTAATCATTTTAATAGAACACACTGCATTTAAGTTACAGACACTTTAAAACTTCTTTGCCATGAGTATCAGTCCTTTTTAAAATATAAAGCTTCAGTCAGGTCCCTTCTGCTCTGTGAGCCCAACTCCATCCTTGCCAAGTATGAGGAATGTGACTTCTCTCCTCCCTACCTCCCTAGAATCTTATAGAAGTCCTGGCAAGGATCATCCATATGAAGATGTTCTGTATTTTTAAGAAAACACTGCTCTTATAAACCAAGGGTATGATTCATAAAATTAAAGTAAATCTTATTTTAGGAATATATAAAAATAGATATTTTTCATCACAGTCCGCACTTGCAATATTTGTGGGGAATCTATATTGAGCTACAGGTGGGGAGAAAGATGGAAGTAGGGGTGAATGGTGTGGTTGTGGGGGAGGGGCTGTGTTCCTGACAAATGACCTTTTGGCTCAACTGGTCTTCAATGTGATTCGGGGTAAAACTGACAGGACCAGACACACACTTTCCATCCCTCTGATTGTGGTCCCCAAGAATGGTTTCCCAGACCCCATGTACTTGAGCCACTTATTCAGCAGGACTTTCATCACAATGCCTTCCTTGGCCAACCTCACACTTGTCCCAAGCCTCTCCAGTGGCCTGGGGCTGCAACCTGTTGCTTCTCCCTGTGCCTGACCTTCCTTTCCTGATCACCCTCCGGCCACAAGTACACAGACAATACAAATATTGGGAAATCAGAGGAAGTCTAGATGGCCCTTGGCAAGACGTTTATTGAGACTAAGGCTTTACAGGCACTGAGAGAGGCTTCATCCTGGGACTTGAGCCAGGTCTTGATGGATGGACAAGTGCTGGGGCTTTTTTAAAAGGTATTTCAGGCTAGGCAAAAAGAACACAGGTATGGTTTGAGCAAATGCCGAGAATGTGATGTGTTTATCAAACTGGGTGGAAGCCTGTTGGGAAGGTGTTAGGGTTAGGATCGAGGTGCAGCTGTGGGGGAATCTGGGAAGGAAGGTTGAGGCCAGTCAGTCTAGGAAGGTGAGGAGTTTGGGCTCCACTCATATGGTAAGAAGTAAGATGAATATGTCATATCAACATGTCATTTTTTTTCACCCCAATTAGGACACATTTGAGAATAAAAGGAGGCACCATTAATAATCATGCTGGGACAACATATGTAAATTAACACCATCCCAAAGCATCTGGTCACCCTCGCAGGAAAGGGTCATAGGTGCCCTATGGTGTAACCTCACATGGTCTGAGGCGCCAATCTGGAGGGCCGATGCCCCACTCCTTTGTGTTCCATCCAGCAGGGTCACTGCGCTGCATAGCTCCAGGGGGCACCGTTCACACTGAAGCCAACTTTGGGTCACTATGTGTGGTGGCTATGGCACAAGGCCATATAAATGGCAGCTTGAGGCTCTAGGAAGAACACTGACCTGGGGGACAGGTGAATTCCATTTTATCCCCAGAGTCCATCTCCCTTACTATGTTACCTGGGGTCTTGATTACCCCATCCATCATTTGAGAATAATCGAGTTTTAGGGAGGGAACTAAGAAATCTAACAAATGACCTCACAAAAATCTGCTCTGAGAGCACTTTTCTTGGAACACATGACTATCTCCACCCACTGGAGCAGGGAAGGCTGTACTCATGCTCCCAAGTCAGGCAGGCAGAGGTCCCTGGCACACCTACTCTCTTTCCGAATGAGCCTTTCTCAGAAGCTTCTCTGCGACAGCCTCAGGTGGAAGCATGGACCCCAGGAGCCAGCAGAGAGGTTCTAGGGACTACTGCAGAATGGCTCCCGTTCAGAGCGATCACTGCACCTCACTTCAGGGACAGCAAGCCTCCCTGCCTCTCCTGCAACCTAGCGGACTTCAGCCTCGAACGCCAATCAGGGAGACATCTTCCAACGTCAGCATGTTCAGGAGGCAGGCACCTGCAGACCACCAACGGTGTGGCCACAGGACACCTCCCTGGGGTCAGCAGACCTGCTGGTCCCTGACAAGTCTTGAAGAGGGGGTCAAGAAGGGAGAGCAGATGGGAAGAAGTACCTTCCATTTGTGAAAAACTAAATAGAATTTGCTCATATCCCTGATGCCAGACCCTCTATCTATTCTTTCAAGAATAGAATCCTAAACTCAACTCACTTCTAACTGGGCACAGCATCACCTGCCACTGGAGTATGAAAGTGTGGGCGCCAAGTATTGGGGGTCTTTAAGTCTTCTGACGGTACACAGATGCCCAACCCAGAACCAGCGATATCATCAGATGGTTTCTCATGGAGCCAACTCTTTGATGGCAATTGTCCTGCAGAGTACTGGAGGGTATACAGCAAGCAGGACCCAACAGAGAGAATTTGCACCTTAGAAGTCACAGGGCAGGTCTTGGCCAATCCCACAGGAAGCTTTAGAACTGGGATAACCCAAATGGGCAGGAAGACCCAGGCTTTGATACCCCACATCAATCTGTCATTGAGGCAGGCTGCTCCCGGAAAAGGGCATGACTCCAGGCAATACAGCCCCTCATCAGCCAAGGGCAGTTCCTACAAAGGAACAGTTTAGAGCATTTGGCTGCCAACACACTCAGTAGCTGGGGAAGGAGCACGCCAGTCCTGGGTGGGAGGATCTGGCAGCACGCCAGGGAATCCACCACGCCCCAGCCTGGTGCTGCTCACCCACTGGGTTATACAAAAGGTCCTAGAAAACTCCTCTGGGAATCTGTTGAGACTCTTTTTCTCATGCAACTTGTGAAAGGAAGGCTAGCGGGGTGAACTAGCAGCCCCTCCTCACTGCTGCTGCTGGTCTTCAGGCTGTAAATAATACTGTGATATTGTGATTTATAATTAGAAATATACATTTGATATTCAATCTTATTTTTGGCACAGAGCTCCTAAAACCCTCCGGAGTTTCCTGTAATGAGAGCTGTAAAGATGTCTTTTGTTATGTTAATGCGGTGACTTTTGGAAAACACCCAAGAATGGGGGCAGGCTGCTCCTAGAGCCAACCTGGCAACAAGAGGGTTGGAACTTTCAGTCCCAGACCCCCGATCTCCAAGGAGGGGAGAGGGGCTGGAGACTGAGAGGCATCACCAACAGCTAGTGACTTAATCAATCACGACTATGTAATGAAGCCTCCTCAAAACCTCAGAAGGACAGGGTTCAGAGAACTTCTGGTTGTTGAACAGGTGGTGATTTGGGGAGAGTGGTGCCCTACAAGACAGCATGAAACCTCATGCCCTTTCCCCATACCCTGCCCTATGGCTCTCTTCCAGCTGGCTGTTCCTGAGTGAATCCTTTTATAACAAACCAGTAACCTCATAAGTAAGTGTTTCTGAGTTCCGTGAGCCGCTCTACACATCAATCAAACCCGAGGAGGGGGTCGTCAGAACCTCTGATCTATAGCCAGCCCGTCTGGAGCAGGGGTGACAAACCTCAACTTGCAACTGGTGTGTGCCGTCTTGTAGGACTGAACCCCTCACCTGTGAGATCTGATGCTATCTCCAGGTAGATGGTGTCAGAAGTGAGTCGAATTGCGGAACACCCAGCACATTTCGGAGAACTGCTTGGAACACGCACATACATACACACTGAAACTAAGATCCGAATCTTAGATGCTTACTACTCCTTCCTCGAACACTCATTCTGGAGTTCCCTCGACCTCAGCCAATACCTCCCCTGGTCTAAGTGGCGTGACTTCAGCATTGACTCAGACCCTCCTTCCTGAGGAGTTCAGTCCCTGGTCATCAAGCTCCTCTCAGGCGGTGACAGAACCCAAACTGGGGGACGGTGTGCCAACAGGTACCCAAGTGGGTCTCCTGGGAGCCAAACAGAGACTCCTTTGCCCCCTTCGGGTAAAAACAGCTCCGCCTCCTCTTGATGGCCTGGGTTAATCGCCGGGCCGGGATGGTGACTCCTTCCTCTCCTTGCCTGTGGGTCTCTTAGGCGGCAAGCCTAACGAGACAGAGTGTAGCCATAGCTTGAGGTTTAATGGGAGTCCTGCTGCAAAACCTGGTTTTTCTTCTTCAGGGAACCAGGACTTCTGAACCCACAGAGCTCTCAGTTGCAGGGATAGGAAACACAAGGTCCCCCAAGTGAGTCACTAGGAGTGATGGTAAGTAATCACTCCTACGTCCACCTCTTGATACCTGGATCTGTGATTTTTACCAACTGGGCATACAGCAATATTTGTTAGTTGATTTAGGGTATATATCTTCCCCCAAAGACTCTAGTTTGAAGTGTTAGGGTTGGGGGCAGGGGGACCTGGGACCCCCTACTCTACTCCCTAGACTTGCTTCCGCTCTGGTTTGCCCCGGACTGGCTGTATATTCTTGGGCAAATTGCTCGACCTCGCTGGTCAAGTGGAGATCAACACGCCTACCGCTAGCCGATCCTTAAGATGCTGGCGAAACAGCACCGTAACAAAGGCGTGTGGGTGTGTGTTCGGTGGAGTTCAAGGGCGTGTCTGCAGAGAGAGGCAGATCTCACTTTGATGAGCTTTGTCCCACATGTGGAAAGCATTTAGCTTCTCTAAGCCTCATTCTTTTATCCTTACGATGAGCGGCATCAGAGCGCTCATCTCAGACGCTCATCAGGAGGATTAAATTAGAGAACACACACTCACTCCACGGTTCCTGGCATGGAGCGCAAATGCACCGGAAACAGCCATCATTGTTTATTATTTACCGCAAAGCGGCTGCAGGGCTGAAGTCTGCAGGAAAATGAGTTTGGACAACGTTCCTTCCTAGGAGTTCCAAGCAACTTTGGAAAAGGCTGGGAGCAAATGCCAGCTGGTTCTCTCCCATCGAGGGAGAACGGAGGCCCTGGGATTGAGAGAGCACAATGCAGCCAAAGACATGGGCTCTGGGACGTGGGCTTTGGGGCACAGAGCACTCGCACACCCTGCGTGGCCTGAAGGATTTCGCTTCTGTCCTTGGGCCTCGCTGTTTCCCCCTGAAAAGGAGAGGGTGAAGACAATGTGTTCTCAGGCCCTATTCAATTCTTGCCCCAGTCGCGTGGTCTCAGGGGAACTCTGAGTGGAGCCATAAAGCAAAGCTGGGAGTCTGGATTCCCAGGAGGCACATGCACCGAACCATTCTGGCTCCTTAGGGACCAGGTGGGGAGCCAGGAGCTCTGTTTCCAAAGGGGACAGGGGACTCCTCTCCCGACAGAGTCATACCTGATCACAGACTTCCGTCCATCCACACACCAGCGACAACTCAAATCACATCTGCCTTAGGTGAGTGCTGGCCAGGAGGTCACCGAGACAGAACACAGAAGGAGACCAGACAGCACCTCCTTGCAGATGGCAGCTGAGCCCGATGGGACAGTTGCCAACCCCAGGCCGTTGGAGAGATGGGACTAACATTTCATGCAGAAGCTCCCCAGAGGCCGTGGAGCTGAAGTCTGGGGGCGGATACCGCAAAAGAAAAATAACAGACCGCCTGCCTGGAGTCACCCGACACTCACTCAGCCATGACTCGGGCATCAGTCCTTCATCCCCAGACTCCTCTAGGACCTCCTCCCTCTACCTGGCATTCTTCATGGTTCCTTTTCCACAACGCAGGCATTCCTGGAAAACCGTGCCCACAGCAACATGTCTCAGTTTGAAACCATGAGTCAGTTTTGGGGAGGAATTGTGAGAATTCATTGTCTTACACACTTGGAGTCCCTTCCCAGCAACTTCTTCTGAAGTCCTTAAAAGTCATGATGGATAAACTTCTCAGGAACTTACTTGGGGCCCCTGGGGGGCTCAGTTGGTTAAGCACCTGACTCTTGATTTCGGCTCAGGTCATGATCTCAGGGTGGTGAGATCGTGCACCACATCAGGCTCCACACTCAGTAGGGAGTCGGCTTCAGATTCTCTTGTTCCACCCCCCCCCACTCTCTCTGTCTCTCTCTCAAATAAATAAATCAATCTTAACAAAACAAAACAAAACTTACTCTCCCTGGATGCACACAAGACACTGTACAGAAGACGATGCTGGTGGACCAGCTGTGACCACAACCCAGCCTGGCTTCTCCGTGCTGAGGATTGGCTCCCTCTAGTGGACTGTCGGTGCAGACGCGGGAAATCGCGTACGATAGAAGTGCCTCTTCAAAACACTTTTCATGCATCGATCCGTTTAACCCTCACGACTTGTATTAGTCCCATTTCCAGAAGGGGAAACTGAGCTCCAGCTTCTTACTCTTCATCCTTTCCCACACCCTATGGTTGATGAGCACAGGCTTTTATCTAGTAGACACAGTAAGCATTTCCCCTGGTCCCAGGACAGAAGCTCTGGGCTTTTATCTTGAGGAAGCTTCTAGAGGGAAGGGGCTGCACAATTTGAAGACCATAGCCCTTGACCTATGGATGCGACATCCACAAGAGGTGTCCAGTCCCCCTGGGGCCGAGCCCCTGTGCCATCTCCACATCCATGAGTCATTCATAGATCTTCAATGAAGAGTGTCAGCTGGGGCAGAGGGATCCTAGTCAAAAGCAGAGATGAGCACAGAATGCAGGGGTATCTGGACAAATGTCCCTAAAATGCCCCCAAGCCAGTGTTCTCTGCGGTGTTCCAGTGCCCGGGAGTACGCAGTTTCCCGCGTCTGCAGCTGGAGGGAGCCCGTCCACTAGAGGGAGCCAATCCTCAGCACCTGGAAAGCACAAGGGGGCTGTCCTCACAGCTCCTGAATGACTATGGCCTTCTAAACCCTGTCTTGATGCGTGTGCGGGAGAAGAGGAGTTTAACTGGATCAGTGCATCTCATGTGGCGCGGTTGCCCCGAGCTCTGGCTGTGAGGGACAGGGGCCTCCAAGTTCTGCATCAGGCCGACCGCTCCACTTGCCCTGGCTGGCGGATTGGGATTCCCCCTACATTCTCACTTGGGGAAAGGCTTTGCCAGCTACAGGGAACTTGGAAAACCACAGCTCTCTGAAATCTTTATTTGCCACCCAGTTTGATATCCTCTGATGCTAAGATCCAAGACCCTTATAACTGTAGGATTCCTGAAATCCTTCATCCATTCAAAGTTCTAACTTAATACCGTCCTGGGTTCTAGCAAAGCCAGCAGGGTTTGTCTCACACCTCCAGTTGGCATCCAGGCATAGCGTTGAGCCCCTGGTAGGCGCAGCTCCTCTCTCTTGTGACCACTTTCCCTTCTTCCTCTTTTCTGGAGCATGGGCTTTCCAGTGAAGAGGAAGCGGAACCCTGAAGATGAACCAACGCTGAACATCTTCTGGTCTTAGATTGGGGCTGACTACACCTCCCCTATCACCCCTGCCCCCCAGCACTGGGTGGAAAATGTGCTGCGTCCCAGCCCACGGCTTCCCTTTCTTACATCCTGGAAGCCATCCCCAGGCCCAGTGCCTACGCTGCAGCTTTCAGATCTCATTTCATCATTCCATGACTGTGACCCTGCCAAGGGAAAGGCTTCCCCTGCCTCCCCCCTAACGCTCCTCCTCTTATAAAATAATGGATTGCAACTCTATAAAAATTAGGCAGAGCAGCAGGAGGAACAGAGAGGCTGAGACAAACCCAGATACCTTCGCGGGTTTAGGAAGTGGGGCCCATGCTCTGACGAGTGGCCTTTTGACGTGGCCGGTCTCCACACAGGTTCAAGACCAGCAGAGCTGGTCCAGCACCCAGCGCCAGCTCGCACCCATCCCTTCCCTCGGCTGCCCACCACTTCTCCCTCTTGCTAACAAAAGTCTCCCACTCGATCTACTGCAATGGCCTTCAGAATGTTCTCCCCACCTCTAGTGATCCCACTCATCTCTCCTCAGCCCCAGAGAAATGCTGATCTTCTGAGATCTCAGAGGAGGGCTAGGGGACAACAGACTTAATAATTAAGTGACACTTTTCACTGAAAAGGAGGCATAACAGGATGTGTCTTAAGGAGGGGATGAGGTGAGAGGAGAATGTTCTTCAGCAATGGCTCAGATGGCCAATGAGAAGAGGAGGTGAGAAGCAGAATTTGGCTGGGATTTGGTCCAGGAATAGGAGAAAGCTCTAGAAAGTTTAGGATGCAAGCTCAGAGTCATGTTTTAGAGGATCTTAGAGGATCACCAAGATGGACAATTTGGGTGCTATTCTGCAGGTGAGAGGAAGACACTGAGGAGTTTGACCCTGAGGAAAGGGAAATCCGATCATCAGAAGTGTGTCTGAGCAAAAGAAAGTGGGCGCGGCTGTGGGCAGGATGGGGTGTAGAAGGGACGGCCCAAGTGTGGGTCTCAGTCATGTTTCAGGCAAGAAGTAATGGAGCGGGTGGAAGAGAGGAGGCAGTTTAGGAAGGATGAAAAACACTGGGACTTACTGAAGATATTTAGTAGGGGACAGAGAGGGAAGGCCAGGGACTCAAGTCCTAGAACCAGCTCCCCAATATTGTAAGGTGGTCTTTAGGAGTATGCTCACCTGAGACCCAAATTTCTTCCATCACTATCCTCTGAACCCTAACTTCAGAGGTTTAGAGACATGCCTTTTAAGGGACAGCGTCTGCCCTTCTTGGGTGGCCCCCTAAGGTTCCACCATAGTGCATGAACTTTGCCAGCTCCTTTTTCCAAAACAGGACCTACTCGTATGGAAACCAGCCTCCTCACCAGAGGTAAAGAGCAACTAGCAGGACTCATGCCTGCCAGTCTCAGGGAGAGATGGTTGACGCGGATACCAGCACACTCAGAAGCTGGGGCACTGGAAAAGTCTGGCCTGGGCGGCAGGAGACACTGGTGCTGATTACAGAAGCAGCCCTGACTCCCCCATGTACTGAAGCATATCAAGTTCCCCTTCTGGGGCTCAGTTTTCCTTTCCATTAAATGGGGACTGATGCTGTGTCACAGGTGGGAAGTGAGGGAATCTGGCACGTGACCTCACAAGTTCCCCCAGCTCTAAAAACCATGTCTTCTGGCAAAACATTATCACATGCATTAGCTGGGGAAGGGATGGAAGTAAAAGTGTTTCAAATTTACACTCAGGGCCTGGGTTACTCTGAACCCATTCCTAACTCAGCCATTGCCAGCCCAGACAGAGTTTTTATCAAAGCCGCCAAAAGATACCCAAAGTCCTGGGAGCACTTAGCAACCAGATTCCTTCTTGCAACCTCCTGCCAGGTCCAATAGTTCTGTGTGCCTTCTGCCACCAAGATCTCATCTTTGAACACCAGTCAAGAGGGAGCCTGAAGCTCCAGCCAAGGGTAGGAATGCACAGTGAGTTGCGATACAAATGACTAAGACGTCACCATGTGTCCTGATACTCAGAAATCACTCTGGCCTGGGGCAGAAGGTAGGGCATGGCAAGGGCGGGCAGGGGTGAGGTGGGCTCCAAGTGCACAACTGCAAATAGAATTCACTTGCACCTGGTCTTATTCTGAGATGCTGGGTTAGGACACTGCCTTCTGGAAAAATGCCTTTCAGGTTTTTACCTAGTTTTCCTGGGGCGCTGCAGCACAGGCTGGTCTGGGACCAGGCACTGGATGCTCCCTGAGGTTCCCTTGTGCTCTCACCTTTCGGTCCTGCCTGCTCTGTGTTGAACTTGCATGGTAGTCTTGATGACCCGTTTGATTCTCCCATACGCCACTGGTCATCACCACTCCTGACTCATCACGGGCTACCTTTGTAACCTGCCAGAAAGCTCTTCACCTTTTTCTCATAACATCTCTCCCTACCGTTGCTATAATGTTGTGATCTCTGGATAAATCTGGGGTAAAGCTGTGAAAGGTAGCCAGGACATTTAATTCTAAGATATTCTTCCACTTGACCCTGACCTTGACATTCCCTCGGAGGCACTTAAGAAGACAGAGATGAACTTCCACTGTAAGAGACGCCTTTCTTTCCTGTGCCCCTCTATCCCTGTCCAAGACTGACCTATTGCCTAGATCGCAGTCTCATCGTCCAGCTCCTAGAGGACAAGCACGAGGTTGTGCATACTTCAGCTAACTACAAAGTAGGAGGACAGAGAGGGAGGGGGCAGGGTGACCACCTCCCTGGGAGCAGAGCAGCTGCAGAAACTTGGAAAATCTTGAGTTTCATTTTAGCTTTTCCCAATCCAAATTAAAACCAAAACCAAAGGAGCAAAATTGCGATATCAAGGAAACTTGCTGGCCACAATCTTTGATCTCTCTGCAGATCATGTCCGTGGTGCTTCCCAGTGTCTGTTCTCCCTGGGGATCTGTCTCCCATTCCTTCTGTGTCCAGAGCAGTCTCCACCTCTGGTTCATGTGAAGACCCAGGACCCCCATTCTTCTCTATACCTGGGAGACTCGTTATTTCCTCACGGACAGCACAGGTCTTGCTGAGGGTCCACTTCTGCCATCAGTCCTCATCAGCAAACATGGAAACAGCCAGGGCAACACTTCGGTCCAGTAGCCCACACCCGGCCCCTCCTCTGATCACCGCACCCACTTGTTATGAATATGCATAACAGTTAACTTATTAAATACCTACCGTAGGCCAACAACTCACTATTCAATGCCCTGTCCCTGTGTCAACTTGTTTAACTCACACTCATTTCACTGATAAGGAAGCTGAGACACAGAGGTGGAAATAAGCATCCAAAACCTGGCAGTCCGGCTCCAGGGCTCATTACCGTGACCACCATCCTGCCGGTCCTAGAACAAAGCAGCAAGGAACTCTTTCCAGCCGATTCCTAGATGTCTGGGTCTCAGACAGGACCCACTGCAAGAAAACAATCATGGAAAAATAAAATAGAGGGGAGCCTAGGTATCTCCTGGACTAGAAATGGACCACATGTTCCCACGCTGGGGTCATCCCTAACCCTGTGCCCACGGAGGACTTCAGTAAAGAATCACATCACTATTTCTCATAGAGCAAGGTGAGGCCTCACTGTTTTTCCATCTGCCCTGTTGGATTGACACTTGCACTGAAACTATTCGCCGTCCCTGATTTCGAGCATCCCCGTATTATATAGATGAGGCAGGGAGGACCGAGCCGAATCTAGTCTGGTCACATAGCTCCTTGGGAGACAGGCCAGGACTATGTTTGCATTTCTACAAACTCACTTGTCATCCTCATAATGGACTTCTGCTGCTGTTTCTATTTCTTGGCTTTTGTACCAAGCCACATCACTGGAGAATAAATATATCCGGGACTTTTTCAGTACAATGGTGGCCTTGCGTGTTGTGTGTGGGTCGGTCTTGTGTGATGCAATCGGCAGGGACAGTCCCAGAAGCTTCACAAAGCTGCCGTCCTGCAAGGCCTCAAGTTCTGTTTTCTTCGAAAAGGAGATCCCGAGGTCAGGGATATGTGTCCTGTTCTATAATTGCTGTATCATTGCGAGGTGATACCATGTTCTCAACGCATGTGATACGCAAAAGGTAGAAGGTTATGCCTCATATAAATACATAAGAAAAATAACTGAACTCCTGAACTAAGGAGACGGAGACGATCAGAGAATCCACAGGATAAAAACAGGAGCCACTGAGCATGCCCAGAAACATACCAACCAATAATAAAAATCTGAATATCCTCTTCACTTCCTTCTTATCGAGGTAATACGTTCCTGCCATAAAGTTCGATAAAGTTACGTCAATTTTATACGTGCAGACACTCCACATATCCACCCCCCAGGTCAATATTTGTAGAACTTTTCCAAACCCCAGAGTCTCCCTCGTGCCCTCATGCCCCTGCAAGTTAATATCTGCAGAAGGGCAGCTCTAGGCTGAATCCTATCACTGTAGGTTAGTTTTGCCTGTACACATGATAATATTTTACTAATAAAGTGTCATACACTTTTAAAGAATAATGTATTGCTTTTCTATTCCTGTCATAATCAATTAGCACAAAAGTAACGACTTAAGCAACATAAAATTATTATCTTACAGTGCTAGAGGTCAGAGGGAGGCCATGGGTCTCATCCCACTAAAATCAAAGTGTCAGCAGAGCTGTGCAGCTTTCCAGAAGCTCTAGAGGGTCTGTTTTCCTGATCACTTGAGTGATTGGCAGAATTCAGTTCCTTTGGGTCATGGGACTGAGGCCCTCGTTTTTTGATGGCTGTCAGGTAAGGGCTACTCCCAGCTTCTAGAAGTGGCTATAATCCTTGGCAGAGCCCCCTTCCCCCATCTTCAAAGCCAGCTATGTGGGCCAAGTCCCCCTCAATATGAGTCTCTTCTTCATTTCCTGTCACTGAAGCAACAGGAAAAGGTGTCCACACTTTTAAGGACTCATGTGAGTAGATCAAGCCCAGCTGGAGAATTCAGGGTACTTTCCCACCTCCCAGGTCTGTACCCTGACTCACATCCTCAAAGACCCCTTTGCCATGTAAGATGACATACTCCCAGTTTCCAGGGTCCAGGAGTGGAGAGTAATTGGAGGCTGGGGAGTGGTGTCCATTATTCTGCTTACTATAAATAATGAATGTTGTCCAGGGTAAGACTTTCTAGAAAGTGACATGGCAATATGCAAGCTTCAGCATTTCATACCTTGTGGTAAATTAATTCTACAGCTACAGAAATGAAGATATGGGTCAAGATTTTTAAATCGGCTTTTTCATCATAATGTTAATTAAAATTATTTAAAAAGCAAAAACAAATACTATATATACCCAACTATAATGAAAAGCTTTATATCACACACTCATATATAGGACCAGTATGGAGCCTTTAAAATTTAAGCAACTGAAGGACATTTAGTGACTTGGAAGAGGATATGATCAATTTTAAGTTAAAAAAAACCTGAATATCATCATATGTACATCATGTCTGTATACGTGTTCATGGAAAAATGGATATATGGGCGTATGTAAATAAACAAAGACACATATATACATAAATACGTTTACATGTGTATATGTACACACAGGGAAATGAAGAGAGAAGAAATAAATAAAATGAACAAAAATATCAGCCCAAGTTCAACATTAGTATTTATTACTATTTTTCAGTCTTAGTATTTAAAACACAAATGTGGAGGGGGCTGGGTGGCTCAGTAGGTTAAGCATCGGACTGTTGGTTTTGATCCACTCAGGATCTCAGGGTCATGGGATCAAGCCCCGCCTTGCATCAGGCTCCATGCTCAGCAGGAAGTCTCCTTGAGATTCTCTCCCTCTGCCTCTCCCGCATGTGTGCTCTCTCTCTCTCTCTCATATAAATAAATAAATCTTAAAAAAAAAAAACCCACACAAATAGGGTGACCAACTGTCCCTCCTGAGAGGGCACTGAGGAATTGCCAGGGACAATGGACTTGCAGTGCTAAAAACGAGAAATTCCAGACTTTTGGTTGACCAGGTTTGACCAGGACCTAGTCGGTCACTCTACACACAGACACGTTCTGCCCTCCTTTAGGCATTTCTGTTTCTTTTTTATGTTTCCTACAAAGAGTGTGAAATCATTAAAAACCATTAAAAGTCCTTTGGTGTCTTATTCTGAGTTGGGGAAGATGTCAGAATCTGGGCCTGGGAAACATTCCAGAAGTTGTTCTTAGACAAGTCTTGGCAAGGCTGGAGATGAGTGAAAGAAGCGTGCTCCACAAATGACAGACCCGACTTGCTGGGGCAGGAAGCACCGTATTCCCATGGGTGGCAGCAAACCCCGGGTAAGCAAATCAGAGTCATATCCGAACCCTGCCATTCTGAATGGTGAGAGCCACTTCAGAGATCGGGGAGGGGAAAAGCAATTGAATTAAACACCGCAAAGCTAAACTTGAACCCTTGGGAGCTCTAAGTTGCGAGAACAGACGCTTATTGGCAATCCCAGGCATGTGCAGGGGAGCTTCTGGGATGGGGCTGACGACATGGCCCCCCACTGCCGTGCACCTGTGTTGGCGGATGCCCTGCGGGGGGTGCTTCCCATTTACATTCATACAATTCATACACATCACGTGGCGGAATACAATCGTGTGTATTATGCTGACCTGAAGTTTCCACCATGGACTTAATGTTCTGCATTCTCATCTTTAAAAAATAAAAACCAGCTGTTATTTTTGACACAAAGATCATAAAGCCTGTTTGGTCCAGAACATTCTGGAGTATCATATGTATTCTTAAATTAGACTACATGGTCCCACTTAAAAAAAAAAAACTGATATAAACGAAACGGTGGCTGTTTTGTATGTGCCGTGGAACATTTTATGGCACAGTGACTCCTTCTTGGTGCTTGATTGTTACTAACATAGCAGTTCTTAGGCTGCATAATTGTGATCTTCATAAATAACGGAGTCAAAATAATGCCCTAAGGACCAATTAACACCTGTATCCATTAAGGACTTTATAATAAGTTCCCTCCTACTGGGTTGACGTGGGTAACGTGGAGTGGTAGTCATTAGTAAGTTCCCTGACATTCACATAAAAGTCAGTGGTGGGGGAGGGGGACAAAAATAATACATCGTGGGGCGCCTGGGTGGCACAGTGGTTAAGCGTCTGCCTTCGGCTCAGGGCGTGATCCTGGCGTTGTGGGATCGAGCCCCCACATCAGGCTCCTCCGCTATGAGCCTGCTTCTTCCTCTCCCACTCCCCCTGCTTGTGCTCCCTCTCTCGCTGGCTGTCTCTATCTCTGTCAAATAAATAAATAAAAAATCTTTAAAAAAAAAATAATACATCGTGTTTAATTTAGAATGCTATGAGGTGCACCAAAGATGATGAAATTAGACCCACCAATCTGCCTCAGGTTAAAATAAAACAATTTTTTAAGAGTGGACTCTTTTTGACTGAAATAGTAGGAATTGTTTAATGGAGGAAAATCACACAGAGCAGCCTCTTCTTTACCAAGTTCAGCAGCTGAGAAATTAATGTGGACACCATGGAGCGTGTGGTGGTGACCAGAGACATCCCCTGAAGTTTTCAGTTCTTGTTCTTGTGTTGAAGGATAGGATTAGACTTCCATGCCATCTCAAAGACGGGCAAGCGGTATGACCCACTTTGATCGATAAAATGTAGGCAGAAGTGACATGTGACACTCCAGACAGGGGCCTTTAAGAGCTTCTCTAAGAATCTCCGTGTCTCTGACCTGCCACGGTGACCAGGGTATTCCTGGTGATAAAAAGCCCAACAGCCCGAGTGAGGAAAGACTGGAGCAGTACCAGAGCCCTGTACTCAGTGATGAGTGAAGAAGCTGCTGGAAGCCTGGTAAAGGGCACCCCACGTGATGCTGTGCTGTACTGTACCACACTCGTCCATGGTCACCAGCAGAGACAGAGTAAGGCGAGGCCGTACCTAGAATCCACACTATCAAGCCTGCCAGGAACCTGGGATCACAGCAAATGCCCCTCACATAGCTGGCAGAGCAGGCTCCGAGACTACTATCCACATCCCAGTGGCTTCCCGCAAAGACCCAGGAGCAACTGAACGGCTCACTATTATCAAGACAGTGTCCTAGTTCCCAACATAGCACAGTCTTGCCCTCACATTAAGTCCAACGACCCTGCTTACCTCTCTTCCTCACACCCAGCCCTTATTCCCAAACACCATTCAGGAGTTTATCCTAAAGTTCCAGTCAGCTCCATGGAGTTTGAGTCTCAGAAGATACCCTCGGTCAAGCAGATCTTAGGCATTGAGTGGGAATGGAGATATCAAGTGCTCGGTGGAATAAGGTCCATGTCCTCAAGCCCAGATAGAATCTGTTCACACTGCTCTTGTTAAGACCTGCCAAGTAATCTTCATCATTCCAGCAGGGCCCACAGTTGCTTCTCCTGGCAAAACAGACTTTCAGACACAAAACATCGGAGATCCTAGGGCCTCCACTAGTATAAGACCCTGCCTGTACCAGGAACCAAAAAAGAGGCTCACTGCATAACTAGGCATGGTGACTGCCTCTCTGAGGTGTGGCATTGGTTCTTTACTAAATTGTCCAAATGATTCTCAGCAAATCATTTTCCCACCTGTGCCTTGGTTTACACAACTGTAAATGAGACATTTGAGCTAGGTGGATGGCTTCTGAACTGAATGTGGCCAAAAAATCACTTTGAACACTTCAAAAACAGGATTTCAGACCTCATCTCCAAAGATTCTGAGTCATTATATTGAAGTGGTTAATGCATATCTTATGAACAATTGCCCAGAGCTTCCTGGTACTACAGGCAGATCGGGGGATAGGGACATTAGAGGTCCCTGGGCTCTCTGGGCACCTGTCTGCAGTTTCCTGCCTGGTTCTTGTCTTCTAACTTTGGATTGCATCATGACATTTGTCCAGGCGCACTCACCAGTCTTGGTTTGTCATGTAGCTGTACAACCCCTGACACATCATTTCACTTTTATAATCCTTTCTCTCATTGTAAAGGGGAGAAGTGGACTACGTTCAATGTAAATGTCTCTTCTGAGGCATCCTATAATTTTGTGATCATTGGGGACACTTGGGACAGAGCTGGAGAACGGAGGCAGTAATTCTGATTTCCCAGGATGCTCTCCCACCTCATCGCATCCCTCGAGAACCACCTAAAAATTCAGAGCTCTTTCCATAGCAGGGGGCTCATTTCCTGCCTTCTAGTCACAGGTACTCCTTCACAGCCCCTGAGCAGCAGGTGGGTTGCCAAAGCTGCTTTAAGAATATGTTCACTGGGAAAGCACCGTGGAGAAAAGAAAGAGAAGAGGCAGAATGACCACTTCCTTAAACCACAGAGCCAAGCTGCTGGAGAGAACAGCTGCTGACTTTGCATGGTCTAAAGTTTCGTTTTAACTTTTTATATTGGGATTTCTCGAATTCGGTTTAAAAAAAAAGAAATAAGAAAGGGAAATTGCATAATCAACATGACTTACTGGGTAAGATCTCTGAACTCCCTGTAGAATTAAGACCCTGGTAACCTTTGGCTTGTCAACCCTGGGATCTGACCCCCAACTCCTCTGAGGCCCCATAACATTCCTTTCTCCTGGCTCATGCAGGACCCTAGAACCCCACTTCTTTTCTTTTTCTGGGAGATTCCTTACTTTCCTCATCTACAGCAGAGGCATTCCCGGAGGCCTGTCCCTACCACATATCTTTGTTTGGAAGCAACTTTAGGGAGAACTTGTGCAAGAGACCAAGAACCACACTCTGAGTCCCTTCCTAGCTTGTTCTAGACGTGACACTCATCTTTGACTACTGCTAACAGCTTACCATATGCCACTCACTCTGCAAAGTAAGTTTTTGTTGTCAGGTGATTTGATATTCACAGTAATCTCCATTTTTGCATAAGAAAAATAAAGGATAGGTGAGGAATTTAAAGTATAAAGAAATTAGATTACTTGTGTCTTCTCTGACACAGATATTCACTAATGATCCTAGTACCCAAATCCAGATTTTAACTACCATGCTACTCTGCCTGCCCTAGGACTGACAGTTGAAAACACTGCCCTGCCAGTTCCAATAATCCTAGTCTCCTTGGTTTCTGATTGGATCCTTTGCATATAATCATAGGCAAATTAAGTTACAGAAGAGCTTAAATATTATTTAACCCAGGAATAGAAATTATGTTACATAGGAAGCACCACTTCCCATTGCTGTACTCATGGCAGACATCAGTAATCAATCATGGCATTACATGGTAACCCAAATTAAGGCCTTGCTCTTGGTTGTTTGGTTGGTTGATTGGCTTTTCTAACAAACCTTTCTGGTTATCCACCAGAAATCTATCAAGCCAATACATGATTGAAAGCTATTTGCCATCCCTGAACTTGTCAAAACCGCTACTTTATAGATGAGGACAATAAATCACAGAGCAAAGGTTTGTCCATGGTCACATTGGACAAGTCATTGGCTAGTTATTGTCTAAATCAGGATTAGATTCAGGACATGACACTTAATTCCCTTTATTTGATTAACCCTTTTTGATTCCCAAGAACTATGATTTTCACTACTCTTTCTGTTATCCGTGCATTGATGCACTTTCCATATTATGGCAGCTCAGAGGAGAAATTAACAAGGTCTTGAGGGTATTTTGTAAGGCAGTGACTTTTTTCCAAATGAAAAATATATGCAAACTTGACCTGTTAGCCAACACAGCCCCACAGGGATCAGTGCTACATGGTATATACCTGTCCCCAAAGCAATAAAAAAGCTGCCATACTGCAAGAACCAATGGAAAACTATAGACCAATCTCATGCATGTAGATGCAGAAGTCCTCCACAAAGTATTAGCAAATAGAAGTCAATAACATATGAAAAGGATTATACTGCACACCCAAGTAGGGTTTATTCCAAGTACACAAGACTGCTTTAACATTTGAAAATCAATTTATATAATCCATATCATCAATAGACTAAGGAAGAAAAAAGCTTATGATATCAGTATGATGACACCAATAAAAAGCATTTTACAAAATCCAATATCCATTCATGAAAAAACTTTCAGCAAACTAGGAATAGAGAGGTACTTCCTCAACTTGATAAAGAACATCTACAAAAGGCCTAGAGCTAACACCATACTTACTGATGCTGAAATGATGAAATGATGTTCTTAATCATGAAAAAATGCTTTTCTCCTAAGACTGGGAACAAGTCAAGGATGTTCCCTCTAGCCACTCTTATTCAGCATCACACTAGTAGTCCTAGCTAATGTGATAAGACAAGACAATGAAATAA
Source organism: Ailuropoda melanoleuca (assembly GCF_002007445.2). Classification (NCBI taxonomy): domain Eukaryota; kingdom Metazoa; phylum Chordata; class Mammalia; order Carnivora; family Ursidae; genus Ailuropoda; species Ailuropoda melanoleuca. The sequence goes on from NC_048230.1 coordinate 8,618,426, forward strand.
AAAGATAAACAGATTGAGAAGAAAGGAATAAAACTGCCTTTTTTTGGTAAAAAACATAACTGTCCATGTAGAAAAAGAATCACATACACACACACACATATTCACACACACGTACACACAACCCTCCTGCAACTAAAAAACAATTATAGCGAGTTTACAGGCTACAAAGTTAATATTTATTTATTTTTAAAAAGATTTTATTTATTTATTTGACAGAGAGAGAGACAGCCAGGGAGAGAGGGAACACAAGCAGGGGGAGTGGGAGAGGAAGAAGCAGGCTCCCAGCAGAGGAGCCTGATGCGGGGCTCGATCCCAGAATGCTGGGATCACACCCTGAGCCAAAGGCAGATGCTTAACGACTGAGCCACCCAGCCACCCCCAAAGTTAACATTTAAAACTCATTTACTTCTCTGTATACCAACAATGAACAATTGCAGTATGAAATTAATAATGTGATACTATTTATATTAACACCAAAAATAAATAAATAAAGTACTTAGAGATGAGTCTAAGAAAAATATGTACAATATCAACATGTGGAAAACCACAAAATCCTAATGAAAGATTAAAGAACTAAATAGATGGAGATATATACCATGTTCATGGATAGAAAGAATCAATATTGAAGCAGCGAAGGTAATTCAATAGAAAGGGAAATCTTTCAACAAATGGTTCTGACATCTACATGCAAAAAAAAAAATGAATCTAGATACAGATCTTAAACCTTTCACAAAAATTAACTCAAGATGGATCATAGGCTTAAATGTAAAATTCAAATCTATGAAACTTCTAGAAGATAACATAGAAGAAAATTGCCTTTGGGTTTGGTGACTTCATAGATAAAACACGAAAAGCCTGATCCAAGAAATTGATAAATTGGACTTCATTACGATGAAAAACTACTGTGTGAAAAATACTATTAAAAGAGTGAGAGGACATGCCACAGACAGGAAAAGAATCTTTGTGAAACACATACCCATTAAAGCACTTGTGTCCAATACGTACAAAGAACTCTTAAAACTCAATAATAAGAAAACAAACAACCCGATTTAAAAATAGGTGAAAGATCTCACCAAGGTCCCTCCCCAAAGAAGAGATGCAAATGTAAAATTAGCATATGAAATTATGTTCAACATCATCTGTCTTTAGGGAATTGCAAATTAAAACACTAAGATACCACTACCCACCCAGAAGAGTGGCTAAAATCCAAAATACTGACAAGAGCAAATGCTGACTAAGATGTCGAACAACAGGAACTCTCATTCACTGCAGGTGGGAATGCACAAGTGTACAGCCACTTTGAAAGACCCTTTGGCAGCTTTTTATAAAGCTAGCCATAGTCTTGCCATATGATCTAGCAATCACACTCACAAATGAGTTGAAAATTTATGTCCACACAAAAGCCTACACAAAAACGTTTGTAGCAACTTTATTCAGAATTGCCCCAACCTGGAAGCAACCAGCATGTCCCTCAATAGATTAATGGATAAACAAACTGATACATACATGCAATGGAATATCTTTCAGCAATAAAATGAAATGAGCTACCAAACCATGACAAGACACAAAGGAACCTTAAAAGCTTATGTTTCTAAGTGAAAGCAGCCAACTTGAAAGGGCTACATACTGTATGATTCCAACTACATGACATTCTGGAAAAGCAAATGTATAGAGATGGTAAAAAGATTTGAGGGAAGGAGTACAGGGGAGCTTCAGGGCAGTGCAATTTCCACATGATATTGTAATGGCAGACACATGAGGGGAGAAGAGTACAAGAGGTCAGTGGTTTGAAGCCTAGATCCTTCTCTTCCCTCCCCATTCCTGCCCCACTGTGTATAAATAAAGGGAACTGAAGGCCTTTCTCAGACAGACCCATTTTACCTAAATCTTCATGAAATATCAGGCTTCTCCATATGATTTCACCTGGAAAGAAACTTTAGCATCTAAATAAAATATTTGGAAACCACCACCCTACAAGATGAGTATGTGCTGTCCAGTTCTCATGCTCCATAACACAAGATTCCAGGGCATTCAGACTTGAAGATTTTCCTGGATTCCACTGTTCTGCCAGGGTTCCATCAGGCTGCCTGTGTGGGGTTCTAAAATAGCCCGACTAGTTTAGGATGCCAGGGTCCTGAGTCTGATAGAAAGTACAGGCAAAGACTTACAGCCCCATCCTAGGTCTTTCACTCCACTATGACCTCAGCTTCCGTTCTTCCTTTCCAAAAGACCATTTTCCATTTCACAGAAATCATAGCCCTTATTAGTCTAGTGAGGTCACTTCCTACACTTTGCTAGGCCCAACACAGTCCCTTTCACCTCTGCTCCACATTGTCTAAGTGAACAACTGAAACCATCCAGCTTCCTTCTTCCAGCGTTCGGAAATCACCCCCAGGATCTGGTGCCTACTCAGCACATTCCAAGTCCTATTTCAGGGCCCTGCCCATGCTCTCTGCTCTCTATAAAAGGCAGGCAGGGTGACCAGAGGAGCCAGAGGAACAGAGAGGCTGAGACCAACCCAGAAACCTCCAGCTCTCACAATCCAAGCTCCCTGCTCCCTGCTGACATGAAGGTCTCTGCAGCACTTCTGTGCCTGCTGCTCACAGCCGCTGCCTTCAGCACTCAGGTGCTTGCCCAGCCAGGTAAGGTCCTCTCTTCATAAGGATTACCATTATAACTGTAGGTACTATCACCCCAGCATGAGTCATCCCTTGCTTGCTACATAGCCTACATTACAGAGATGGAGAAAGTGAAACCAACAAGGGCAATGAGAAGAGCTGTCATGGCATGGTTGAGCAGAGGCAGAACCAGATGCCTAGGTCACTGAGGCCAGTCCCCATGGTCCTTCGGGACACCAGCTTGGGGAAGAGACACTAAATGCAACCACTACCTCAATGACCTTCACATTGTTTGGGGATGTAGGGACCGTTATTCGTTGTGGATATGAAGGACATTTCAGGCAGTGGAGAGGGGGGGAAAACTATTGCTTGGGGTTTCAAATTTTGGATTACAGCTAGTGTACCAGTGGCCACGTAAGGAGGAGAGGGACCCAGAGACCTCTCAGCATATGACACAGGTTGGCTTTAGAGTCCGTGGGGGCAGAAAGCTGGGAAGCAAGCTCTTGGAACTTATTTATTTGGTGTCCGAGGTTTTGGGTCAGTGGACCCTGCTAACGACAGTACAGGATCAGTGTCATTTCTCCATTCCCAGTCAGCAGTGAGGGGCCCCTAGTTCCATAGAGGAAACAGACTCCCAGCCACCACTTTATCTGTGGAATGCGGACGAAGGCACTGGACTTGGGAGTATTCGGTCCTAGTTGGAAATTGTGTGTTTGCTTTGTCTTTTCCTACCTTCACCTGCCCTTATAAATGCATGCTTATGATGCATGGTAACTCTCATTCTTTGCAAAATGTTTTTCAGGTTCAGTTTCCATCCCAATTACCTGCTGCTTCAGTGTGGTCAAAAAGAAGGTCCCCATGCAGAAGCTGGAGAGCTACACCAGGGTCACCAACAGCCAGTGTCCCCAGGAAGCTGTGATGTAAGTGGACCATGCTCTAGCACCCTCTGCCAAAAGTTCTGAGTTCCATACATGGGAAGGAGATCAGGATTCATGCCCAAAGGAGTCAGATACATATACCATCTGATCCAAAGGGACCTTTACCCCATGGAGAAACTGAGCCCACAGGAGGGATATCCATACTCCCTCCAGGCTCCCCTTCGAGGAGCTTGGTTAGATCATCTAAGTTCCTTCAGCCAGCATCCTGAGGGCCTCTCCGGGGATAGCACAAGCAGTTTCCTTTTGAGCCCTTCCCGCCATCCTTCCCCTCCCGCCTATCCCCATCCAGCCCCCTCACCCAGAGAGCAAGAGCTCCTCAGGTTTAGGGGCTAACAGGCACTTCAAGGGGTTTCATCTAACTGCCCTGTCTCCCCACAACAGCTTCCAGACCAAAGCATCCAAGGAGATCTGTGCTGACCCCAAGCTGAAATGGGTCCAGGATTACATGAAGCACCTGGACCACAAGTCCCAAACCCAGAAGGCTTGAACGTTCGCATCTGGACCGAGAGACGAGCCTGAGGAAGATCTTATTTATTTCCCTCAACCCTCCCCAAGTGCAGAACAGTCCTATTTTATTACAACGTACAACACAAGGCACTTTGTATAATAATTTAAAGCACATTTCTCAAATAATATTTAATTATATTTAAGTTATTAATGTTTGACTTTATCTGCTATAAATCCTAGTGAATGTAAAGCATGGAATCCGGTGGCGTGTTATCTTTTCTGTGAGCTCAGTTAGGTTCATGGCAGGATGTCATTGTTCTCCCTCCGATGTGTCTGTAGTATTGTGAGGTCCTTCCATGGATCATCAGAGTGGAACATTTTTGTATTCCTATGAATCAGTGCTCTTGTATGTCAAATGTCTGCTGTGTAGTGTGGTTGAAACCAGTGTTATTTAATGACTATGGAATTTTCAAAGAAAAAAATATATCACTTTAAACTACTTGGTCTTATTTTTCATTAGGTCACATTAAGCTGGGAGGCAGAAAATGGCAGCAATGACTGGCAATCTGGGGTCTGGGGGGCCATCCTCTAGGTAGTATTTTAGATGTAACTGATGTTCAGGGCGTTCCAGACTTTTGGCTCCAGTCCCTAACATCACCTGATCATTTTTTTCTTGTCCCACTTCCTTTTGTCCAGTCTTCCTCTTGCCTCAAACTTTTCCCCATAACCCCAAGTGTTATCCATCTCATTAATCCTCAAACCCAGACTATTACCTTAAGAGTAAAAACTAGAGAAATCTAGTCTACAACTTAGAAATCCTTTTAAGGCTTTTTCTTGAAGAATCTTCAACAAGACTGGTCCTGAAGGATGGCATGCAATGGGAAATGAACAGTTCCTCGGAGCTGGGCCAGGAGGGGAGCAAGAGCATGGGCAGAGGGAGGAATCCCATCTGGCTGGACTCTGGAAAAAATAAGATGTACTAAAAGTTTTGAAACAGGGGAGAAGGAAAGTGTCATGCAAGGTGCACCTGAGGAAGAATAACCTGGTATCTGAGGATGGAGTGGAGTGTGGAAGGGAGAACCTGAAGACAGGCCACCGTAATGGTGCAAGAGAGGTGAAGCAGGCTGGTGGTGGGGGTCCTGTTGGGTAGAATGGGCAAGACAGAGTGTTAAGTCAAATGTTGGAGAAGGAAAGCATTTGACCCTGGACATAGACTTTCCCTTACAATCTCACAAAGCAACTATTTAGAGGACTGATGTCCTTGAGACGTAGAATGAAGTTATCTCCAGCCCCAATCCCCCAAATTTGCAAGCATCTGTTTGAAGGCATGGGACCTCCTTTTCTTAATAGCCTCTTAAGGTCAAGATTCCCTTGTACAGCTGGCTCCATTTTCAGATATGAGGCTCACCATAGTAGAGCACAAAGACCAGACCACTCTTGAAGGGAAAAAGGACAATTTTCTTGATGACCCAGCTCTGCAGGGCCTGTCATTGGTGATCACGTGGAGAGATGCCACAATCTCAGTACACCTCGAAGCACGGCACTTGGGTTCTGGTCCCAGAACTGACCCTGGCTCTGTGTCACTTAGGGCAAGTCAATGTCAATCTCTCTCTCTGGCGTTAAGATGCCCCATACGAAAGTGGAGGCTATACTGGGTCACTGGCAGAAAGCGAGGGGACCTGGCAGATGACCTCACAAGCCCTCTCCAGTTCTAGGAGCCACGTCTCTTGGAAACTTGGCCATGCCTGTTGGTTAGGGTAGAATGGGGAAGTAAAGGATCTAGGTTAAAATCATCGAGCCACCCAGGAGCCCAGCCAACTGGCAAATACCTGCAAGTCAGATATATCACCTGTCTGAAGAGAAAATTTCCACCAAAGTTCAAAGTAGCACGCCCAAGCGCCGGAAGCAATAAGGCATCTGGACATCAGCTGGTTAAGAGGAGCACTTCCAGCCACAAAGTCTCCATCCAGTTCTAACCTCTCTTCCACAGCCTCAAGGACAAGCTGGCTAATGAGGTCTGGGCCCAGGGTTTCATGAAATAGCTACACCACAAATCCCAAATTCCAAAGGCATGAAGACTCAGCCTAAACTGACACCCAGGCCACAATCAAAACACAACCCGTTTGTTTTTCCCGAGCTTTGCCCAGCTATCTGCACTCCGGAATTGTGCTGTTACATTTAACTCACAACGAACTTTGTTCATGACATTAAACATAATTATCTTAAGTAATGTGTCATCTCATTTAAGTTATGGATGTTTTACATGGCCCACCTTGAATATCAGTGCTTTGAAAATCCACATTGCTATATTGAGCGGTTCCTATCTGTGAGCCCATTTATTCCCTTGTCAACTAGGGGTGAAGCTGACATGCACCCTCTTGGGCACAGCTCTGGTTTCACTCTCGGCTCACAGCTTGCTCCAGGCTGTGATTCACTTTGCTATCTCGACATCTGCTGCCAGTGTCCTCCTTGCTTCTTGCTTTCGGACCATAGGCTCTTCTTTGGGTCCCTTCTCAGGTCAAGAGTTGGCTCAGCCTACACCTTTGCCCAAGGCTCAAAAGTGCTGGGGAGAGAACACTGGGTGACAACCTTCTACCAACAAAGGTTGAAGGCAGATGTTCAAACACTTCTGCCACCCTTCTTTTCAGAGTTTAATTCTGGGAGCCATTCCATAGGCTTCTCAGGTAATCTCAGGAGAATCGGTCCCCATGGCCCACTAAGCTGACCTGAACTATGCATACTTGTGTTGGCTTCTCCTCCTTCTTCATCTCTGCTGCCTACTCAGTCCTGATCCCTGGGATCACTTCCAAATGGACTATCTGCACACAGGTCCTTCTCTCAGGCTCTGCTTTACTGAGTCATGGTTTCATATAGTCAATATTTGTTCTCCTTCCCTTTGGTCAATGCTTGGATCTCAACAGAGAAGTTCACTGGGTCAGGGCCAGGAAATGAGCTGGGTATTTGGTTGGTGTATTCACCACGGCTGGGGCTAGGACCAGAATCAGGGACTTGCCCGGTGTGTTCTTAGGGACCAGGGCTGGGACAAGACCATGGACCCAACTAGCAGATTTTATAGGACTAGGTCCAAGAGGGTGGCCCCCAAGTCAGGGCCAGCAAGATTAGGACTAAGTTAGCCACATAACTAGGAGAATGGAGAATATTGTCATAGGGATTTAGCAAATAAGTAAATGTATTAAAGATAATGGAACTGTTGGGGAAGTTTCCATAGACAAAATATAGGAATGTCAGAAGGCTGGAAAAAAAAAATGTTTGTTGTGTTCACCTGAAATTGGAGGTACTGGTACAAACTCAAGAATTTACAGGTAGATGATAGGTAGATGATAGATAAATGATGATAGATAGATAGATATAATAGATAGTAGATGATAGATAGATAATAGGTGGTTGATAGAAATACACACATGGATTATAGGATATGTATATGTTCAACCACCAAACCCTTTTCAAATACTGCCAAATATTTTTCAAACCTATCACATCAGTTTACATCCACACCCACCAGCAATGTATGAGGGCTAGAGTTTTCCACATTTGGCATTGCAACACTTCTGTCCATTCTTTTTAAGTTAGCCATTCTGCTTATGAGCATAATTCCCCATAATCCACATAGTTGTGGTTTAAATTTTCATTTTACTCACGACTAAGGAGGTTGAGCATCTATTCAAATATTTGTTGGATATCTTCTATCATGAAGTTCCAGGCCGTGTCTTTTGTCCATTTTTTAGATTGCTTGGATTTAGATTTTGTCCATTTGTAGATTTTCTGCCTTTTTATTATGAATTAGTAGAGGTGTTTTCTATATTCTGAATAGGAATCATGTGGTGTGCAAATTGAAAACCCTGCGCTTTCAGAGCAAGGTTTGGTCCCCTGTGAAATCTGTGTAGGCTGGAAGCCTTCACAGCCAGGCACAGTTTTGTTTTTTTTTTTCAAGATTTTATTTATTTGTCAGAGAGAGAGAAAGAGAGAGAGCACAAGCAGGGGGAGTAGCAGGCAGAGGGAGAAGCAGGCTCCCCGCTGAGCAAGGATCCCATCGCAGGACTCTGTCCCAGGACCCCGGGATCATGACCTGAGCCGAAGGCAGGTGCTTAACCGACTGAGCCACCCAGGCATCCCACGACCAGGCACAATTCAAGCCAGGCCTCAAATGATTCCTGTTGGGGCCAGATGGAAAGAAGAATGTTGCAGGAGGCTGGGATACTATAAGCCAATACAGAGATAGGAGAGAAGGAGGTGTGAAGGAAGGAGTAAGGAAGTAGTCTTGCACTATTTTCAGGGGTGGTGAAGGGGCCTCCCTCCTCCGGTACCATAAAGGCAGTATTCTCTTCCTCTGCAGGCGTGCCTTTCTCTGGAGAGAGCCAGCCTGGGGGACAGACAGTGCCGGTTAGCGCCGGCTCACTCCCTTCTCATTAGCCGCTCCAGCAGTCAGAGATCTGTTCTGCAAAGTGGAAAGGTTATACTGTCTGCGTATTCCTTAGAGCTTTAAAGAATGAAATGAGATGGACGGGGAGAAGGGTAAGTTCAGGGTGCCCCAGCTCTGTTTCCACGAGCAGTTTTAGTTTTAAGCTGTGATAGATCACAGCTTGCCAATAAGTTATTCCATGAGAATAGACTTCCATGGATAAACAAACCTCTGAAAACCACAACATTGTGTAGTGAGGCCAATTCCAGTATGTTCTTTTTTTTTTTTTTTAAGATTTTATTTATTTATTTGACAGAGAGAGACAGCCAGCGAGAGAGGGAACACAAGCAGGGGGAGTGGGAGAGGAAGAAGCAGGCTCCCAGCAGAGGAGCCTGATGTGGGGCTTGATCCCAGAACGCCGGGATCACGCCCTGAGCCGAAGGCAGACGCTTAACGACTGAGCCACCCAGGCATCCCGCAATTCCAGTATGTTCTGATCTAAGAGGGTAGGGCGCTAAGACTTCCCAGAGCTACGGGAGGCAGCTTGTAGGATGCTTGGGTACCAAGACACTGCAGCAACGAAATGATTCTAAAATTACAGATTCTATAGTTCTGGGAGACTTCTATTGTGTAAAGACCATTGAGCTGGAAAAGCGCTAGCTGAACGTCTGCTCTAAACACAACTGAATAACTGGCGTGGATCTCCATAAGCTCCCATTCCGACCAGTGGGCCTGAGTGGCTTTTCAGGGCTCCAGAGGAGCCATCATCAAAAAATCCCAGAAGGTCTTAGGATTTCTTTCCCCAGTGCAGAGTCACCCTGGTTATATGGCAGCAGGCTCCTCTAGGGAAGGCTTAGACAAGATTCCTTTCTTTCTTTTTTTTTTTTTTTTAAAGATTTTACTTATTTGACAGAAATAGAGACAGCCAGGGAGAGAGGGAACACAAGCAGGGGGAGTGGGAGAGGAAGCAGGCTCATAGCGAAGAGCCTGATGTGGGGCTCGATCCCATAACGCTGGGATCACGCCCTGAGCCGAAGGTAGACGCTTAACCGCTGTGCCACCCAGGCGCCCCCTTAGACAAGATTTCTAGTATAGACCTGTGAGTTTCCAGATGTAGCAAAAATATTGCCACGGCAAAATTATGCTAAAAAAATTATTCATTATTTATCTGAAATTCAAATTTAACCAACCGTCCTGATTGCACCTGGCAACCTGGCATTGCAGGGCCCTTCCTGGTCTTCCTGGTCTGGGGATTCCGAGTCTCTGAACTGACTTAGATCTGGTAACTGGGCAAGAGGCCATGAATCTCTCCTACAAGAACCTATATTAGATTTCTGCCCATGAAACCAAGAATTTTCTGCCTAAAGTCAAGCAGCATCTTAGTAAGCTGCCCATCCATTTCATGCCTAGGGAACCCATCATCAGTGTCACGGATCCCTGCTGGCCCAAACATCGATTACCACTCCAGCCCTGGGGCTCCTTGGGGTAATTGTAGCCACCTTGTCTCTGCTGCTCATTAAGCAGCACTGTCCTCCCTCTGGCATCCTGGATGCCACTCCTCCCACCAAGATCCAAACCTAGGTCCCAGCTCAGGTGCTCCAGCACGGGCCCCAGACCAGAGGCAGGAGCACCACCTGGTTACTGGTTAGAAATGGAGATTATTGGCACCGTGCTGAGCACTTTCTGTGCAGTACCTTCTTCAACTCTGACAACAAAATGAGGTAATAATTAATTACTTAATAATTTAATAATTTAATTAATAATTATTAATAATAAATGAATTAATAATTAAATAATTAATCCGTTTCCTCTTAGAGGCCTAGAGAGGTAAGCAGTGTGCTCCAAATCACATGACCAGTGAATGGTGGGTCTAGAACTTGAAGCCATTCGGGCTGACTCCAGATCCCAGGCTCCTAAACACACTCTCCTATGAGATATCAGGTCCTGAAGTAGAGGGAAGGACAGACAGGAGTCCTTATAGGCAGGCTTGGATGCCCCTTCACCCCCGCGATTTGGAGGAAAGTTCGGGGTGCATGTGCAGGAGTGGCTGCTAGTGGGCATAACACGCAAGGCTCAGGCATTCCAATGCATTGATCTAGGCATACTTGCTGCAAATTCGGGATATAATGTGTTGGCACAAGTACCTGGAAGTGATGTTAAGGCTTGGTTCGATGGGCTGATTAGGCTTAAAAAGAAGTCTGCAGTTAATGAAGCTGCAATGCAGGGACTTCCCTGGGATGTTAGGAAGGAGTCCAACGGCTCAGGGAAGTGGATCTGTTGAAACGGATCTCTATGGTCAAGCTGCTCAACCATCCACTCACTGCACCCCAGGGGAGGCCCGCAGACACATCCTTTGTCAGGGTTCTCTGGTGGCTTCGCTAGAGATCAGAGACAGCCGTGGGATATGCTGTAAGTCCTGGTTCTCAAACTTGAGAACCTGCGGCTTCTTAGAACACAGTCCGTCACACAACTATCCGTGATGAGTTAAGTAATCACCATGCCAAGAGACGCTTTTATGGTGCTTCTAAAATAGATGAGCAACCCAATCCCAGCATCCCATGTGGAAGAACCATTTCCAGGAGCCGCTTCTGGTCCTGGGCCCAAACCTATGCCAGTCAGGGTCCTAGTAAGGAATAGATTACAGTTAAATTTGAAGGATCTGGGAATGGATTGATAAAGAGGCTGTTTAGCAAGATGTGGGCTGAGTGTGGAGAAACCGAAGGGGTGTTTTAGCACTCTGAGGTTAGTAACAGTGTGGGGACTGCCCCCAGACCCAAGGAAGAAAGGATGGGGGATACCCTCCCCACTTGCCTCCGGAGAGAAATGAAAGCCGTTGGTTGAAGGCTGCCTCCAGGCTGAGGTCCAGGAGAGGCAGCAAAGAGAAAAGCACCTCACCTTACTCTTCTCTCTCTCCCACAACTCGAGGGGCTCCCTAGTGCCGAGGCCCAAGCTGAAGCCAGAAAACCTGCAGTCCTGCTGCTGTAATCCACACAGGTTGGCTTCCCGGGGCCAGAGAAGAGGATGGGCAAGAAAAGAATGTGTGTCCGGAGGGACAAACTTCCTTTCTCATGTCGCTCTTGACAAGTGTTTGTGTCAAAGTTATGTAAGACTCGTAACATGTGCTGGAGTACATACTCTTTTGATTTTCTCAGGAACAAATTGTGTAAGCCTGGAATTATTAGTTTCTGGAATGCGTGAAGGAACCAGTTATTAAAGCCTTTAGAGGGGGAAGACGTTTTGTGGGAGGATTTTCAATGACTGAGTCCATTTTTCAGTAGTTTTAGAATTACTCTTTTTTTTTTCATTTTTCTTTGGCAGTCTGGTAAGTTATATTTTTTAGAAAACCATCCATTTCATCTAAATTAAATTTTTTGGCATAAGGGTCCAATATTCCCTCTGGTGTCTAGGGGCTCTGTGGCGACACCCTCTTCCTTTGTCCTGCTGTGGCGATCTGTGCTTTTTGCTTTTTTCCATGGTCACTCACAGGAGAGCTTTATAGGCTTGTCCAAGAACTGACTTTGAGTGTCCATCCATCTTTTTAGGGCATAGGATTTTCTGTTTCACTAATCCTAGCTGCTTATTTCTGTGCTTTTACCCTCACTGGACTTGTTTTGCTAGAGGGGAAGACCCACTAGACTGGAAAGGATTCCAGGCAGGTGCAAAATGTAAGCAAAGTCTGGGAGCCGGGAGGGACCCCTCAGGCCAAATGCCTTGCAAGGTGGTCTCCTGCAGTCCAAGGTCACTCCCCCTCCCACTGGGCCCATGGGGATGCCCACCCCAAGCTCCAGCTCAGCTACCGCTCTTTGCGGGGTGGGGGAGGGTGACAGGTACAGAAGCAAAGAGCCCACTCTGCTCTACCCTGCAACTGCCTTCCCAGCAATAGCTCTAGAAACTCCAATGTCCTTCCAGAAAACGAGGGGCCAGGACAAATCAGTGGGGTTCAAACCATAGCCTTCTGGGCCTGAGGGGCAGAAGGGGACCCTAAGAGGTGACAAGAGGAGCCCCTGTCCTCTGAACCTGGCTTTGATTCATCTCAGGTATGCGGCTGCCACATAAAACTGCTCAGAGAAAGTCTTGTGCGCTCAAGACAGCGGGAAAGGCCGTGGTGATCCTGTGTAAACAGACCAGCTTTCTCTTCCGGCAGCCGCACTCACTTCCCACAAGGCTTTGGACCAGTGAGTTTAGGTCCCCCAGCCTCAGTGTCTTCATCTGTGAATGGGCATGATGATAACGGGATACACCCCGTCAGGACTAAACACACCGACTGTGCAAAGCCCTTAGGCTTTTTTCTCTGGTGGAGAAACCAAGGCCACGGGACAGCTCCTCAGAGCACTCCCATGGCAAGTGGTGGCCCATCTGTGCTCCCGCTTCCTCTCTGTGGCCTGGGCAGCTGGAAGGAAACGGTGCCTGCCCTGCTCTAGCCCACAGCTTCCTTCTTGAAATTCCTGGAAAACTCCCGGCAGCCAGCCTCCAGCTCAGCACATTCAGGAGTGCCCTGCATCTTAACTTTACCATGACCCTGCCCAGGCAGGCATCCTTCCGGGAGCTCCGACCCTCTCTGCTTCCTATAAAAGGCTGGCACAGCCACCCGAGTTGCAGAGAGGCTGAGCCCGGCTCAGACACCCCCAGCTCGCACTCACTCCCGAGCTCCCCGCTCCCCGCCGACATGAAGGTCTCTGCAGCGCTTCTCTGCCTGCTGCTCACAGCTGCAGCAGTCAGCATCCAGGTGCTCGCCCAGCCAGGTAAGCCCTTCTCTCCCTCCTTCCTTTCCTCTCTCTTTCTTTTTGTTTTCTTCTCCTTCTAGAAAGCCCGAAGCTGAAGTGCCCCACTTCTGAGCCTATCTGAGCCATGGGAGTCCTCAGAGCTTCCCTTGAAAGTCTAATTTTAAAGACAGGAAGCTGAAGGCCAAGTTGGGGACAGGACAGGTCCTACCTACCCACTTCCAGCCATTGCAGAGACAGAAGAAAACCTAAGCTGCTCACTCCAAACCCAGGGCCTTTTCTCTGACCCTGGCTGAGCTTCCCAAACCCTGCACCTGGAGCCCCGGAGCCAGGACCTGTCCCACCATACAGCTGTGATGTTCTAGCCCACCCCACCCCCATCTCAGGGGTCTGCACAGGAGCGCTGGACCTAAGGTGGATAAGATCCATGTCTCTTTTCCTTTCCTTTCCCTACAGGCACTTCCTGCTGTATTCAAGCTGATAAAAAACTAAAAACCTAGCACCTCCTAAAAGGCTTTTTCTTTGTGACCTTGTTTCTAGATGCCCTCAATGCCCTATTCACTTGCTGTTTCACATTTAACAATAAGAAGATCCCCTTGCGGAAGCTGGAGAGCTATCGAATCACCAGCAGCCACTGTCCCCGGGAAGCTGTCATGTAGGTAGAAAAACTCTGCTCACCCCCTACCTGACCGCACCCCACCCCATTCCCACATCCCCTGCTCCAAAGTTCTACCCCAGAAGTCAGGCATCAGACCACTTAGGGACCTTATTCTCAGGGGGTAAGATTTTCCCAGACTATGATTGCATCACAAACAGGCCCGGAGGGGGCCAGCTCCCGCACCCGCTCCCTGAATGGGCGCTCGCTCCGTCTCCAAGTTGCTTTGGCGGAGGCCAGGCCAGCTTCTCCGGGGCCCCCAAGAAAAGTGACTACCTCCAGAGTCCCCTTCTTCCCACACCGTGATTTCCTACTGTCCCAGAGAGGATCCCTCCCCTGAAGCAGGTGGGCCAGGCAGATTGAGAGCCCAGTGAGGCATCTCTCGGGGAAAACCCGGACTTCCCCCTAACCGTGCAGCCCTCCTTCATCCATAGCTTCAGCACAAAACTGGCCAAGGCTATCTGCGCTGACCCAAAGGAGAAGTGGGTCCAGGATTATGTGAAACACCTCGACCAAAAATCTCATAGCCAGAGGACTTGAACTCTTCCAACCACACTAAGACCAAGCCAAGTATGAGAAACAAACGACTGTTTATTCTCCTCCAGCTTCCCCAGCTAGACCGTGGACTAATTTTACTATAGTTGCAAATAGGGGGCTTTCTGTTTTGTGATGCAAAAATTTGTACTACGTCTTAAGTAATATTTAATGTTATTTGAATTGTTGCTGGTTTGGGGTTTATTTTGAATATTGGGGATCTGGTTTTCAAAGCAAGGCCTTGAGCCCGTTGCTTCCTGTCATTAGCCCCAGTACCGCCCCTCGCTCCTAACAGCAGGCAGCGGGTCTGCCTCCTGCCTAACTCCCTAGCTGTTGCGTGTGCCTACAAAACATGGAGGTAAAAGGCCACTGCAGTCTGCGGAGTGGGGGGCGCCTTGTGGAGGGGAGGTGCAGCTAAATATGTTATTACAGCAAGGAGAATGCCATTCGTAAGATCGTTGACTTTTTGCAGAAAATATATCGTGTTTGAAATCTCTCGTAGTAGTGTTTTCTTGGGAGAGGGAAACTTCCAACCAGAGGGGCTGCTCCAAGGTGGGGGCGGGTGGCTGGCAGAGGGCATTGGAGGAAGGGGGGCTATGGGGAGGACCTCGTGGTGGGTGGTGGCTGACCTGGACTCATCTGACTGTTGCCGAGGGCCCAACTCAGCAGCCCAGCATTTTCTAGAACAAGGACTCCAGCCTCTAGCTTCAGCTTCTAACTGGTCTCTGCCATGGTGCCTCCCAGCTCCAAGCAGTCCTTGGAGTGATCCAGACACTACGTGCACCTGACCTCCAGGGGAAAATGAGATGCCCCGGTCCTAGTTCGCATCGACCCTGGAGAATGCCAGAGCACAGTCATAGCAAAGGTTCTTCTAGAGAGGGCCCAGGATGGAAAGGACGGGAGAGGGCCTGGAGGGAATATCCCCTATGGTCGGAGTTTGGGTTCCAGAACAGAAAAGGCAGAGTCCTTTAGAAAAGAAACTGGAGGTGTGGCTGTGGAGGAATTGGCATATCAACGAGCAGAGTTAGGAATCAGTTCTGAGGGCAGGAGGGAGGGAACGTCGGAGGGCGGAGGGCAGCATGGCCAGAGTGGCTTGTGGCCTGTGGCGGTGGTCAGGATGGAGTTGGCAAGGGGGCCAATCCTGAGATGCGGGCAGTTCACCAGTCGCTTCCCTCCCTTGCTAGGCTCCCTGGGGACCCACATGACATAAGTTGGCACTTGTGATTACCCCTTCCACAGGCGCGGGGTCTCTGCTTCCCAGATATCGGCGAAAGGGTCTCCTGCTCTCCCCAAGACGGCCTCCCTCCTCCACATGAGCTGGGCTGGCCTCTCTGAAAGACCTAGGACCCGTTCGTGCCTAGACAAGAGGAGGTCCTGCCAACGAACTCGGTGGGATCGGCCCAGTGGACAGACGGGGTCCCCCCGCCCCCACCCCCGCCCCCAATCCCGATGTTGTGTCAGGCAGTCACTGGGCAACTTGGGACACAAGAGAGAGTTCTGGCCTGGGAGGCAGGAGCCCTGGGCTCTAACACCAGATCTGACCCTGACTCGCTCTTTATCCTCAGGCCTGGGTCTCTGTCCCTTGCCAACCGTCAGTCACCTCATCTATAAAATGGGGCTAGCCACATTTGACAGGCAGGTGACCTCACAAGATGCCCTCCAGCTAGAGCAGTGGTGGCTTTTGGAACCCCAACCCTGGGGTTCCCACTTTCTGCTTCATCGTGCCTTCCTCTGCTGCCGGGGAAGCAAAGAATCTACCTTGTGGCCCTGACTCAACGTTCATCCCCCACCCCCCACCCCAAAAGACAAGTCAGTCAGCTGAGATGTGTAAGCCATTTATTGGCTCTTGTGGACAAGAAGTCAGTATCTTTTGACATCAGTTCCAATGTTTCTCCCCCCTCCCCGCCCCACCAGCCCCTGGCCCCAGCTTCTCACTGCCCATCAAGTTTATACCCCGAAATCCCTGTGGGATCCAAGAAGCCCAGGGAGGCAGGGACTGAAGATTCTAGCATTTAAATATATAAAGTGCAACAACATAGCTTATCAAGACTGAGCACACCCTCCGTGACCTGGCAGAGCTGGGCAGAAGGACTGGGGAGGGGTGGGGGGCTAAGGGGACAGGTGAAGCCACGCCGTCTTCGGAGTCCAGGGTGGAAAGAAATCCTCTCACGTTTACTTTGGAGGGCACGGTTTCACAGTTTTTAAATGAGGCTTAACCCATGGGGCTGACTCCATGACACAGGTCTCTCTGCCGCCCTTCAGCTTGAGTCTGTGGGCAAAGAACAAAAGGGGAGCTGAGTCACAGGATTTGCCCCCTGGGCGCCACACACAGGTCCCATCCCAGCTCTCGGGTGCCCCCAGGCTGCTCTCTCTGGGCCTGTAGAATGAAGTCTTTGCCCGAGACTGTGGCAGGCATGCTGGGAGGAACACCCAAGCTTCAGGGAGAGCTCATTAAATTGAGTTTCTCCCTTTTCTGTGAAAATTTCCCTCCTAGAGTATTGCTGAGGGCCCTCAACCCATCTTTTCCTGTGTCTATGTCCATCTGGAACCCTCCGTCATTGCTTCAAATTCACTGTGAATGTGTGTGTGGGTGTGTATTTATTTTCTGGCCCGTCCACCTCTTTAACTTGGCTACTGTCCAACCAAACTATAGACCAATTCTAACTTTAATTATCTGACAAATCTCTCGACTTCCCTGGACTTCGGTGTTCGTGATAATGAAAATGTGTGCCCCGAGAGGGTTAGCCGAGGTAATATACATGAATGCTTTAGAGAGGCCGAGTAACGAGGGTAAGTCACCTCGGTCTAACTTTGGGATGGCCCTGTGATGCAGCTATCATCTTGACTCCCCTTCACAGATAAGGAGTGCTGAGGAGTACCCAGAGAATGAGGGGCAGAAGCATTGCCTGCCCAAGGTCACCCAAGACTCTAGGTTGGCAAATCTGGAAGCAGGAACTAATGGTGACCCCCTCACTTTTCCCACTCCACAGTAATTCCTAGAGCTTTTAAGCAATTCCTTCTAGACATAAAATATTAGGATATAATACTCGGCTTCTTGGGGTTCCGAGAAGCACAAATCACTGCAGGAGCACAGAGGGCATCCTTCCTGGCACCTGCTAAGAAGCGCGGTGCTCCCCCTAGCGCCCATGCTGGGCTCTGCACCCAGATTTTGGAGGCCTCTCTCCGAATCTGGTGGAACATCGCCACCTAGCGTTTGCTATTCTAATTCCAGGTGGGCTGGTTGCTGCTTTGAAGGAGGGAGCTGGGAATTGACCAGGGTAGGAACACTCACATTAGACTCCTGCGGGAGCAGGTGGAGCTGGTATGTTTGTAACACTGGATGTGCTGCTGGGAAATCTTTTTATCCGCAAACTTGAAGCAACAGTTGGAGGACGACACAAGCACTAGAAAAGAAACACACAAATGATTTGTGTCTGTTTCTTAATCTGGACTTCATTCCTCTCATCCAAGTGGTTTAAGAAAAAAAATCCCTTTTGGGGACAGGCCCAGGCTTGGGGACCATATCCAGCCCAGTGGCTGTGCCATCAATCACCTAGCTCTGTATGTAGGCAGAGGGTCGGAACACGGGTTCAGATCCCAGCCCCCACAAACAGCAGTGGGGCTTTGATCAGAATGAGCCCTCACCTGGGTCCCAGACTTCCCATCTGTCAAAAAGGACTTTTTAAACTGATTTCTAAAGGAGCTTCCGGTTCTCACATCCCACCATGAGTGCACAGTTCTGGCTCAATATTTGGGTTCAAGGGCTCTAGACCGCATACCCTGGGGGCCCAGTGAGTCTGGTGCATGCAGGACAACTGTGGTCCGTGGCTTTGGGGCCAGATTAGGAACTGCTCAAGGGGTTCCAACTGATGAAATGACAAGGAAAGAGCTTCCAAGGACTAAGAGGCTTCCCACCCTCTCTCCAGAATGCCCTTTACCCAGGTCCACAGCTCTGTCCAGGATCCCACCCCCACTGCACGGGTTTGCACACTCTCTCCCACACTGCACCCCCAAGGGACTCGAATTCCAATCCTGGTTCCTTCCTCCTAGTTTTATTGTTTGCACAACGTCTTCCATGTGCCTGGAATCAGTCTTCTCTCAAGAGCCCCGAGATGCGGCATTATCAATCCCATATTGCCAACAGGGAAAGCAGAGTTGGAGAGGTAAAGTGACTTGGCCGAGTCACTGACCCAACACTTGCCTAACAGTGATGAGCCCCCTGCTCCAGTCCCAGTCCTGACGTCAGTTACCTGTTATTGGGTGGAGGCAAGACCCAGTCCCTCCTCCGCACTTCAAGCCTTCCAGCTTGGCCTAGAGAGCCTCAGAGCTCCCTGGATGAGGCAGGGCCTCCTCTTCCTGAAGCTAGCAGCAGCTCAGATGTTGTGCTCACCCAGACACCTGCTCCCACTGGCCTCTGTCCCCACCGCATCCACATTCTCCATTCACCCCCTTTAGGAGGAATTCTTCCCGGAGGAGGAGACACGGAAGCATTGAGTTCAGGGCAAGCCCTGCCCACAAGCCCAGAGTGCCTGCCTGGGTGTCTGCCCCCCCAGGCCCCAAGGGGGAGCAAAGTGACTCCAACCACACTCACTGCTCCTGCCGTCCACGTCTCGAAGCCACATCCCAGCCAGTAGCAGGCACGCCAGGGCCATGGTGAGGACCTTCATCCTGTGCAGTGTGGCTCAGACCTCTTTCCAGCGGTCTTGATGTGTCTGGTGAAGCTAAGAGCTAGTCCCTGGCCAATCCTGCAGTGCCCGGAGCTTTTATTAGAAGACCTGAGTGGGGTTTCCCAGACCCTGGTGCAGAGGTGGGGAAGTCACAGGGAGTCACTTACTCACGCCCAGTGACCACATGGAACAGTCCCTCCCCCACCTCTCCTGGGTGGTGTGAGAGGGATGGGGGAAACTTCCCCGAGTGCAGGAGCAGATAAGGATCTCGAGAAGATGAGTAGGAGTTGTCCCGACTGAGTGGGAAGTAGAGAGAGGTGAGGGAAAGGAAGTTGCCTGTGGCTTCTCTGACCCCATGTGTTTCCATCCCGGGCTGGAGCTGCTGGTCCAGAACACGGGGGAGAGGAGGACCAGAGCTGAGGCATACCCGTGTGGAATCCCAGGACTGCAGATCAGGGGTGGCCCAAACTCACATATCCCTGGTCACATATGCCCCGCAAGATGGAAAAAGTGACATGTGTCCCAAAGAGAGACCACAAGGAGAGCTCGGTGAGATTCGCTAGGTCAAGGGCCCAGGCCAGATCATTGCTATTTCTATTTTTTCAATCACTCAACACTTCTCAGCAGCTTGCTGTGCTCTGGGTCCTCCGTGAGCCCCGGGAAAGACAGCTACCATTAAGAGACAGTGCCTGACCTCGAGCCGTTGCCCTTCGATTCACAGATTCACAAGTAAAAGCCACACAATGTAAAGGCAGCAGCAGATGTGCCATCTGGAGGGGCCCGGGGAGGACCGGGAGCTGCCCAGGAACATCAGAGAGGCTTCGCAGGGGAGCAGAGCCTCCTGCAGAAGGGCTGAAGTGGGAAGGGGCATGCCACCAGAGGAAGGGGCTTGAGTACGGGCAGGGAGGCAAGGAGGGTGCACGCTCCTTTGGAGACGCCAGGTAGAGGCGGATCGTGGGGTCAGGAGGGTGAGTTGGGTGGAGAAACAGCAGGAAAGGGGAGTGCCTGCCTAGCTATGAAGCGGCCAGGTCATGGAGACATTGTGAGCCGTGCTTGGCATGAAGAGCATTTTACAAGGTGCTCCTGCAAAGGTGGCTGGGCCGAAGGCGTGTATGAAGATCGTGAGGCGTGACGTAACCATAGAGGCTCGACGAGGCTGAGCTCTGATCATGCGCTCTCTAGCTCAAGGGTCTGCAGGGCTCCCCATTGCCAACGGGATGATGTCCAAGGTGCCCACCTGGACATTCGTGGCTCCGCATGCTGTGTCTGTCTCCACGTTTGAATATTTGCAGTACCCCAAACACGCCATAGGCTTTCCTGCTGCTAGGATGCTGCTCCCACGGTGACCTCCGCCTGCAAGGCCCCCCTCACTGTCTCCCTCCATGGGCTTTCTACCCTTTTCAAACGCCGCTGTCCCCATACAGAGCCTTCTGCTGTCTCCAGCAGATGGGCACTCAGCCTCCTTTGAAGCCGCCCCC
>NC_048230.1:8639003-8667658 GCF_002007445.2 Ailuropoda melanoleuca
CCCCCGCCTTGGACCTCCCACCTGAAGGTCTTCTATTCCTGCCATCTGCCCACCCCAGCCCCAGGGTATTTTCTCCAAACTGACACCTTGGTGGGGTGAGGGAGGAGTCCCGATGTGTCAGAGTTCAACGGGCCCTCAAAGACCATCGGCAACTGGGGCTTTTAAAGCTTCCGGGGAGAGCCTTTGAAAAAATGCAGATGGCCTGGCCCCATTTCAGAATCAGAATCAAAACTTGGGTGCATATCCATGTTGAGGGGGAGACAATAGTCCAGGAAACTCAGGCAGCAGAAGAATCACGCATCCAGTAGGGTCTCTCCACATTACAGATGGGAAAAGAGGGACCTCGGAAAGAAGAAATGGACTTGCCCAAGGGCATACTGAGAACCTGTGGCAGAGATGGGACGGTGGACGCCGAGGCCATCTGATCATGTGAGCTCCACGCATGGCCACCTCTGAGGACACACGTCCAGCAAAGACCACAGCTATGGGCTACTCTGCCCCAGTTCCCACACATCCTGCCAGCTGCTGCCCGCCACGCCTCAAGTACCCCAAGTCCTAGAGACCACTAACCCGCTGTTGCTGCTCTGAGTTTCCTGGTCCTTGCAGACGGATGCATTTGTATTCCTTTACCATCATTTTCACAGGTCTCAGGGAAGAAGGGAGATATAGGTGCTGACTGCGACCATGTAGCCCTAGGGCTTTCAGACTCACTTGGGACACAGAGAGAAGCAACCTGGCCACCCAGGAAGTTCTTGGCTCTTCCATTCCTCCCCGGCACGCTGCCTGGCCCACTCAAGAAGGGGACAGGGCTGGGGGCGCCTGGGTGACTCCATCGTTAAGTGTCTGCCTTTGGCTCAGGTCATGATCCCAGTGTCCTGGGATCGAGCCCCACGTCGGGCTCCCTGCTCCGCGGGAAGCCTGCTTCTCCCTCTCCCACTCCCCCTGCTTGTGTTCACTCTCTCCCTGCCTCTTGCTCTGTCAAATAAATAAATAAAATCTTAAAAAAAAAAAAAAAGAGAGAGAGAGAGAGTGAGGGAGAAGGGGCCAGGGCTGCCCCTCCAGGAACTTACTTGTCTTTCTCTCCCTCACTGTGACCACCTTGAGACCAGGACGGGAAAAGAGGAGCAGAGAGAGTTAGTCCTGCCCTCCCCTTCCCCTCAGCACTGGGCAGACCAGTTGGAGGCTCCACAGGGGTACCGCCCGCACCCCATCTGGACGTCTTCTGCTGTAGGCCTGCACAAAGGCGAGCACCAAGTAATAACTCAATAAAACATGTTTGCACTTGCCCGAGATGGGGCACGGTGGCACGGGAGGGACGGATAGATGAGAAATGCTCGGAACAGACACTGAACCAGTTATTCCAGCCAGGTCTAACCCTCTCCTTCATGAGAGGTTTGAAAGCCAGGAAGTGCCTGTGGGAAAGGTTTCTTATTAGTTATTTTAACGAGGCAGTTGCACAGGGACTGAGGGTGGTGAGAGAGCGCACAGCGCTCAGCCTGTGGATCCCTATCAAGACCATTTCCTCCAGGGGGCCCAAGAGTGGCCTGGAACGGACTGGAAACTGGCCCTGCCTGCTCGCTCTGTGGTTACATTTCAGCCTCATCCTCACCGGCCAGGACACAGAAGCCCACGGGGACGAGTCCTTTGCCCAGCAGCGCGGCTGCAGAAATCCTTGCCCTGCGTAATCCATCCCGGGGGTCAAGCCTTCTTAGTTCCCTCACTTAGGGAGGAAGCATGGTATGGATTCTAGGATAACTGGGTCAGATCTCAGCCCTACCTCTTGTTAGCTGTGTGACCTGGGGCAAGTAACTGAACACTCCTGAGCCTTGGCTCCATCGTCATGACATCTGCTGCCAGCTGGATTTATTTTGAAGACAAGCTCCCAACACCTTAACCCAGCTTTGTGCTATTTGAAGGATTACATGAGATTTCTCACTTGGTCTTGGAACAGGGGAGGAAGAAAGGGAGGGAGGGAGAAAAGGGAGGAGGAAGGGAGGGAGGGGAGAGGAAAAGAGAAGAAATTTGAATCACTCAAGATCATGGTGAGGCACCTGCTATGCCCTAGTTCCTGGGGGGACAGCGGGCACAAGGCAGACACTGACCCTGCCCTCACGGGGCTTACAGCTCGCTCGGGGAGGCAGGCGCTGAGATTATGGTAGGTTGTAAATGCTCCAAAGAGACATGGTGTCTGAAGCTTCATCCCATGACCCGGGCACTGCCACCACCTCCCCACCTGGAGCAGCTTCCTGGTCCCTTTCCCTTCTACCCAGGGCTGCCTGACACCCAGCCAAGCTTTTCAGGGTCACCCACGTCAGCACAGCGCCCTCTCTGGCCCCCAGCCCTGCACCTGCAAGCAGCAGGCCAGCCCACAGCACGGCCCCCCAGCACCAAACACCTTGGAGTTCAAAGCCTTGTCTGGTATTTTCTTTACTTTTTTTTTTTTTTTAAGATTTTATTCATTTATTTGACAGAAAGAGTGAGAGCCCAAGCAGAGGGAGTGGGAGAGGGAGAGGGAGAGGGAGAGGGAGAGGCAGGCTCCCGCTGAGCAAGGACCCTGATGTGGGGTCCCAGGACCCTGAAATCATGACCTGAGCCCAAGCAGACGCTTCACCCACAGAGCCACACAGGCGCCTGGTGTTTTCCAGCACTTCTGTCCCTCTGCCAAGGTCCCCTCATCCCCTATTTCTCTCTAACATCCAGCACTTTTGTTCTTTTTGGGGGCCTCTCTTATCTGGTTCTCAGGGACCACATGAAGGAGACATCAAACTTCTCTCAGAGCAGCAGGCAAACCCGGGGTGCCCAAAGAATGTCACGACAGGGACTGTCACTGGCTTTTCAATGTGCGTCCACAGCCATTGAGCGACGGAGCTGACAATAGCTTGCCCCACTGTGCTGGGGCGAGGTGCAGATGTCTCGGCATGGCTTACAAAGTCCTGCCGGGTGTGGGCAACAGAGCTCTAGCACGGGACACTGTCACCGTTCTGCACACGCACCGGGACTTCACCGCCCTGCTGCCTGCGGCCTCCTCTTCCACCCCCGGTGGTCCCACCTGAGCTCCCGGGGCGAGCCGAGCTCACTCCTCATGGCAGGCAGTTCGCACTCTTGTCACTGCCTGGTGGCCCCCACACCTGTCTGGTCTGGAAGCTCCCAGAAGGCAGGAGTCCCTCCGTTGTGGTCTCTGTGTTTCATGCCCCAGTGCCCAAACCCAGGGTGGGTGCCCAGTGATTGCTGAAGGGGGAAGGAGGGGTCTTATCACCGCGGTCGTCCCTGTGCCACAGATGAGACATAGAAGACCTGGGCCTTACAGGAGTCAGGCCAGTAGCAAGCGACAGAAGGAGGATGGGGAGCTCTGGCCCAAATCCTGTGTTTGTTGCTACTATCGTGTACTGGTTCTCCTGCCTCATGCCCATGGATGGACATCAGGCTGTTTGCAGGTTCTGAGTGTGGTGACGGGCACCTTCGTGGGGCCAGGTCTGAGCTCCTTATGCGTTCATGCATTCATTCATTCACTCATTCATCTTCAAAGAAGTTTCAAGAGGAGACCTGACTGCAAGAGTCAGAGTCTAGAGAGAGGGAAAGAGACACAAAAACCAGCAAGTGCCACAGACAGGCCGGGACTGTCCCCATGTGCAGGCCAGAGCCTGTGCACGCCCAGCCCGGGGCGGGGGTGTGCAGGGTGGCATTTCGACCGGGGCAGGGAGTTGAAGGTGCGATTGTCTGGGTGGGCGTGGACAGGGTGGAGTGAGCTCTGGGGAGACGCCTGGCTTCCAGCCTCCCCAGCTCCACTCTGTGCCCTGCTGGAATGACTGACTTCTCCTGGGTGCTCCACCTAGAATATGGATAATGATGATACCTGTAATAGGCTTGCATGAATATAAACGTGACATAACTTCTTAAGGCAAATGAACAGTTGCTTCACGGCACGTTGGTAGCCAGTGTGTGGGCTGGTGTCTCCAGAGCTTGAAGCGTGTAGGCTGCCGGAAATGGCTGGAAGTGAAAGCGGGAGGACCATGGGACAGGTTTTCCAAGCTCCTGTGTATGAGACTCAGGCCTGGGGACTTGACTCTATTAGCAGGAGAATACCCCAAGCAACCCTTTGCTCAGTACGGGGGTGCAGCCAGATTCGTGCTTTGGCCAGAGGGCTTTTGTCAGAGGCTGAAGAACAGAATGAGTGGGAAAAGGCAGGAGGACTAGGGGTTTGAATGAGTCCAGAAGGGGTGACAGGTGAGGAGGTGGGGTTCCATGTGAAAATCAGGATACGAGGTCTCTGGGCTCTGCTGCTCATTTTCTGTGGGACCTTGGGCAGGTCACTTCCTCTCTCTGGGCCTCCATTTCTGCACCTAAAAAGTGAGAATGTGGGCCTAAATCAGGAACTCTTTCCCCAGAGATGGGGTTCATAATGGGTCATTCGGGAAGCTTTTATCAAAAGACAAGTGCTAGAGCACCACTCTGGGGGGTGGGGGAGGCTATTCGGAAGCCAGGGCAGTTGGAGGGTCCCCAGATCCTCCAGGCCCACCACGTCACCCCATCCAAAGCCCCTAGCCTGGATGCCCACTGAAACCCTCTCTGGCTTGACATTTAACAACTCTGAGTCTTCAAATTCAGACAGACCCCTGCCCATGCCCCAAACAGCCCCTCATCCAACCTCAGTGGAACTGGTCCTTGGATCAGACCTATCACACTGAGGTGGACTGCGCTGGTCATCCTTCCCCTTCTGGTGAGGGTCAAGGGCAGCAGAGCCTCACAGGGCTGATGCTAGCTCCTGGGCCACAGCAGTCCCTCTTCCCACCCTAGGAGCCATGGGCCACATTTAAAATGCTCCCTTTGGAACTTAGAAAGCACTCAGAAGTCAGAAGCTCAAAGAAGCGTGGACGGCAAGACCTGGGCTTGGATTCTGAAGGTATCGTAGCCTCGGTTTGCTCCCCGAGCTGTTTGGCTCTGAATCAGAAATATCCACCTTGCAAAGTTCCAGTGAGTATTCCAGGAGATGGTAGGGGTCGGGCATGCACCACAGACAGCCAGCACCCAGCAGAACACCAGCCCTTTCTTCCTTCTCCCTGTGGGCCCAACCCCCACAGAGCAGGAAGAGCCCCTAGCAAGAGTTGGGGTGGGTCATCTCACATTACAGATGAGGATCTGGAGATCCCTAAAGGAAGAGTGGATTGTCACATGGGGACCCAGTGACAGAGCCCTGAAGACAGCCCCACCTCTTAACTCCCAGGTCAGGCTCATCATCTGTGATTTCTGGCTTTGTGCTCGTGTTCAAAGAGCTTTGCTGTGGCCAGAGAGAGAAAGTGGGCATGATCAGGGCCCCTAAGATGCTGGAAACCCCACGGCCCTCCTGGAGGCCAGGGCATGGTGCCAACTTTGCAGGGAGTGGTGGAAAAAATGCCCAGACATTTCCACCCTGCAGAGCAAAGATGCAAGGGCAGGAAGTGGCAGGAATATGACCCTACAATGTGCCCACCAAAATCACCAATGTCACTAGTGATTCAGGTGGCACACCCACAGACTGCTGGGAAAGCCCCCTGGGGAGCCCTTCCCTTTCCATGGTGGCAGGTGGACAGCCTGGGCCCCACCACAGCCCACAGCCCGATTCCCAGTGCATCCAGTACCCAAAGCTCTGTGAGGCCAGGTCGGCCTAGGCAAAGATGCCCTTTTGTCTTTGTCCCTCCAGCCTGGCTCCAGGGCTCTGCTCTGAGCCGGCCCTCCCCCAGGGATGCTTCCATCACCGGTGCTGGCCCCCCAGGCTCCCGAGGACTCTGAACCAACTACAGACTGTGAACGGAGCTCAGACCCCTCATCCCTCAGAACAGGAGCCACGGCTCGGATATGCTAGCCAGCAGAGCTAGGACATCCATGTCTCCTGGCCTGGGAGTCCAGACCCCTGCATTTTATCCAGATTGCCATTTACTAGCACCCGGTCAATTCTAATCATCTCCTTGAAGCTCTCGGTCATCATCGCCGAAACTGGTTTCACAGTGCCTCTGTCTTAGGATGTTAATAGGGACCCGTGTGCAAAGGCCTCCAGCATAGCGCCCTGCTCATTTATCGTGGTTTCTGAGAATGCTCTGTGTTTCCTCCCTCCCCTCTTGCTTTGTCTCAGGCACCTTCCCAGCTGCTCCGAAGAGGTGATTCTAAACTGGCCAAGTCCTTTTTCTCAGCCACCGCTGGCTCGCTGAGCTTTGTCAGAGGCGGGTGACCTTCAGGAGCCAAGTTCACATGGCGAGCACGTGAAGTCCGGGCTGCTGTCTTCCGGAGCCAGACAAAGTCCGCAGCCTCTGTATGTCCCACCACCTGTGCCCGTGGCCAGGATAGGTCACATCATTTGCAGGATCCAGTGCAAAATAAGGGATCCTTGTTCAAAACCTGAGCATGGCGAGATGGCCACAGCAGAGCTTGCACGGAAAGTGCGCCATGAAGGCTGCCCCGCCCCCATCAGCCCTCTGGGCATGTTTCTGCTTCATGTTGGTTGGGTATCTGTTGGTTTACTCCCTGGAACCCCCTCTAGCCCACGCTGGGTCTCCTCCACCCTGGGTTGGAAGGTCACTTTCCAAAATCACATCATGATGGTTTTATTGTTCCAAAGTTCTCAATGTAAAGACATTTCCCAAATGAGCCAGAAGCACGCATTCCACTTCCCACCAGCATGCTCCAAGTGACACATCACCTTCAAGTCATGCCTGCCAACTCCCCTGCAGCAGCGCCGAAGACCAGAGCTGCTGCCGGCCCGCCAGGTCTACCATGGCGGAGAAGAGATTGCGGAGAAGGGGCAGATGGGAGAGATCGACAGTGTTCCTTCTGCTGATCTGAGGTCCATGCTGCCCACCCTTGCCAGTTGGAGCTGGAAATCTCAACAAAGACTTCTCCTACCCAGATAGGATGGGGTTCAGTCAGATGGAACACGTTGGGTGCCCAGCATACATTAAGCACTCATTAAAGGAATCTGTCAGCACCTTCCTCTGCCCACTGTCAGTGGATGGGTCCTTTGGGATCCAGGGGTGATAAGGCAGGTAGATGGCGCTAAGCACCCCATGCCCCCTGGCCTGTTCTCTTGCACGCAATCTCACCGGCATCTTGAAAAGGAAGAGGAAATGAGTAGCCTGGGTTTTGTCCCAGCTCTGCCACTCTTGCTCTCTACCTACGTAAGTGTCTTTATTTAGAAGTTGTGGATACTGATCTCCCCCCGCTTTGCTGACCGGAGGTCGTGAGCCTCACAGCAGACAAAGGGAGGGGGTTAGAATGGGTATTTGTCAAAACAGAGGGCTACAGACCCGTCCGGCCTCGACCATTGCTGCCTCTCATTCGCACCCCTCCCCAGCCAAACAGCTGAAATGTTTCACCCCGCTGGCTCGGGTTCCTCCCCTCCTATATTTTTCTTATACTGCACACTGGACTCTGATCCTATGACATCACCAAAACCAAAGTGGCTAAAGACACTGGTAACCTGCTTGTTGCTACGTCCAAGGCACCCTTGGCTTTGCCTTGCCTGACCTCTCGGTACCCTCAACCCTGTTGACCCTTCTGGAAGCTTCCTCTTGCCCTGGCTTCTAAGGCAGATGGCCCTCCTTGTTTTCTTCCAAATTATGGCCGTTGCTTCAGAGACTTGCTCAGAGGCTTCTTGCCCTCTGTTCTTCCCTTAATCTTGATGTCCCCTAGCCCTCCAAAGAATGGCAGTAGTCAATGGCTATCTTCACTGTGTGCCAGGCATTAATCTAAGCACTCCACACGTGTTAGCCTCTTTAATGTTTATGGATGCCCTGGAAGTAGGGCGCAATACCCCATTTCACAGATAAGGAAACTGAGGCACAGAGAAACTGCCGAGGATTACTCAGCTAGTCATCAGGCAGGTGGGTACAAACACAGCAGTGTGGCTCCAATTCTGAACCAATACTTGGCGTTACCTCTTGGCAGAGACTCACCCTCGGGTGCTATCCAAACAGCTTAGCTTATCCTGTGACATCCCTCCTAACCTGGCCATGACCTACACCACCTATAGTCCCATATACACACTCTATGTCCCCAGCCTGGGTTCCACAGGCTGGTCTTTGCACATGAGCCTTTCTCTAAAGGAGTAGCCTTTGCCTGTTTCACCCCCTGGTCAGTGTCCACTTTTGTTCAAAAACACCTGCTCTGCGAGGCCTTCTCCCTTCCTCCCAGACCCTCTACTGCTCTGGCTCTCAGGCACCATGCGTCCCTCCCTGTGCTTCCACGTACTGCCCAATAACGTAACTTGTCCGTTCCCAAGCCTGCCTTCTGGTCTAGGCTCTGAGCTCCTGGCTCAGCACAGTGCATGCAGTACTGCTAACAAACATGGAGGTGACCTAGCCAGCTGGCCCATGTCTAAACGGAGCTGGAGACTTGAACCTTATGGATCCGAGCCCAAAACCTCAGTCTTGTCCCTCAGGTCCACAGTGCTCTCATAGGCATATGAACATGGGCACACATGCACACACGTACGCACAACACACACTCACTCCCTGGCTCGGAGGCCCTCACTGCAGCCCTAGCTTCCTCAAGCCATTGTCCTGCTTCTGCACAGCCTTCCAGGCATCTGAAAATCCTGCCTTTTCCACGATGCCTCAACCCAACCCTGAGACACCTGAGTTTTGCTTTCTTCCATATTCTGGTCATTTCATGGGGCCGAAGAGGGACAGCCTGACCCTCGAGACATGTCTCGTGTACATGGGACTGTCTCTAAGCAGGAAGCAGTGACTACCAGACACAACAATAGTCTTTACATATTCACAGCGATTTGTGGCTTGCATGGTCCCTTACACCATGTGTGACTTTGAGCCTCACAATAAGGTATAGAATCCTTATTATAAATCTATTTTACAAACAAGGAAATCAAGGCAATAGAGATTAGTAACACACATATGCTTGCCTCCCCTTGAATGCCCTCAGCAAAGAGGGGGTCCCTGGGAGGTCCACGTCAAAGCAGCTTCATGACAGGTGAACATGGGATGGATCAAGGCACATAAGATGAGTTTTCTCCAAAGGACTGCACACAGTGCATTCTTTGTGGCCCCCGCCTCTGAATGTCCTGGGGCCAGCCCCTGCTAACATCAGACCTGTGTCGTGAAATGAAGCAGGTAAGTGCTGTGAGGCTTTGTGAATTCAGGTACATCATCGGAAAGGCAAGTTGAATTTAAGACTTATTAAATAAATGTGGTTTCCTGCTTTCAACCATACATAATTCCTTCTAACAGTATTATTGGGCTGGAGGTACTTAGAAGATATGCTTTAATGGAGAGTTTATCGGGCTTTGTAATTAGCAGACCAATTGTGAGCACTTTAAAGGAGCTGGAAGCAGATTAAGCCCACAAAAGAGAACCAACCACTCACAAACACAATCGCAATATCCATGTATGTGCCAGCAATTGCTGGGTCAATTATAAATGCATATACTCAAACAGCTACTGTAAATCTTACTCCTGATGCAGGAACTGACATCCCTCCCAGCAAAAAACACTCATTAACCAAGTCAACAAATCTTCAAAGGATGCCAGCCACGTGTCAGATGCTCTCCTATGTCCTGGGAACCAGGAGACACAAGCAGGATACACAAGGCGCTTGCCCTTGTAGAGCTCACACCCTGCGACAGAGACATCATCTTCAAGGCTCATATAAACAAGATAACTTCAAATAGGATAAGTCACTGAAGAAAGGCATATGACTAGAGGGAGGCATAACAAACTCATATGACTAGAGGGAATTAAAGGATTGACGCTTGGGCTGAGACCTGAATGACAAGAAGAAATGAGGATGAGGGGGTGGAACATTCTAGGCAGGGAGCATAGTGGGCCAAGGCCCAATGTGGTGTCTTAACTTACACTGGCCGCTGAGTAAGACCCGAGACAAAGATTGAAGTGACAGTAATTTACTTAGGAGGTGCAGGAGAGATGAGTAAGGGCATGAGTACAAAACAAGAATGGGGAAGCACTAAATAAAGGATATTAGGAGAGCACCCCTGGGGGTGACTGGAGCTCAAGCTCCAGCAGACACTGTGGGAGACAGTACAAAGCAAG
This sequence comes from Ailuropoda melanoleuca, assembly GCF_002007445.2. Classification (NCBI taxonomy): domain Eukaryota; kingdom Metazoa; phylum Chordata; class Mammalia; order Carnivora; family Ursidae; genus Ailuropoda; species Ailuropoda melanoleuca. Next base: position 8,649,035 of record NC_048230.1, read on the forward strand.
CTCCTGGGTTATCCCACCCAGGAACAAGGGAGTGGGGGTATTTGTAATCTGACTCCTGCCGGCCACTGGTGAGGGCTGCTTCCCTGACACTTCTGCCCAGCCTGTCTTGTGGGCAGAGCGGGCTTCCATGGCTAAAGTCAACTGGTGGGCACTGGGATGGAATGCCTAGCTGAGGGATGTGAGCAGGGACTGGCCGCGTCTGCTACATGCAGAGACCAGACTGGACTGTTCCAGAAAGTCAGTGAGGGTGGCATATAAAATTTGTGGGGGGACAATGGTAGGAAATGAAGACAGAGGAAGGCAGAGAGCAGCACATGTGAAGCCTGGGAGGCCTGATGAGTCTGAATCACATTCAAAGTACAATGGGAAGACAGCTGAGAAATTTAGTCAGGGAGAAGAACTGATTTAAAATAATAATAATAATAATAATAATAATAATAATAATACTTTTCTCTTAGTTACGTGGAAAACAGATTTTTGGAGAGCAAAAGAGAATGGAGGAGGACCAGTCAGGAGGCAATGGCAGAAGTCCAGGCAAGAGGTGCTGTTGGCTTCCATGGATGGGCGGGCAGTCTAAGTGGATAGACCCAAGTGTGTCTAAGTGCATGAACCTAGGTTTATCTAAGTGGATAGACCCAAGTGTGTCTAAGTGGATGGACCCAGGTGTGTCTCAGTGGATGGACCCAGGTGTGTCTCAGTGGATGGACCCAGGTGTGTGTAACGGAATGGGACTGATGGAGAGCTTACTGCAGGGAGAGTCAAGGAGGAGGGAGCCTTGGCCAGGGTGTGTGAGACAGGAGGATTAAAGGATGAGCAGACGGGCAGAGCCACTCAAGAATCGGGTGACTTGGGTCGGTCACTCCTCCATTCTGGCCTCCGTTTTCTCATCTGGAAAATAAAGGAGTAGAACAAGCCAACTTCGAAGGATGCTTTTAACTCTAATAGTCTAGGATTTTAAGAAAGCAATCAGACCAATCTTTTTAAAAATTTCACTTCTTTTTTTTTCCCCCTCTGGGATGCAAATTCTTCAAATGGTTTCATTTTTCTCATGTTTAGATCCTGATTAATGGACTTTATGAGCCCTCTGTGCTCCTTCTTGACCATGCCTTTCACCCAATACCAGAAGTAACCATTCCTCTGGTTTTTAATTACACCATTCTCCTGATTTTCTTTATTGGTGTTACAACTTAAGTATCTTTAAACACTATATATATATATATATATTACTTTTTCAGTAAATGGAATCACACAGTGTGTTCTCTTATGATTTGCTTTCCTTTTTCTCAACAAGATGCTTTTGAGACATGCATATTATATATGTAGTAGGTCATTAACTTTCTCTGAAGCTTTAGTACTCATGATGGCACAATCTGTGCATTCTACTGTTGATGGACTTTTGTCTGTTTACAGTTTTCACTCTTCTTTAAAATTTTATTTTAATTCCAGTTACATACAGTTAACATACGGTGTTATATTAGTTATATAGTGATTCAACACTTCCATACACTACCCAGTGCTCATCACAGTAAGTGTGCTCTTAATTGCCCTTCACCTGATTCCCCCTACCCCCACCCACTCCTCCCCTCTGGCCACCATCAGTTTGTTCTCTGTAGTCAAGAGTCTGTTTTTAACACCTGTTTTTAATAACCCCATAAACCCACGTGAACCATGTGATGGCAGCTTGTTTATAATCTCCTTCCGACCATGTCTTCCTTCTTCTACTCTGCCTGAGTCCTTCAACCCACAGTAGCCAACACCCTGAATTCCCTCGCCTTCTCTTCTTTATAGTTTTAATCTAGATGGATTTCTGTTTTTTTAAAGATTTTTTTAAGGTTTGATTTATTTATTTGAGAGAGAGAGCACAAGCAGGGGGAGCAGCAGGCAGAGGCAGAGGGAGGAGCAGGGAGCCGACCATGGGATTCGATCCCAGGACTCTGGGATCATGACCTGAGCCAAAAGCAGACGCTTCACCAACTGAACCACCCACGTGTCCCTTAATCTAGATGGATTTCTAAGATGCATATAGTTTACTTAGGTTAATTGTACTTTATTACAAAGGTTTCATACTCTTAATTGCTGGGACTTACTCTTGGCTATGTTGTATTTTGCCAGGATACATTCCTGTTATCGCGTGCCACAGCAATTCCTTTGTTTTAACCATTGTATGATATTGCATTGGTTAAATATAGTCCTATTCATTCATCCACTTCCTCTTGATGGGCATTTGAGTTTCTCCAGATTTTTGCCACTTGTAAACAGTGCAGCTCTGAACATTTTTATATATGCAAGACTTCTATTAAGCATATATAAAAAAAGAGAATTGCTGGTCTAGAATATTTACTGCTATGAGATTGTTCCCGTCATTTTCCAAAGCAGCTGCATGGAAATACCAGCAAAGTAGATTGTGCAGGTCCATTTTCTCTCCAGCACCTGGTGCCGTCCAAGTGCACAATACTTGCTAACCTATTATTTTTAACTGAGATTGCTTTCTGTCTGGATTTGTGTTTCCTTGACCAACAGTGAGGTTAAACATTTATTTGTCTACCAGCCATTAAGTGTTTCCTCTTCTGTGAAATGTCTGTTCCTGTTTTTTGACATTTTTCTTCTGAGTATTTGTGTTTTTCATATCGATACCATCAGCCTGCTTCCTGCCTGTAGAATGCTGGGGCTCAAAATCGTTTTATTGTTCTGAAAAGTCAGTGCTATTTAGTCTAGACCAGCAGCACTTTTGGCAATCTAACTCTCTCAAAAACTTTTTTGGAGTGTCAGTAGCCAACCCTGCAGCTCACTTCGAGCCAAGTCTTTCTTTTTCTCTCTCACTGTAATGTCAACTACTCTGACACTATCAGGCTTTATAAGATCCAGTTTCTTTTCCATGAGTCATGCCCTTACTTTGGTCTTTACCTCAAGGCTGAGTGTTCGGAACGATGTTTTTGTTTTCATTTTTGCTCCCAAAGCTGAATTCTATTTTGAGAATATTTGATGACTGAAGAGGTTGGAAATGAGAGATGATTGCCCCTTCCAACTCTGGAAGCCCCAGGATTTCTAGACATTCTATGTTCCCTTTCAGTTCTGCTTGCAAGGAATCTAGTTCTCCTTCTGCAGCAAACGACAACTAACTCACACGAACCACGTTCTGTCTCAAAACCTCTTCCAAAGCCGTACGTTCAGTCGCTATGTGTCCTGCCTTCCAAACGATCACATGTGATATTTTACCGAATATTTTACTACCAACTTGCATAGGTTATCATTCCTCCAGTTCCCTATAATAATTTCTTTGCTACTTGCCGCTCAGCCCCGAAGCCAAAATCACACATTTTATTCTTTGGTGAGTACGGTACCCTGCTTCTAGGTACTAGTTTCTGTAATGGTCAGCTTTTGCTGCAGTAACAAACAACCCCAAAATATCAGTGGCTTATAACAAGAAGTGTTTCTTTTTTGCTCTCAAGTCCGCAGGTCAGCTGAATCTCTGCTCTGACCTCTAGGTCAGGTCCGATCCTTGCCCTCTGCCTTCCCACTCCCCGGCCCATGCTAAAGGAACAGCTCCTGCTTAGGACATGTCGTGTTCCTGGCAGGGGTCTAGGAAAAAGACGATTGGTAGAAACTTGCCATGCTTTTAAAGCTTCTGCCAGGATATACCATGTGTCATACCTGCTCACGTTCTATTGGCTCAAAGAATTTACATGGCTGAGCCCAAACAAAGGCAACAGCGTAGGGAATATATTCCAAATCGTTGTAAACAAGAATGGAGTCTCCCACGGATAGAAAGGAGCTCTTGACACATTCTCATACCAATCCTTCCTTAGTACGTATATTGCAACATAGTCTCCAAACTGTAGTTTACTTCTGAGCTGTCCTTATAAGAAAAGAAACTTGGGGCACCTGGGTGGTGCAGTTGGATAAGCAGCTGACTCTTGCTTTTGGCTCAGGATGTGATCTCAGGGCTGTGAGTCAGGCTCTGGGCTGAGCATGGAATCTGCTTAAAACTCTTTCTCCCTCTGCCCCTCCCCACACCTCGTTCTTAAATAAATAAGTCTTTAAAAAAAAAAGAAAAAACTCATAATTTTAATACAGAAACATTTATCCATCTTTTCTTTCATAATCAACATTTTTGTGTCTTATTTAAGAAATCCTTCACTTCCTCAAAGTTAAAAAAATAATTTTTAAGTTTTCCATTACAAATTTGTTAAACTTTTTTTTAAACATTTAAGCATCTGGACTTGATCTTTGTCTGTAGTGTAATAGAAGGATCCAGATTAGTCTTTTTTCCATATGGATTGCCATTTTTCCAGGCCGAATTTTGAACAGTCTCTCCTTCCCCCTTGACAGGACAAATAGACTAGATCACACGTGATGGCTTCATACACAGATGGTTCTGCTTGTAGCCTCTCTCGTTTAATTTCTTCGGTCAACTGGTCAATCGCTGCATTGACTTGTAACTTGTAATAAGTCATGGAATCTGGGAAAGTTACGTCTTCCCTCTCTGTCTTTTTGCTTGTTGTTTGCTTTTTACTTTTCAACCAGAAGTGCACTGCTTGTTTTTACCCCTTTACTCTTCCATCTATTTTTTTTCAGCCATATCACCAACTTCTAGGAGAAACCCCACCAGGCACCTGGCTGTGCTCTCCCATGTGCTCGCTCCCCGAACCCTCACCGTCACCCAGGGAAGGTCAGTGTTCTTCCCCCCCAAGGCTACAGATGAGGAAGCGGAGTTGCACTGAGATACCAGCCCACAGCTACACGCAGCAGCTCCAAATTCAAACCCAGGCCCGTCTGACTCCAGAGTCCTGGCCGGCCCCACATCACAGAGTTTGGGGTGGATGTGCTCTGCTAGGAGGTGCTGAATCAAACCTGCCCTCTGGTTCCCACAAGAAAGGGGAGGTTGCCAACGGCTCAGCAAACACCTGGCATTTCCTCCCGCTCATCTGCATGCTCTCAGCAGCCGGCTGGCCCAGGCAGCACGGGGGACCGTGCGCTGAGCCCGAGGCCACAAAGCCTGATGCCTCTGCAAAGTCGTGTGAGGTCGCTTTGCTCGGTGCTCCTGGTGACAATGGGAGCCATGCAGGGGACTGCATCTGAGCCGCTCTCCTCCTCCCTGGCTGAAAGCAAGGGCAGGGGCCTGACACCTGCAGGGGGTTCCTATTTGAAGAAGGAAGGCAGGCTGTCTCCACAATAGCGGAGCTTGTGTATGTGAGCACGTAGTGTGGGGGGAGGGGAGGTGGGGTGGGGGGGTGTAGGGAGGGTTCTGTGCTGGTAGACGTATCAAAGCAAATTCGACCAATATCTGGCCTGACTCTTTCATACCCATTCTGTCCTTTAGTCCTTGAAAGAGGAGACCCTCTGACGACTCTGTCAGAGGCAATGAGACAAAGCCCGCTAAATGATCTGCCAGACACTCCTGTTTTCTGTCCCATTAGTTAGCAGGAGTGATGATTAAGGTAAGGTTATTTTGAACAACGAGATCATAACCGTAGAGCAGGGGCTCTCCATACAGGGGCCACAGCGATGGCATCACCTGGGAACGTGTTAGAAATGCAGATTCTTCACCCCCACCCCAGACCTACGGAATTATGCTACACTGGGGGTGATGCCCAAAGATCTCTGTAGTAACATTTTCCCAAGTGATGCTGGTGCTTCTAAAATTTGAGAAGGGCTGGTAAGGAGAATCCTCCACGGCACACAACAGGGTATATTCTCAATGAATACTAGCAACTGTGGCTGAAAGTTACAGAGCCAGTTCATGGAGAGTTAAGGACTTGGGCTCCAGCCCTACTGATTCTAGACAACTTCTTCCACCAAGCGTAGAGATCTGCATATCTGCAAAAATCAGTGTAAGGTCAGACACGGGTGTTAAATAGAGATTAAATACTCAGGTGTAGGGTTTGGAAGAAAAACCATGGCTACTTCATAGCTTGTCATTTAAGACAAAGCCAAACGTACAGGTGGCATTCTTCTACGCGCACACGTCTGTGTATATGGCCCCTCCCACACGCGAGCTGCTAAGTCTCCATTATCCACAGATGGGTTAAATGTGCCGTAGTTATCAGGCAGGCTTACACTGGGCTTATCTATTATACTATACATAGCTTCTAGAATTGAAATCATTTTATAACAGTGTTAAAGTAAACACAAAAACAAATCAATAAGGGTCCTATCGCCCACAAAGGACTGTTTCTTTCTCACTTTGCATTGCTTAGCTCTTCGTAGACAATCTTCTTATCATACCAATCACAGCAAACACCCAATTCCATGCTGTCCTGTTTCACTGGTTTTATCAGAAATATTTTCTATGATGCCCCCTGGTCTCCATAATGGCCATCGTGATGACCGGAAAATACTCTCTCAAACCGAGTGGACATGATTTAATTGCAGACAGTTGTCTGGCTCCCACTCCCACCCAAATAGCACTATTTTTGACTACTTTTCTGTGAGTCACATTTTCACCTTGTGATGTTTCTCTCTAGATTAACTTCCTAGAAGTGGAATGATAGGAACAGGAGGTATGACTCTGACTACTGGAACATACAGGAAAAATGTTTCCAAAAGAAATATAACAGTTTATTCTGTTAACAGCCATGCATCAATACATCCGTTTTACGAAAAGTCTGTTCTCACCGCTGGGTGTATTTTTCCAGTCCCCACACGCCCCCCCCTCTTTCTTTGCCAATTTAATGAGAATGCACTTGTATCCTATTGTTGGTATAATTTTCCTTTTTGTAAATCTCAGTTCTCTTTTTTCCCAGAGACAGAGCTGGTCAAACTGGCTTCAAAGACAATTCGTTCCAATTAGCGTATACATGCGTGTGTATGTCATGTGTTTACGTGTATGTGTCTGAGTATATGACTGTCTCTATGTGGGTACCCGCTTTGTGTTTATGCCTCAAAGAACACACATGCAATGGAGTATCCACATCTGAGGGTCCCTTGCAAACACCATGCTTCTGAGCATGCGTTCTTTTGGAATATGTTTATGTGGACCGTGGATGTGGATGTGTTATGCGGACCATGGATGCAATATAATAAGTAGCCATGGGCAAAAGATAGTCCAAAGGTCCTCACGGGGTGGGGGGAGTTGGAAATCATTGGGACAGATCCAAACTTTTTAGAAACCAACAGAACTTCTCTCCTTCCTACACTTTTATCCATATAACTCTTAAAGGGAAACCCAAACTATGAAACAGTTGGGGGTAGAGGCAGAGGAGGGATGGGCTGGCCTCCCTGGAGTCTGATGAGGGGCTCCTGGAGGATTTCCACACGCCCTAGAGTTCCCCAGGTGAAAACCGTGCATCCAGACGGCCCCCGGTCGCCCCCCGCGCCCCCCCTCCCCGCCGTCCACGATGCTATCCTCAAAGGTTAAGTCACAGTTTCCAAGCTGCAATCACAGAACCACCTACATTTATGGAGAGCTTTCTACGTGCCAGGCTGCGTGCTCAGCTCCTTGCTACCTTATCTCGTTTTAACTCCACGTGTTCCCCAGGACAAGGATCCTGACAGTATTATTAAGAACACCATTCCTGGGGCGCCTGGGTGGCACAGCGGTTAAGCATCTGCCTTCAGCTCAGGGCATGATCCTGGCATTATGGGATCGAGCCCCACATCAGGCTTCTCCGCTATGAGCCTGCTTCTTCTTCTCCCACTCCCCCTTCTTGTGTTCCCTCTCTCGTTGGCTGTCTCTATCTCTGTCTAATAAATAAATAAAAAATCTTTAAGAAAAAAAAGAAAATTCTTAAAAAAAAAAAAAGAACACCATTCCAGGGGGGCCTGGGTGGCTCACTCATTTAAGTGTCCGACTCTTGGTTTCGGATCAGATCATGATCTCAGCATCATGAGATCGAGCCCCACATTGGGCTCCACATTCAGCATAGAGTCTGCTTGAGATTCTCTCTCTCCCTCTCCCCCTGCCCCTTCCCCTCTTCTAGAATAAATAAATCAATCTTGGGGGGGGGAAGAGCACCATTTCACAGTTGAGGCATGTGAGGCCCAAAACAAGACTATTGGCATTATAAAAAATGTACCCAAGTTCATTCATCCTGTATGTTATGGAGCCAGGAGGCAAACCTAGATTGTCTGGGTCCAGAATCCTGTGTTCTTAACCCTTCTCTGGAAAGCCTCCCTTTTGGAGTTAAAAGGCATCTTTTCATTTTTAACTTCCCAATTCCCTATCAATAGACCCATTTGTTGTTGTTGTTAATTTTTTGTTTGTTTTTCTTTGCTTTATTTTTAAGTAGAGGGATGGGTATCCTCAATCTTTTACCAAAACCCCTCTGTGATTAGAATAAAAGAATGCAGCCCAGAGACACTGCCTAACCTGGGTCTCCAGCCATTGACCTTGACAACAGCCGTGGCTCCTGGTGAAGGCGGTTCCTGCACCTGTCTGATGATGGGATGAGGTGAGCATGGAGGCAGGGAGTAGCATCTGATACCTTTCAGCGTTTTACAAAACCACTTTATTTAATAGCCTCACAGTCCAGTGAAATGGATGTGATTATTTTTAATTCACAGATGGCAAAACAGAGGCTCAGAGAAAATTTGCTGGAGATCTCCTAGCTCAGACACGGCAGAGCCTGGATTTGAACCCTGCAGCCTTGGACCCGCCATCACATTGCACTAGGTTTGGTGGCCTTTGGTGACAGCAGGCCCTTAACCTTCTTCGGAGCCTCCCTCAAAGCTATCAGAGTGCCTTCTTTGCCTGCTTCCATCATCACCCTTGTCACCCATCCCTGACAATGCAGTGGCCAAGTCTGTCTTTCCCTCTAGCCAGGGGTCTTTGATGGCAAAGTGCAGGAGCATAGATGGCCCTCGGTGAAGGTTTGCTAGGGAACGAGCAGCGCAATCGAAGTCATCGACCTCTGAGTCATTGGGAAAACATCCCCAGCACCTCTGGACTCCAGGCTTTGATGCCCTCAGTTCTGAGAACCCCCCAGACCCCTGAAAATTCACACTTCCTCCCTCCCACACACGGTGGCCCTCTTCACTCTCTAGGAAATTCCAGGGCTACTTTTGGGCTCAAAGTGTGTGCAAGGGAGCCAAATTTTCCCTGAAAGTTGAATGAGCAAGTGGGCATTCAAACTCCCCCAGCTTTAAGGACTCTCATCTGTCCTTCCCTCTGCTTCAGGACCAAATATTACATGGGGCAGTGTGTTTAGGACTCTGGGAATCTGGAGTCAGCCAGATGTGGGTTCAAGTCCTACCTCTATGGCTTACTGGTTCTGTGATTTGGGGGCGAATTCCCTAGCTTGCCTGAGCCTCTAAGAGGAACCAGTGACTAACTGATCATGACCTCACGGTGATATTATGAGAGTAAGATGGCACATGGAAAGTGCTTAGCATGGTGCCTGGCTCCGAGTAGGTGCTCAGAGAGAGTGGGGGCTTGGAGTTCACCCCTGCCCTCCCTCAGAGGCTCTGGACAGCTGGCAAAGGAAGATGGTCAGAGTGGACAGGGAGAAGCTTACCTTGGTGGGGGATGGGGACAGGAAGGAGACCAGTGGCAGCCGGGGAGGGGACAGTGACTCAGGAAGATGAGCCCACTCAGAGAATCTGCCCAAATATTAACCACAGGAAGCAGATAAGAGTTTAGGCAGAAGGGCTTTTCCATGGTGGAAACGTATGGGCAGTGTGCTAGAGAGATGGTGGGGAGTGGAACGCCAGGGTGGGCAGGGAGAGGAAGGAGACTAAACTCAGGCTGGAAAGCAGGGAGGAAGGCATGAGCCACAGCATTTCCCACAGCTGCATAGAGCAAGGTCAAGGAAGCTGAAAAGTTCTAGGAAGGAGGTTGCTTCCATCCCGGCGGAACATCCCTTTGCTTTAATCCAACCTGCTTCCCCAGGGTCTGAGGCCGGAAGACCCTTGCTGAAGCCCAGAAAGAAGAGAAAAGACAACAGTTAACTGAGCCCCTACTCTGCACCCAGGGCCAGACTATAACAAGCTTTTTCTCTGAATGCCTCTCTTGCCTCAACACAACCCAACCACACCTTACACAACTAAGAGCCCCTGGTGGGAGCCCCTCCCCATCAGCTGGACAGAGGCAGAGAGGGGATTCAAACCCACACTTACCACATTCTCAGATCCATGCTTTTCCCTCACAGGTAGCCCCTTCCTTAGGCGCTGGGGCTGTCTGAACCAAGGTCAAGTTCATCCTTCTGCCAACTATAAGATGCGTAACCGTGGGCAAGTCCCTCATCTCTCTGGACCTCAGGCTCCCTGACTATAAACCAGTAACAGTACCTGTTGCTCTGAGTGGGGTGACGACTGAGGGTGCTAGAGCCACACCTGGAACAGAGTCCATGTTCGACTCAGGTCAACTGTGGTGCTCGTGTTCTTAAGAAAAGCAGCTCATCAGTAGAATGGAAGAAAGAGCAGCTGACCCCATCCCATGCAGGCTGCAGTAGAGAGAGCACTGGGCTTGGGGGCTCCAGATCTGAGTCTGGAGCTGAGCTCTAGAGCTGACCAGGGTTTTAATTTTTAACATGTCACGAGACCTCTCTGAACTTCAGTGTCCTCATCTCTAGAGGTTCACATGCTTGGGAAGATCCAAATCCCTCCTGCAAAACCAAGGTGGGCATTTCCCCAGCCACAGAGAGAGATTCTGATATGCATGGAGAAAAGATAAATGGAAGCAATTTCCCTGCGGTGGAGGGAGCAGCTCTGCGGGTAGTGAGAGGGAAAGGGGAAGGTGTGTGGAGGAAGGTTCACATGCTTGGGAAGATCCAAATCCCTCCTGCAAAACCAAGGTGGGCATTTCCCCAGCCACAGAGAGAGATTCTGATATGCATGGAGAAAAGATAAATGGAAGCCTATGGGGCTGGGGTCTTTACCTTTTTCTGTCACGGAGATGGCCACCATGGAGCTGACTGCCCACAGAGACCTTCCTGCTGTGCAACCCAGCGGAAGTCGCTCACCCACTCTGTTCCTTCTCTTTTTGGTGTCCACACTAGGAGAAAGTAATGGTCACAAAGCTCCTGGGTGGGAGGGGTGACATGAGGAGGATAAAGTACTCGAAAGGAAAGAGATAGAAGGCCTGGGTGAAGCCCCGCCCGGTGCCCTATCAGGGATATCTCCCTGCCTTTGGTGTGGCTAAGGGGCGGGGGCAGGAGGACTTCACAGGAAGGTGTGACTGAGGAGGAACAAGCCACAGAGACCGAAATTAGCAACAAGGTCAGACAGGGAAACCCTTTGTGGGTTCAGCTCTGCCTCCACCTAACAGCGCCGAGGGAGGCAGAGCTGCTGGGGGGGGGCGGTAAAAGCTCTGCGCCCCCTTCTCTCTCCCAGCTCCCACCAGGTCCAAGTGGAAGCAGCAGGGGCTGGGGGAGAGAAGGGGGGCATGAACATCTGGGATAAGATTCCAGCTGTGTCTTTTTCCAGCCTATGGCTGTAGCCCAAACCTAACCTTCCTGAGACTTCATTTTCTCACCTCTGAAATGGGGCAATAATACCCACCTACTGAGAACTTAACACACGAAAATATAGCTGCGAGAATAGTACCTACCGGTATATGCCAGGATGCATGCTCTCTCACTAATCACAATAACAACCCCAGCATGCAGATGCTTTTATCCCCATTTCCAGAGGAAACAGCTCAGAGAGGTTAAGGGAGGTGCCCAAGTCACACAGGTGGTAAACAGCAGGCTGGACGTCAGTTCCCCAGTCTATGGGCCTCTATTCACACGTTAGAGTCTAGCATGTGGTGACTCATTCTCCCCTACTAAGTCCCTCTCTTGGTCCCTGCTCCATCCCCAGACTCTGCCCCGCTGCTGGGCTTACTCCTTGGCCTCTGTCTGGGACTGGGGATTCCTGGTGCAGACCCCTGTCCCAGAGGTCCACTTACACTTGCCCCCACCTGCTCCTGGCTTGTGGCCCCTCAGCCTGGTCCTGCACACACACCCACCAGTGGCAGATATCACGGAGGTAATCAAACAGGAAGAAGTAGATGACCCAAAAGGAAATACATGGCTGTGATCTTGAGCTCAGGTCCCCTTAAATGCTGCATCTTCTGTCTGCTGGCATGTTAAAGTATGTGATCAAGCTATGAAAATGAACTCAAAAAGAATAGGACTGAAGGTGCTAAATCCAAAGTCACATCAAGAGAGTTCGTTCTAGAGACCACTCATGCTCTCTTCACTGGAGAAAGCAAGCAGCCACCGGTCTCTGTCCTCCCCCGACAGGATGTGGCAAGACACTCTGGGGTGTAGGAGGGTAGGGAATGGACTTCCCCAAGCCCCCTGCATACCAGGGGCTGCAGCAAGAGCTGACATGAGCTCCTTCTTCAAGGTAGGCAGCCTCAAGAGCAAGCATAGTAGTCCCCCAGGAAAAAAAGAAAGAACTAAAGCTCGAAGAAATTCGTCAAAGTGCCAAAGGCCACCAGCTGGTGAGGGACAGAGTGGCCTGTCTGCCTTCAACACCCACATTCTTTCCTTTACACAAGGACCCCAGTGAGTCCACCTTGTTACCAGGGGAGGCCGCTGCTGTCAGCCTAGCCACACAAAGGTAGGCAGAACACCACATGGTAACTTTCTTCATTGTAGAACTTTCTCGATCCCTCTGTCTCTATCCTGTCTTGAGCCACAAAACCATCCATTGGACAAATGTGTCGTGAACACTCATTACACAGAGGGTTCCTAGTCTAGAAGCTAGACAAGGGTGAGAACTGAGAATTGACCATCGGATTTGGCTTTGGTCCCTGGGGACCCTGACAGGGGTTATCAGGATGGATTCAAGAAAGAATGGAAGAAAAGAATTGGAGACAACTGTTGCCAGAGTTTACCTTTTTCTTAATACCCTAAAGAGCTGCCATATTTGAAGATAGGCAAAGACTGAGAATAGAATCTTTGTAATCATACTACATAGCACAAAATTCAGATAACTGACTTCCAATTCCTCCTCACCAGCAATTAGTGAATCCCTTAGCTAAGAAAATTATTTCTACGGGTACAGCTCACCTTGATCCTTCTTCTCTTCACCCGGGACCTGCTGAAACTTGACCCAAGCTGGTCTGATCCCACACCAGTCTGGGCTGAGAAGGTCACGTCCATGTGTCAAAATGTTTAATATTAATGACAAAGATTCATCAGTCTCAGTGTGCATTGTTCAAAGTTCCAATTTTAGGCAGAGTTTCTACCCTCTCTATTTATATTTATATATCAAGAGGGGTGCTCTCCCGTAAGCTTGCAAAACATCTATTATCTGGAAAGACCGCTCTGTCTGGCCCTACAGCTCCCTCTGGGAGCTTATTAATGACACCGAGGCATGAACCCAGGCCTTCAGACATCAAGCGCCATGCCCTTTCCACTACGAGGCCCTGGCTTTTGAGCCATTCTTTGAGATCTTCAGGGAGGTCGCATGTGCGATGTAATTGATATGTTCTCCTATAGTTTACTCTGTGCTTCAACCCTGCCTCTCCCCAGAGCCTTCAGATAAATCACGACAGCTAGAAGGTCAAGCTGGAATTGTTATAACCACAAGAAATGATAATTATTTAGGCCATCTCATCTTGTAAGAACCAAGGACTCAATCACCCCAGACAGATGGGGTCCATGAGAATCTGTTAGATCCCAAGATCTGCTGCCCCCCACACTGACCATTTGGACTGATGAAGTTCTTGCTGTCAGCAGGTGGACCGTCCAGGCTGATAAAGAACATGCCATCAGGATCAGGGCTGTTTGTTTGCTTCAGTTTTTTTAAAGGTCATTGTTTAAAGGGTAGCCCCCTATGGGGAAAGAATGCACGAGAATTCTGTTGAATTTTTTAAACCTGTGACATTTAGGCATTAAATTGAAGGTTCTCTCTTTCTACTTTTTCTGTATCTTGGCCCCTTTCTCTCTCTCTCTCTCTGCCTCCCCCAGATACTTTATAGGGGAAAAAAGAGTATTTAAATAATAAATGAATGTTTTATTATATAAGATATTAAACTTTAAAAAAAATTTTTTTAAAGAAATTGCCTTTGTGGCTGTCCTTGAAGGGCTTGTTGCACTGTGGTCCAGGTGAAGGGACAGTTCTAACTGACAGCTCAGGTACAGAGATTCAGTGGTTTGCCTCCCCTAAGACTTGCTAGGGATTTCCCTCTGGGTTTGAACTCTGCTCCATTCCTTGGGTGGGGACTTTCTCCCCTACTCCCATCCCCAGTGGCAATCTAGGAACAAGGAAGATGGGAAGACAGCTTTCTCCAGTTGCTGAGATTTTTGATGGCAACTGCATGGTAGTTAAGACCCACTGTGACTTCCAAAATGAACCCAAGGTGGGCTGGGAGTCTCTGTTGTTTGTTAAAAGACCAGAGACCCCTAGCAAAGGTGTTGCTGTTATGGTGAGACTTTAAGGTTCTGAGTGGAGTCTCTGCCTTACCTAGAACATCACACTAGTTTTACTGCACTGAGCTTTGGAACACCTTGAGCCCAACCCATTACTCTTTTGCAAAGCCACCTGGATACTCTGCAGGGCCCAGTCACGTACCTGGTTGGTGCTCCCCACAGGTCATCAGCATGGATGGTAGCAAAGTCAACCTTACCTGGATAACATGAAAGCACCCACCATTGACCATTCACCCACCCCACAGCACACACCAGTATCATCCCCTTCACAGCCGTAAGTTATAGCCACTAGGAAACTAAGCAGGCTAACTTGTTGAATAGAATTGCTTAGTATTAGCCACCTGGGCTCCCACAGTGCCTCTGCCAGCATGAACAGCGTGGCGTTGGTCTCCGTCACCATNACGTTGCATTGGTCTCTGTCACCATCACCACCATCACCATCATCAGCAGTACTCACTAAGCACTTACTCCACACTGGGCATGTAGAGCTCGGTGCTTACGTGCATTATCTCAGTGAAGCTTCCTGACCAACACAAGCATGCATTATCACTATAATTATCCTCATTTTACAGAGAAGGACACTGAGGCTCACAAAGTAAGTTAATCAAAGTCACCTACCCAGAAGTGACAGAGTGGGGATTTGAGCCCACATTTCCTTGGCCTCCAAAGTCCATTTTTATAATTACTATGTTTTACTTCCTTAAGAGTCAGGAATATCAGCAAATTCCTCAATCTTACCCAGAAAGTTGGTAGTGCCCCCTTCATGTACCTTCTGGTCTTAGCAGAATGCAGACAAGTTTTGACAATTCTCGCACTGGGTGAAGTGCCATGGGAAGAGCTCAGACAAGAGTACCTTTCCTAGCTCCTCTGTTACTGCAAAGGGCTCTTAGTCTAGACTCACCTATGCCTCGTCGTCCCCTACAGTTGCACCTGTGAAATAAACGTAATAGCTAGGTGTCTCTGGTTTGGGTCTCAAGTGACAGAAACAGAGGCCAGTTCAATTCTTTATTCAGCACAGTGCTTGGCAAATAGTTGCTCCATTAACATGTATTTAGTGAATGAATGGGTATCTCAGGGACAGAGGGTGGGTGTCAGGAGCAAACTGGAGCATCTCAGAACATCACAGAGAAACTGGGACGTCAAAGCCTCAGGAAGGTCAGGAGTCTTGGGCAGCTCTGGTGACCCTGGAAGAGGGAGTTTCTGGAAGAGAGAGGGCAAAGACTGGGTCTGCCAGCTCCTCCCACCACACATCTCCCACAACCCTGGCCGTGTGCGTGCATGTGTGTGCATACACGTGTGTGTGTGTGTGTGTGTGTGTGTGTGCATTTGAAGAGTGAAAGCTGCAGGAAGTGGGTTACATGAGATGCCAAAAGCTTGAACAAGTGGAAAGTAGAGGTTTCTTCTCAGGATCCAGTTTCAATCAAGGTTCAGAACAAGCATGGCTGCTAACCCCCTTCCCAAGATTATCTCCAAAGGGACCCAAAGGAGTTAAAGCACAACTAAAGATCATGAGAAACGTCTAGGCGTGGGGGTGCTCCTCTGAACAGGAGGGTCGAGTGGAAGGTGATGGAGGCTCTGACCTGGGCAGACGGCAACCCAGCACAACCGTGGAAATACAGAAGAGAGAGGGGGAAATATTAAGAATCCTGTTCTTACTCCCCCCACGCCCCCCCCCACCCCATCACAGCTTTGGGACAAACCTGTGGGGCCTCAAACTTCTGGTCCAGCTCCTCAGGAGTGAGATCAAAGCATCGCAGCAATCTGTGCTTGGGAGAGGCAGAGAGAGCAATCGCCTCGCCTGAACCTCCAGCCTGTGAAATCGCAGCGTAAGGAGTGTGTCTTCCTAAAGCTGCCTCTCCCTGGGCAGCCAAGGGTTAAAGCCTGACCCGAGAGTTGCTCTTTAGGATGCTGTCTGATGCCTCGCGTCAGGTCCTGGACACACCGCCACATACATCATCTTGCTTAACACTTACCTCCATCCTTTCAAATAGGACTTGCCACGAGCACTTCGCACGCGAGAAGCTGAGGCTCAGCGTGGTCAAATGGCTTGTTGAAGGACACCCCATTTACAAACAGCCCCCCCTGGGATGTTAACCCAGACCTGAGCTCTTGGGCATCCAAGTTCAAGTCACTTTCTGGTTGTGTAAGCTTGGCCGCGACCATTAATTTGACTTCAACTCCCTCTTCTGTGGAACAGGGATAAGAATTGTAACTAACTCGTCAGGTTGTTGTGGGGACGGCAGCCAGCTTAGAAGAGCCCCTGACACCGACATGGTACTCGGTCCAGGTCGGGGGCTATTTCCATTGCTTTCAGCTGTATGCCCCTTTGAACATCCTGTCCTTTTGGTAAAATGTATTAAATCTCCTCTTTTCTTGTGTAAGGACCAACCAGTCGAGATTGTTACTTCGCTTCTCAAACAGGGAAAGTCTGCCCGTGCGGTCTAGAACGGAAGAAACAGCCTGAGCTCTGAAATCAAACCCTAAGCCTTTAGCAGGGGGCTCAAACTGAGAGAATGAGCCTTCACTTAGGAAAAGAGATCCCTCTACATGCCCAGCAGGGTGCAGGCATTATCACAGGAAGGGGCTTATCCCCACATCTGATCTTATCCACCAAAGATTACAGGCAAAGACTGAAATGTTCAGCACTGAGGAGTGTTTTCTTAACTAGTTGAATGTCAGTGTGATGGAATATTTTGAAATCCTCAGATCTTCTCTATACAAAGACATTAAAAGTCTCTCTCTCACACACACAAAAAAAGACACACACAGGCACTTGTGAAATGGTTAAAAGGCAAAAAGCAGAAAACAAAACAGTGACTAGACAATGATGCCACCATGGAAAACTCTGTCTGCGAGTATGTGTAGAGAAAGAGAGAAAGATATAGTGACATGTGTTCATGTCTAGGGAATGTGAATAATTTTTAGAAGACTTTTTTGAAAGTTCTTTCTCTGAAATGTGAAATATTGAAGAAAAGAACTACATTGTACATTTATACAAAAAAAAAGTCCACACCAATGCAAATCTCATTCTTTTTCCTTTGCAGAAAAATAACCTTAAACATATATATATTATATATATTATATAATATATATATATAGTTTTACATAGATTTATCATACCTAAATAAAAATATAAAAAGTCACCTACATACACACCCATAGAAACTTACAGAAGGTCGAGTGGCTTACGAGCATCACTGAAATGGGAAGCTGAGTGATTAACGGAAGGAGAGGCTCTACTATACGCCAAATACTCTGGGATTCCTGTGGAATCCCCATATTATCCCTACAGAGCAGGTATCACATGGGAAAATGAGGCTCAGAGAGGTGAAGGGACCTGCCCACATCACACAGCCCACGGGTGTGGCTTCCTCCACACCACGCCAGGATAAGCATCTCCCGCAGTGCAATTGGATATGAGCTCAGCGGGTTTGCAGATATCCTTCCTTCAGCCCCAATTCGTCACAACCATCTCTTTGCAAAGCAGCCTACTCCTTCCCCGTGTCAGAGCTGTGGCTCCCTCCCCTCCCCAGCCCGAAAGCCCCAGAAATGCAGGCACATTGCCTCTTTCGCCTCTGGCACTGGGCTTGGTAAGAGGAGAAGATGGGCGAAAAGAGAAGAATTTCCAAGTCTTCCCTGACTTCTCCCCCATGACGCAGAAAGCCTGAGTTAGCACAAAGTTCCCTGCCACACAATGGCGGTCAGCCATCTGTGGCTTTGAGTGGTGGAAATGTCATTCTAGCCACAGACTCTGTCATTGGTGATTGATAACTGCTGATTGATGTGAGTGGAAATTTTGAAGGATGGAACAAGATACCAGAGAAAGTCTCAGAAATAAATATAACAAGATGAGTGTCTGTTCCTTGGGAGCAGGCTTTAGCCTGGAAGCGATGCTGGGCCACCTGGTCCTTGCATGACCAGGGCCTGACCCACAACATTGTCAAATTAAGCACTGAATAAATATTTGTTAAATGGATGGATGAATTAGGATTATTTCCTGAATCCACACGAATTTGGCTTGGTGAGCTCACAGGCATATCAAAATCAACATGTCCCAAGCTTAATTTATTATCTCTCCCTCCTCTGGGAATCATCCCCTCTTATAGATGAAGGAGGTTGGGTCCATTGGTCACCCACTCAGAACCTAGCTGTCACCTTTCACTCCTTCCCCTCCCTCACCAGCCCCATCTCACCAGCCACTGAATCCTGGCAATTCTCTCTCTTAAGCACCATTCAACCCCTCTGTCTCTTCTCCACCTTGGAGGCCACCGTTTTGGTTAAAAGGCAGCACAGTGACCGAGATCATAGGCTCAGGAGCCAGACC
>NC_048230.1:8668607-8700486 GCF_002007445.2 Ailuropoda melanoleuca
CCACCATGGAAAACTCTGTCTGCGAGTATGTGTAGAGAAAGAGAGAAAGATATAGTGACATGTGTTCATGTCTAGGGAATGTGAATAATTTTTAGAAGACTTTTTTGAAAGTTCTTTCTCTGAAATGTGAAATATTGAAGAAAAGAACTACATTGTACATTTATACAAAAAAAAAGTCCACACCAATGCAAATCTCATTCTTTTTCCTTTGCAGAAAAATAACCTTAAACATATATATATTATATATATTATATAATATATATATATAGTTTTACATAGATTTATCATACCTAAATAAAAATATAAAAAGTCACCTACATACACACCCATAGAAACTTACAGAAGGTCGAGTGGCTTACGAGCATCACTGAAATGGGAAGCTGAGTGATTGACAGAAGGAGAGGCTCTACTATACGCCAAATACTCTGGGATTCCTGTGGAATCCCCATATTATCCCTACAGAGCAGGTATCACATGGGAAAATGAGGCTCAGAGAGGTGAAGGGACCTGCCCACATCACACAGCCCACGGGTGTGGCTTCCTCCACACCACGCCAGGATAAGCATCTCCCGCAGTGCAATTGGATATGAGCTCAGCGGGTTTGCAGATATCCTTCCTTCAGCCCCAATTCGTCACAACCATCTCTTTGCAAAGCAGCCTACTCCTTCCCCGTGTCAGAGCTGTGGCTCCCTCCCCTCCCCAGCCCGAAAGCCCCAGAAATGCAGGCACATTGCCTCTTTCGCCTCTGGCACTGGGCTTGGTAAGAGGAGAAGATGGGCGAAAAGAGAAGAATTTCCAAGTCTTCCCTGACTTCTCCCCCATGACGCAGAAAGCCTGAGTTAGCACAAAGTTCCCTGCCACACAATGGCGGTCAGCCATCTGTGGCTTTGAGTGGTGGAAATGTCATTCTAGCCACAGACTCTGTCATTGGTGATTGATAACTGCTGATTGATGTGAGTGGAAATTTTGAAGGATGGAACAAGATACCAGAGAAAGTCTCAGAAATAAATATAACAAGATGAGTGTCTGTTCCTTGGGAGCAGGCTTTAGCCTGGAAGCGATGCTGGGCCACCTGGTCCTTGCATGACCAGGGCCTGACCCACAACATTGTCAAATTAAGCACTGAATAAATATTTGTTAAATGGATGGATGAATTAGGATTATTTCCTGAATCCACACGAATTTGGCTTGGTGAGCTCACAGGCATATCAAAATCAACATGTCCCAAGCTTAATTTATTATCTCTCCCTCCTCTGGGAATCATCCCCTCTTATAGATGAAGGAGGTTGGGTCCATTGGTCACCCACTCAGAACCTAGCTGTCACCTTTCACTCCTTCCCCTCCCTCACCAGCCCCATCTCACCAGCCACTGAATCCTGGCAATTCTCTCTCTTAAGCACCATTCAACCCCTCTGTCTCTTCTCCACCTTGGAGGCCACCGTTTTGGTTAAAAGGCAGCACAGTGACCGAGATCATAGGCTCAGGAGCCAGACCACCTTGACCGCCATATGGCAGCTTTGTGCCCTTTGGTAAATTACTCAACCTCTGGAGCCCTTGTCCACCTGTAAAATGGAGGAAATAATAGTATCAACCTAAGAGGGTAACTATGAGAATGCAGTGGGGTGAGCAGGTCATTGTCCACCTGACTTAATACAAGAGCCTAATGATTAATCTTCCTGTTTTTTGTCCTGACCCCTTCTTCCCAGAGCAGGCAGAAGACCTAATTTGAAATGTAAGTTGTCTGTCACTCATGGTGTCTAGGAGGAAGAACCTGCTTTTTGAAGACACACAATCCTAGATTGAGATTCATGTGTGCCCATGAAAGCCAGCTACTTAGACTCTCTCACCCTCAGTTTCCTTATTCCAAAATACTACCAAACATTGGTGTGCTTTGAGGATTAAATGGGATAATGTGAGTGGGGCTCTTAGCCCAGGACCTCACCTCTACTGAGCACTCGGCCAATCTTAGCTTTTCTTCCTCTGCCTCCTCCCTTGTCAGAGGCAAGGGGAAGGGGCAGGGGAATTTAGGATGAAAGTGAGGTCAATCCCAGGAAGAAGGGGTCCCAATCAGTGGAGAAAGAGAAAGGGGCCACTGATGAGTCCAGTCCATAGCCTCTCTAGGGAGCTCATCCAGTTTCCTTGGGACACCACGGAAGACCTGGCCTCACTGTAGAGCTGTGGTTCCCAGAGCCAGACATTCATCAGAAGCCCTGGCAGCTTCCACTGCCCCATCACACCATTCCTGACATCCTCATGGGTCAGCCTGGAAATCAGCATTTTCATGTGCATCCTGGATGATCCCAGGGGTTAGCTGGGTTTGGAACACCTGCTCAGAATATTCAGCTTTGGTTAGTAGGCATCCCAGAAGCCTCCCCACCAAAGTTACTCCCTGGTCATCTTCTTAGTCAAATCTCAGAAATGGACAATATGGTTTCAAATGGACAGATTTACACTAATTTCAAGATAAAAAATAAAGTCTGAATGAAGGTTTTGAAAAGCCACAGGGAGAAGGTAACCAAGAATCCCAGCTTTGTGCCTCTGACCTCTTGGCTCTCAGTATATGATTAAGAGACTAGGAAAGAGATGGTCAGGACTGGCCTGGAGCTGGGATGGCTCTAGGGTGACTTTGACCAGCAGGGAGTCCTTTCTCCTAGGACAGCATCTTTTTTTTTTTTTAAGATTTTATTTATTTATTTGACAGAAATAGAGACAGCCAGCGAGAGAGGGAACACAAGCGGGGGAATGGGAGAGGAAGAAGCAGGCTCATAGCAGAGGAGCCTGATGTGGGGCTCGATCCCATAACGCCGGGATCACTCCCTGAGCCAAAGGCAGACGTCCAACTGCTGTGCCACCCAGGCGCCCCCTGATGTCCTCTTCTATCTTGGTACCCAGTCAAATGACATCTGGGGAGACAATTTGGTGCCTAATTTCTAATAGCTAAGCTAGGAAAGAATTGTTTTTGGAGGATGGTTCCAGAGACCCCAAAGCTACTATTCTTCAGATCACATGGAACCTGACATAACTACCATCGGTCAGTATAAGGAAGCCCTCCCAGGTGCAGAAAGGGTACTAACACTTTCCAAGTGCTGACCACGTATCAGGCCCTGCGCTAGGCTGTATGTGTGTGTGTGTGTGCTCGTGTGTATGTTTGTATACACATCTACATATATATACATAAACATATGTGAATGTGCATTTTGCATAAATGTATGTGTATATACATATTCATATTTGCATACGTATTTATACATACATCTGGATATATGTATATACACACACATATACATAGAGAGAGAATGTATACCCTCATCACAGCCCCATTATCAGTCCATTTTATTTTTTTTATATTTATTTATTTATTTGACAGAGAGAGAGAGACACACAGCGAGAGAGGGAACACAGGCAGGGGGAGTGGGAGAGGAAGAAGCAGGCTCCTAGCGGAGGAACCTGATGTGAGGCTCGATCCCAGAACACCAGATCACGCCCTGAGCCGAAGGCAGATGCTTAACGACTGGGCCACCCATGCGCCCCTGTCAGTCCATTTTAAAGTGAGAAAAGCGAAGACCCCAAAAAGATGACTTAACCTACCAAGGTCACAAAGCTGGATTTGACTCCAAGCACTCATGACTCTGAAGCTCGTGTTCCTTCCATGTTGTTCCCTCTCCTAAAAACAAGAGGTAATTAGACACACAACAGGAATATGTCTTCTGAATTTTGTGTACGTTGTGATGGTAGGTACAGTGTCCTACCACCTTCAGGGGTGGAGGGAGGAAGCACCTTGCTCGGGGCACGCCAGGTAGCCCCGGTGTGTCAGGCCGAAAGACCAGTTCTCAAATGAGTGGCCTGATGAACCACCCTCCTCCCTCCTAACCCTCCTCTGTCTGCCCCATGTTATAGGACCAAATCATCTGTAATAGAACATTCAGACTCCCATGCGTGGGCTTAGGAGGAAGTGTTTTGGAGTGAAGAATCTGGAGCCAAAATTTCCTTTCTGTTTCCATCGTGACTTCGAATGTTACAAACAGCCTCCTTGTAAACTCTAAATAATGCATGGGTCTCCAATGATTATTGAACAAAGGCGTTTTTTCCTACAACATCCTGTGGTCTGTTACCAGTCTCTGACACTCTAATATTCTCAGTCACCATTGGTTTAGCATTTCCTGGCTGCTCTGCACTGCGAGGTGGTTTATGCACTAACCCCATGCTCACAACCCCCGGTAGGTGACCGGACTTCCCGCAGCACAGATGGGGAGCCCACATTCTTGTGTGGGGGCCCCTGGACTGTAAGTTCCATGTCCGGCAGAATCAGTGTCTCAATGGCTCAGAGGCACACAGGAGGCACTCAGTACTTGTTGGGTAAACAGAAGGTGAAGGGATGGGTGTGTGTGGGGAGGTTATACAGTAAACATCGAAAGCAGAATCTGAAGGTGGGCCTGTGACTCTGAAGGCCCTATTCCCCCACTATATTTTGCTGTCTTGCCATTATATTTTGTTTCCTGGGATCCTTTCCCTTCAATTGCACTTTTAAAAATTCTTGCAAGCCATTTATTGGACTGGTTCTATGTATTTAGCTGGGAGGAGAGTCGCACTTTCAAAGATCGTGTGCTTGTTTTTAAATCAAGGTTATCCCCTGTGTATAACCTCTCCAGGCCTTCATTTTTCACTTTTCATCATCGTATTCAGAATTTCACACTTCTCCAAGCAACAACTTGATGGTTGGTGCTGAGGGGGTCAAGAGTACCAGTCATACGGGCGATGAGATGTCAGTGACGCTGTTGGCCGGTCCCTGGGCTGCCCATCTGAGGGCCCCCAGGACTCCGTATCCTCCACTGGCATGGACAGAGGCCCACCTTGTCTGCCACCATCCTCCCACACACCCCCAACTTGGGGATAGATGATGACTCAGCTGTACCAGTCAGGACAAACCAGGGTACTCTATGGTCCCAGGCAACCCAAATCTCAGGGCTTAAAAAGAACAATGGTCTATTGTTTGTTGCTGCTTCACGTCCAGCAGGGGGCTTCCAAGGGTTCTGTTCCATCCCCACCCCTGGGGCAGGTGGAGCAGTCACCATCTGGAACACTGACAGCAGGAAAGAGGGGATGAGAACTCTTTTGGGTCTTACCCCAGCAATGAGATGCTTGACCCGGAAATAACAAATGTCACTTCCACTCATGTCTCCCTGGCCAAAGTCATTCGTGTGATCCCATCCAAGGACAAGGAGGCCCAGAAATGTGGTGCCACCAAGGGCCGAGAAAGGAGAGCCAGAAATAATTGAGAAGTGGCACTAATAATTTCACATCTGCCAAGACCACTCCCCATCTTAAAACCCTTCCCAGCTTTCTCTCACCACCAAGATCACATATAAGCCCTGGAGTAGAGCACACAAGGCCTTCCAAATGTGGACTCCACCTGCCCCACATGCCTCATCCCTCCTGCTTCCCGACGGGCCCTCCAGTCTCCAGTGACCCAGATGATTGAGTGCCATGCAGTGCCTTTCCACAAGCTCTTTCTGCTGCCTGATCTGCCTGTGAGCTCACTCATGAAGACCTGGCACAAATGACTCCCCTTCCAGGTGGCCTTTTCTGACAGCACCAGTAAAGATGAGACCCCACCTCCACACTCCTTCTGTTCCTTCACTCGTCTGTCTCCTCCTCCACTGGTCAGACTCCATGGGAAGTGACCACGGCTACTCGTTGCATATACCCAGACTTAATACTGTCCTCAGTCTCAATGAGATATTCAGCATATATTCTCGAATGTTTGGTGATGACTCCTTTGACAGCACCTCCTACGAGATGTGCCTTCTCAATTTTTAAAAATATTATGACTATAGGTTCTATGGCTTATGACTTATTCCACAGTTTTCCAAAGGATGGGCCATCTTGCTCATTGCTGCTACAAATTGTGCCTATCTCCATGGCTACTTGGCCGCACAATCAGATTTGACCTTGAGAAGCAGAAACGTAGGTCACAGAAAAGAAAGTAGTGTCTGATTCTTAAGACAGACCTCTATCATACCAGGACCCAAAAAGCATCATTGTCACCAAGGCACAGAGGGTATGACTCCTGCAACTACATTCTTACTTCTCTTTTGGAAGGATGAGAGTGGGTGGTGACATTGGAAGCCCATGCCTGGAGAGAGAGGAACTAAGTAAATTTGTGAATTAGCTATGCTTCCTTTGATGTGTGGGACAGGAATGCTGCTCAAACCAGCTTATGCATGAAGGGAAAATAATATAAGTGTACTTTGAGGGCAGGAAGAAACTGAGACTTAGGACAAAAAGAACCAAGGACTTGAATCACACTGGGCTTTCCTCTTCTCTCTGGCATCTATGCTTCTCTCTATACATTGCCTTCAGCCTTCTCTCTCCAAAGACCAGCTTCCTCCCTTTTTCTACTCCACAGGATGGGAGATATGGTGGCAAGGAGCTTATTGCTTCATAGATAACAATCCAGACCATGAAAGGGAGGCCATGCAACTCTCCAGGCTCTAAATCTAAAAATCCCAGAGAAAGGACACGGTAGCCCAGCATGGGTCAAGTGTCCACTCTTAGACCAATCAGCTGTGTCCAGACACTGAAGTTCCCTTGTGACCTAGCTATTCCCACCATGTGGAGGGAAGAGAAGATGAGAGTTACCAAGAGTCATGTTGGCCAAGGACCCTGTAAGTCTCATGAGAGAATCAGTGTAGACAATGGCTCTCAACACCAGGGGATAGAAAGGTGAATACGGTGGGCGTAACAGTCAAGAGAGGAATTTTCCAGGAATATAGATTCCAGCCTCCCACCCTGTCATGAGTCTGATTCAGGAGGTCTGAGCTCAAGCAGGAACATTCATGGTTCAAACAAGCATCCCAGGTAATNTCCAGGTAATTCTGATGCACTGCCAGGTGAGAGAGGCCCTGTCTTAGCTTGTGCTTCAAATTCAATTTTATGTCTCTGTTTTATTAATTTCTGTTTGGGGGTTTATTACTCTTCCCACTTTCCTTCCACTTGATAATTTGTACCCCTTCTGGGTTATTTAGGTAAAGACTTAATTCCCGGTTTTTCTTCTTTCTCACTAATAGAGGCCATCACGAGCAATACTTTCTCCTCTAAGTACCAGCCTGGCAGCATCCCATAAATTTATATGTTACGCTGTGTTTATATCTTTGTTCTTTAACTACTCTATTCTGAATTGCTTCTCTTTCCGTGGCTTTATTTAGGAGTGCTAACTTCTCTGTGCCTGGATAACCCCTTCTTGTTTGTGAGATTTATTTCTAACTTCATTGAACTGTGGTCTTAGGATATGGAAGGCAAAATGTTTCTGTCTTTTCTTATTGAATAAGTGTCTTTGTTTCCTAGTAAGTGATATGTTTCATGAAGAATCTATCCAGGAAGGCTAACAGCTTGAGTTCAAGATTTGGGCATTGCTCCTCTGTACCCCACCCCCATCAAACTCTCACTCTTTAGCACATGTGTGTTTAAAAATGTAGCCGGCAGCAGGACGTGGCGAAAAGAGCAGGTCCTTGGAGTTGACTCCTGGCTGTGCCTCTAATTAGCTCTGTGAAACTTCCTCAGAACAATTCACCTCGTCCACATCCCTTGTCTCGTCTGGGGACATCACGAGTGAAGACAGGCGTGCACTGGACATTAACAGCATCAGTTATGCAACATTTGCCCCGCAGGACAGCCAGGTTTATTTGATGAGTGAAGGCATGGAAGGGGTTTTGAGAAAGGGGTGCGGTGTTCAGTATCCCAGGTGTGCACCACGTCTTTCAGTGAAATGGAGTTGATCGGAGGTGTAAAAATTGTCAGTGGAAGTAGATGTAAGCGTTGTCTCTGCTTAGCTGCTTTCTGGCATATAGAAGACGTGAGCAATAATACATGAGCATCTTTCCTTTCCTTCATTCCTGTCCAGCTCTTCCTTTAAAAAAAAAAAAAGAGTCAATTCTTCCAGGAAGTATTTACCCATCCCCTCCTCTGCCACCATCCCGTATCACTGATTCCTACACACAGAGATCACCTTGTATTAGCCCTACTGTCTGTACCTGCTTCCTTGTACATCTCCACCATGACACTGAGCTTCTTAGTGGCAAGGACTGGGAATTACTTAGAGGAGAATGAGCAAGGGAGAAGGATCCTGCTATTCAGTACCAGGTGTTAAATGGAGGAACCTATTGAAGAGTATGGATCGAGCATGCATATTGTCACAGGATGTGGAATGATATGTTTATTCAGCAAGAAGGTATGGAACACTAATGTCGTGGAACACCTACCATATGCCAAGCCCTGGACATACAGGAGTGAACAAGAGGGTCATGATACCTAGTGGGGAATATGGTCTTCTAAATAGACTGGTATGAAGGGAGGCCCAAGGATGGGTAAAGTACAGGGTGCTATGGGAGCATAAAGGACTAGGCATCTCTTCCCACACTGGGAAATCAGAGAAGTTATCTGAAGGATATGGCTTTTAATATGAAGCTCCAAAGATGAGTAGTTAGTAATGCAGGAAAAAGGAGACAGGGAAAAGACTTTCAGGCAAAGGGAACAGCAGGTGAAAATGCCAGAGGCTGTAGTGAGTGAAAGAAAAGGGGTCACATTTAAAGTGGCTGGTTGCTAGAGGCTNATGCTAGAGGCTGGGGAAGGCATGGAATCATAAATGAGCAGCACCACACCAGATAGGAACTTGTGGCCCCATGCTAAGGGGTTTGTGTTTTCAGAGCAGTGGGGACTGAAGAGCTCATGCAGCAGACCTAAGTGAGAGATGATGGTGGCCTGAGTGAGGGTGGGGGCCATGGAGGTGGGTATGGGATGAGGAGAGATGTTTAGGAGGTAGATGCATGGATTTGGTGATTGGCTGGCCACAGGGACAAAGATAGAAGGACAGTCCAGGATGTTTGGGGACTTTGGCGATATCATCTACCAAAAAGGAAAGGAACACATGGGGAGATGAAGATTTTGGAGGCNAAAGATTTTGGAGGCTAGGTGAACATGGCAAGTTAGAGTTAGGCAGGTCACTCTCAATACGTCTTCAGGTCACCTGAAGGAGATGACATACCAGCAAACAGTTGGCTATTCATAATAATAATGACAACAACTCAATGTAGCCTTCACTAGAAACCTAGGAGGGGGACAATGAGGCACAGATGTCATATAACTTGCCCAAGGTCACATAGCAGAGGCAGTTTCATACACAGACATTCCAGTTCCAGAGCTCATAGTAGGGACCGAAAATTCAGGACAGAGATGTCACAGGCCTGCAGATGTAACTGGAAAGTCATCCACACACAGACAGAGGGCCACTGAAGCCACAAGAATGGAAGTGATGGCCAAGGAAGAGAGCATACACAGCACCCCAAGAGATACCAACATTGGAGGAACAGGCAGAGGAAGAGAAGCCAAAAGATGAGACTGAGAAGGGAGGGCCACTTAGGTGGGTAGAAACCCAAGACAGTAGGCTATTCCCAAGTCAGAGGAAAAAGGTGTTTCAAGAAGTAAAGAATAGCATTGTCATAGGCTGCTTGGAAGCCAAGAAGATGAGAACTCACAAGTGAGTACTGGATTTAGAAATAAGGAAGCCATTAGTTATGTCGGTAAAAAATAGTTTCTGTGGAGTAATAAGGGCAAAAAATCCTTAAGGTCATGAGTTGAGAAGCTAGTTGCAATTGAAGGAATGAGACAACAGGTGTAGACAAGCTTGTGCCTGTAATAAGGAAGGGCGGCTGAAGAGATAATGGCAAAAGGGGGTCACACAGCTTTGCTGAAGAAGATCTTCCCTTATTGTTTCCTCATTGTCTATATGTTATGTTGACTATAAGAAGAACATTCAAGTCCTAGAACATCTAANGATAAGGAAGGGGGGCTGAAGAGATAATGACTAAAGGGGGTCACACAGCTTTGCTGAAGAAGATCTTCCCTTATTGTTTCCTCATTGTCTATATGTTCTGTTGACTATAGGAAGAACATTCAAGTCCTAGAACATCTAAGCAATGAAGATAGTATATTCAAGCATCAATGGGGAGGAAACAATAGAGAAGGGGAGTTTGAGGATGCAGGGCAGACAGTATACAATAAGGAGATGAGGTCCCTGCTAAGAAAGGAAGGCATGAGCTCCAGGAAGAATAGATCCACACCTGAGCAAGGACACTGCTCCCAGTGGAATAGGAAGGAGAGGGGAAAGGTGGGCTCGAAGAGGGAATGCAAACCATAAAAACAGAGTAGCATCACCAGCATTGCTGAGCTTGGAGACCATTAATTTTGTGCAGCATCGATGCGAGTGGTTTTGGGGTCTTCCCTCAGATGTGCTCAGCAGCCCAGGGGTGATAGAGGAGAAGGTATACAGGTGGGAGCTTCACCGTGATGGTGTAACTGAAAGACACTTGGGAAGAAGAATTGAAAATACTGGTGCTAAAATAGTGGGAGTTATGTTTCATGATTCCAGATTGATCAGAGTCCCACCCCCAACCCACCACCCACCCACCAACACCTTTACCCTAGGACTTATAGGGTGTAGTCAAAATTCCCTCTTGGTCTTCTTGCTTCGGATATGTCCAGATCACTGTCACGGGGTGGGGAGTGCAGGAGGCTACAGAAAAACCACATTACCCAAAATGATCAGCTTTGGGACCAACTAACCCTTCGGGACATATCCCAGGTCAGGCCCATTTGAAGGAAACTTGAGTCTTCCCTTTGTCTAAAGCTCTGAGGTCTTTGGGGAGCTTTCCAGCTGTGGTCTAATTGTAATCCCTAAGTACATATGCTCTGTCCTAGAGTCAATATATAGAGTGAATGCAATACCAATGTAAATCCCCGTAAGTCCTCTAATAGAATTCGATGGCTCTGAGT
This sequence comes from Ailuropoda melanoleuca, assembly GCF_002007445.2. Classification (NCBI taxonomy): domain Eukaryota; kingdom Metazoa; phylum Chordata; class Mammalia; order Carnivora; family Ursidae; genus Ailuropoda; species Ailuropoda melanoleuca. The sequence continues at coordinate 8,679,435 of NC_048230.1, forward strand.
GTGGGATGCTTATTCCTCCAGGTAAAGAACCATCACAGGATTTGTCTTTTAATGGCAGTGATATCTGATCCCTCCTGAGCGATTAAGATGTGACTTGTCCATCACTGCAACCATCCAGCGCTGGGTTGAAAGCAGCCAAGTTCATGAGAAGAGATTCCCAAGATGAATTGGGACCCTGGTAAAACTAAGAGTAGGCCAGCAAAAGAGCCCATTGAGGAAAAAAAATTGTTATTTAATAAACATCGCTGGGACAGTTGGCTAACGGGCCGGGGGAGAATTCATTTAAATTCATGCAGCATGCCTGTCAAGTTCAGTCGTCTCGTACCGTTAATCTGTGACAAACCTGGAGACAAGGGACTGGCATTGCCATCCCTGCTGCTGCCGATGAGGAGATAAATTCCCAGCTATTGAAGAAACAGATACCATCAGGGCTCTGATGGATGGGCTCAAATACATAAGAATGAAAATTTTTGCACCACAATGTAATAAAAATAAATATTAAAAGGAAAGCAGTGACATCCATTACGCCTGTCACATNCGCCTGTCACATCCCCCTTCCCAGGTCTGCTTACCGCCCAAAACAGATAATGGATGGGCTGCTGCGTGATTCCCCCTGATAAGTGGTCAAAGGAGATGAGCAGAGTCACACCGGGAAATGGAGGTAGTGAATCACCACGTGGAAACGTGTGCCGTCGCGCCAGCTATGAAATACAATTTAGATCCAAGCAACTTTCAGGTCCCAGTACATGCCTATTAAAGCCACAAAAATAAGTATGAGGAAAACCCAAGATTGGCAGCTGGCGGAAGTACATCCTTTAGCGCACCGCTTTCTAGAAAAACTGGACCAATTTACATAAGCAATCAGGCCACGTGAATGAAAGCTGAGCCACTCTTTATACTCTCTGACCCAGTAATTCTCTCTTTGGTAACAAACCCCATGGTATTAGCCCAAAAGAAAGGAAAACACATCTCTAGGGGCATTACCCATAATAACTAGAAATTGTCAACAACCCAAAGGCTGAAGAAGAGGGGGCTGACCAAGCGAAGCACATTAACACAGTGCCATTAGCACACGAATAACACGATACCGTTATAAATGAGAAATATGGGGGTCTGGTAGATTCTAGAACGTTTCTATGAAATATGCATGGTCATCATTAGTGTGCGAATCAAATGTCTTCCTGGTTATCGATAAAGAAGAGACTCCGGGTGGGATGAAATTCACCGAGAGTTTAATGTTCATTAAGATTTCATGATGAGTTGGATACTAATTTTAACCATTCATTCAACATTCATCGAGTATTGACCACATGCCAGACACTAAGGATATTAAGATGCAGATGCAACGCTTTCTGCCCACGAAAGCCCATGATCAAAAGGGAAGATGGACTGATAGACAGAGGCATTCACACTCATCCTGCAATCAAGAGTGGCAAATGGCACAGGAGGTGTGGATAGGGTGTCGTGAGCAGAGGGGAAGGGGTGAGGACGGTAGATCATAGATCTTCATAGTCTGGATTAGGGTGGTTCACAGGCTGGGCAGAAGTGGAAAATATGTTCCATGGCGACGGAATAACATCGTATAGTCAGTGGCCATATACACCTGGAGTAGGTGTGTGTGTGTGTGTTTCCCTATTCCACTAGATCTCCAGGGCCTGAAGAGTTTGGGATCATTCTCTCACAGGACCCAGAACTGACTTCCCAGGGCCAATTCAACCCTGCCATTTCCTATCACTATCTTCTGCCCCCCTCCCCACACCACACACCTCCCTCACTGAATCATTTAGGTCCATTTGCCCTGGGTAAAGATGCTCTCGTCATGTCATATGCTGTGTGAATAGGATTATACTGAAAGCCTTCTTAAGTAGAAAAGGATTCTTACTTTATATAGTCCACATCTTACTCACCGTGGAGGGTTTTCTTAAAAGGATGTTTGGATAAGGTCCAACCAAATTAAAAGGAATCATGGAATCCTAAGAGGAATTACCCTGTTGCTGGTTTCCTGAATGTGCTGGATGTGTAAACCATTGTTAATAAATTTAGTAAAGTGGAAAAAGTAATCAGCAATGCAGTCCCCCGGCTCAGATAAATATTAACAGACACACGGTGTATAGAATACCATCCATGAGAAATCATGAAAGCAAGTAGCCACACGTTGGCATTTGAATGCTGTTTTGAAAGCTGTGGGCATTATTATAATTCAACATATAGTTTGGCTTGACAACTCACAGCTTGGCATTTAGAAACGAGTGTGTGTGTGAGAGAGAGGAAGAGCTGGGAGCTTTGAGAAGGAAACCAGAACATAAATCAAGAGATTCTTAGGTGGTAATAAGAAAAGAAGGGCTTGGTGAAATGGTGTGATTATCGACACATCAGCGTGAACTTGTGACTTTGAAAAAAGTCACCCTGTCTGCTGAGATGACCTCCCCTGCCCATGGTGCGCCTTGCAGGTAACCAGTAAGCATGCAAAGTGACAAACATAGCCACAGCCATAAGCCTAGAACACCATCCTCCTTTCCTGTAGTCTGAGCAGAGCAGGGCTCTCTGAGGGATAGCCCTTTCCGGAGATGGGTTCAGGGAAGAAAGCTGGTTCAGGAGCATCGAGGGGTCTGAGAGTTTGGCAGGGCGGGGGGCATACTGGACCACCGTGCGGGTGATTGTGGGCTGCCTGGGATCCCTCCTCCGCAAGTTGTCATGCAGCAGAAAGTGGAACTTCAACTTGATCATCCAGGCAATAATTACAGCCAACTGAGCGGGCTGAGAGTCTATAAAGATACTTGAGTTTGAGATGATCCTTTGAAAAGGAACGCAAATGTGAAGTGAGCCGATGAGATGGAGTCATGGCAGCTGAAGTGTTGTTAAGAGAAGCCAGGAAATGCTATACATCGATCACACCATGTTATCAGAAATCCATCCCTGAGTTTCTGCCTGCCTCCAAGTTACGAATCAGTTTCTCTTGCCCGACAAGCTTTCAGACACCCCAAGCATTTCAGCCAAGCTTCAAAACCTGTCCCAATGATGCTATCATGATGCCTTTAAACCACGGGTTGTGTGTGTGAGAGAAACAGTGAGTGGAAGGTAGTGATTCAAGAAGTTTCTGGGGCTCATGCACAAACCGGGTCCCCTGCCTTTGTCCTGGGAATGGGTCATGGTCACAGAGGGTGCTAGATGGAGCCAGCACTCCAGTGATGCCTGGAGGGGACTCTCAGTGGGACAGTACCAGCAGCAGGGACTGCCTGCCTGCCTCCCTGCCCAGCCACCCTTCCTCTGCTGACATGCTCCCATGTCCTTGGCTTCCTCTTTGAATGGTCCAGGCTCATAATGTGGATTGGGACTGTGTGCCCCAGACTGCTCTCNATGGGTCGTGTGTGTGAGAGAAACAGTGAGTGGAAGGTAGTGATTCAAGAAGTTTCTGGGGCTCATGCACAAACCGGGTCCCCTGCCTTTGTCCTGGGAATGGGTCATGGTCACTCAAGGGTGCTAGATGGAACCAGCACTCCAGTGATGCCTGGAGGGGACTCTCAGCGGGACAGTACCAGCAGCAGGGACTGCCTGCCTGCCTCCCTGCCCAGCCACCCTTCCTCTGCTGACATGCTCCCATGTCCTTGGCTTCCTCTTTGAATGGTCCAGGCTCATAATGTGGATTGGGACTGTGTGCCCCAGACTGCTCTCGGTTCACCAAAATCTGCTCTTGCCCTTTGACCACAACTAGACTGTATTTCCAATCTCTTCTGCAGTCACACGTGGCCTCATGATTAAGTTCAGCCCTGGACAATGGGAGATGATCAGAAATAGGGCCCACGTCCAGGACTGCCTCGCACACAGCTTGCAGGAGCACTCCTCTTTGCTGGTGTTCCTCTCTGGCTGGCTGACCTGGAGGCATCCCTCGGATCTTCTTGGAAGCCCTGAGTTGAAGGTACTAGAACATCCAGGATCCTGGAGCCCAGAGACAACATGACCTGATCATACCCCAGCCCTGTAACAGAGGGGAAAAATAGCTTCTGTTACCTCTGAGCCACTGTACAATTTGGGGTTTACTTGTTACAGCAGCAAGGATTACCTTAACCCACTCAGATGGCAGAGAGAGTTGAAAACATAGCCACCCAGCTCTGACTCTGATCGAATCCAGCTAATGGATGATTTCACTGACTCCTTGCTTGCTTTTGGTGACTGGAGGAATGGCGGTATCATATGCTTGAAGTTGGCCAAAAAGGGAAGGTTGGTGGCTATCTTGAATGGCAGCCCCCTAGGACTACACAAAGTAAACAGAGCTGCACAAAATGCTGCAGGGTGGCCAAGACAAGATGATCCATCCATGTGGTACTTGAACTAGAATCTACTGGATCCATAATGTGCTGGGGCTGTCCCAGGTGCAGAGGCCAGCTCTGAGCCCCAGGCAAAGGAGTAGCAGAAGAGGGAGCTTGCAGGGAAGCCCATGCACTCGACCAAACAGTGGGCACCATTTGCCTGTGGCTGGTGCATAAAATGCTCCTCCTAGAAAAGGATCCCTTCAGTTAAATGTAATAAATCTTTTAAGTAACACATGGTCGGACTTGTTACTTTTGCTTTCAGAGCCCTGAAATAGGCTAAAAGAGCAATTCACATGAGCCAGAAGGGAAGGGACAACTTGGACTGGAACCAACCCCCTCCACAGCTGGGCAGGTGTTTAAAGAGGAGGTTTGGATATCCAACTAAAGACTTCTCAAGACTTCAGCCTCACAGTCAGTTCNCTTGGATATCCAACTAAAGACTTCGCAAGACTTCAGCCTCACAGTCAGTTCTTGACTCCGATCAACAACTCCAAGGATGCCAACCAATGGCAAAGAGATAGGAAGCCAAATTGCATAAAACAAAGTCCAGAGACTGTTTTGTGGGGTGAGAAAAAGACACCAGGAGGCTGTGATGTCAGTCTTTGCATATCTGAGGGTCTTCCAGATGGGTCCAGGAGGGCCAGCGCCCGTGGACAGTTAGATAGATAGACAGCTTTGAACACTCAGTGGAGAGAAGAATGAATTCTTCTCCTCAGCTATCCCGGGGTGGAGTGAGTTGGTCTGGATACTGGTGAGCTCCCTATCATTAGAGGGATGCAGACAGAATTGGAATGGCTATCTCTCAGGGAGGCTGGAATAGAGGTCCTCTTTGTCTGGGATAGTAGGGAGACGTGTTTGCAGGACCCTTCAGGTCCAAAATGTTATGCTTCTGAGTTAAGATTCTTTCCCCAAATAGAGTAGCATCCAGCATTTTGTGTTCTCCAGTCCAGCGTCCACTCTCTTTTCTTGCAATAATCAGTGCCCCAAGCATATTCTGCAGGGACCATCTCTCCTAATCTATGGGGTCTGGGACAACCCCAGTCACAGGCACAAAGCAGGTCATCCACGTCCACTAAGTGTAAGGTCAGGACATACCTCTGATGACACTGATTATTTCAGGAGTGAGTGAGCAACCTAAGTTAGTGAATTCCAGGGCTGATGTAGGAGCTACAAGGGAGAAAATCTTGTTCTCTCTTGCACGCCTAGAAACAGACAGGCTAAAACCAATGCCAGTATGCAAGGCCTGAAGATGGAACCACCAACAGAACTGGGCTGAGAAGCAGTGAAAAACCAGGGGCTGATCACACTGCCTAAGCACCTGGATCCAGCTATACCTGAAGCCAATGGCTTTTCAGTTTATTAAACTAGTATAATCCATTTTTGATCAATATACTTTGGGATGTGATTTTTTTCCCTTCACTTTCAACAGACAGAGTGTCCTTGCTAATGTGACAGGTTTTAATGGAGTCTTGGGTAATAATTTATAGGTCGTGAGGGAGTAATGAGAATAAAAAATCAACACAGACCCCAGGAAAGGCTGCAGAAAGAGGAGAGGGGACTTGTTATCCTTCTGCATGGGACCCCCAAGCCTGGGTCAGCCATGGGAGAGCCAAACACAGGAGCAACTAGAGTACACATTACCGCTATTCTCTCTCTCTCAAATTCCAGCCCAATAAAATCACCCCGAATATTCAAAACCATCCTACACACAGCTGCTCTTTGAAGCATTAGGTATAGCGGTGAAAAATCTGAAACAGCCTAAATGTCCAACCATCAGGAGTCGGTCCAGTGAGCTTGCTGCCTGGAATGACACTTATGAAAAGCATGTAACAACATGGAAAATACTTACCGTAGTGAGTGAGACCAGGGCGTGAAATTGTAGAGTCAATATGAATTCCACTAGGTGAAAGGGGAGGAAAAAGAATTACGTACGGGAAAAACAAAGGGAGTAAAGTAGCCAGCAGTGAATGCTCGAGCAGTGGGATCGTTTTTCTTTCAATTTTGCTTTATTTTCGAAAGTCTCTTTGTGTTTCTATAATGGAAGAAAGTTCTTGTGATGTTGGCTCATGATGTATGTAAAGAGAGACATGCATGCCCATAACCGATTTCTGAAATAAGAGACCTCGCTACCCCTCTGGCCAGCTGGACACTGTTAGGGCAGTCAGATACGGCCCCAGATACTCCTTTGTTCGCTTAGTAGCTAGATGACCCGTGGCTGATCTGTGTGTCCCTCTCCACTACAGCATCCTCCTCTATCAAAGACAAGGTGTCAGAATAGCGCCAGAAACAGCACTGAACAGGAGTCAGAAAGCCCAGGTTCTCTGCCCCATGTGCTCAGCCAGAAACTTGCTCAATGAGCTCCTCCCAGAATCCCAGTGCCATCCATGGGGACGAGCCCGCCACTCTGCCGTGCCATGGGCTGTGAGTCAGCATACATGGATGGGAGGCTGTCTGGATAGAAAGCCCTTGCCCACTCAGGGCTGCCTGGACCCCATCTGTTGTCATCTCTGCTCACTCGGGTTAAGCCATCTGTAAATAGTAAGGCAGCGTTCTCTCTGATGGCTCTTGGGGCTGTGCCCTTTCCCATTTTCCTGTGGCAAAGCCTGTTTACCCACTCTCCAGAACCACAGTTGGGCAGACCGGAGCCTGGAACCACTGGGGGCACAGACCCCAGAAAGACAGCATCCTGGGAGTTCACAACCATAGATTCCAAGTGTGACTCTCGGGGAGCCCCAGCAGAGTGCCTGATGATACGTACCTTAAAGGGCTGCCTTCTCCAAGGGGATAGACCTGTTTTCCTTTCATTAAAGACCTCAGGCCTGGAAGGGGGGGATGGTGGTCCCATTGGCTGATCAGAAAGCAAAGCTCCAGAAATCCACCTCCCAGAGGCTCAGGAGAAGAATGTGCAAGAACATAGGAGTTGAGAACTGGAAGGGTTATAGGGGGGATCTGCCCTCCTGCTCCTGGAGCAGATGGAGAAACCAAAGCCAGAAAGAGCCATGACCAGGTCCCACGGCTGGTTTGCAGCCACGTTCTGGCCAACACCAACTTTCCCGACCCCTGCTTTTGCACTAACCCAATCAGCACCTCTTCCCTGGGACGGGTAGGGAGGAAGACGCTGCTCACGGCAGGAGGAGGCCAAATGACCAGGACCCTGCGCCTTGTGCTGGGAGTGTTTTCATTTGTCCTTAAATGTGGAGCACTTAGCCCTATTCTCTCCAATGCTCACCCAAGACTGGCATTCTCGGGGGCACAAAAGAGGGTCTCTGTTACTGTCTGTGATTAGACTCTCATCCTCTCTATTCTGAATGTTTATGGCACCCTCCACTCTGGTCTCTTGAGGAAAGGCTTCTGCCTACACCAGTGGGGCCCCATTGCTCTCTGCTAAAACCCAGCCCTCTGCCTGACCTTATCAGGCCCTCATGACCCAGCTCCCGTCTCTCCCCGACACCATTCCGGCTGCATTGAGCCTGCTGGGTCCAGGATGACCACATACACGATCGCCCCCAAGAGTGGAAGCCAACTCTCAGAGCACCTTGCATCAGCTGGGCTGTCCCAGACACATCTGGGCCTCTGGGCACTCTAGGGTCTCCTGGGATGTGATTTGAACAAGTTTCAATAATCTATGCTCTATCTCTCCCCTTTCTACTTGGCAAAACCCTACTCATCCTTCAAAGCAAGTTGAAACCACACATCCTCTGTGAAGTGAAGCCTTCCTGGCCTTCAAAGGCAGGTTTAATTACTCTCTTCTCTGCAACCAAACGTTCTGGTTAATACGTCTGTTAATAGCACTGGACATGTCTTCAATTTGGGCTTCTCAACCTCGGCACCTGTTGACATTAGGGTCCAGATAATTAGTTGTTGTAGGAGGCTGTCCTGCGCATTATAAAGTCTTCTGCAGCATCCTTGGCCTCTTCCTACGAGATGCCTGCAACAACCCACCCACCCCCACCTTGTCATGACAAATGTTTCCAGACATTACCAAAACTACCCCCAGCTGGGAGCCACTGTCTTACGATTGTGTTTGTGTGCCTTTTGTTCCAAGAGAGCGTTCGGTTCTCCACTGGTCAGTACCCAGCACATAGTAGGTGCTCAGTAGAAACTGCCTCCTGAATGAACCAGTGAAACCCAGAAGGAACCCAGAAAGGTAGTCTGGCTCTCTCGCTCCATTGAGTGCATGCGTTCCCAATCACGACCACTAGAGGGCAGAAAAGGCCTGCAAAAATTGACCAGCGGGTGTTTGGAAAGGCAGGGGAACCGGGGTCCCTCCCTGGCTCTGGGCGCTGAAGTGCCAGGACCCCAGTCTCCCTTGCTGTCTCCTTGTCTTCTCCCTGCCCTAGAAACATTACTGCTCCCAGGGCTCCATCCTCAGACCTCCACTCTTTTCCATCTGTTCTACCTGGGTGATCTCATCCAGTGCTCTGATTTTAAATACCACCTATATGCTGGTAACTCCCAAATTTGTATCGCCTCAAGTTCAAGTGTGTATCCCAACTGCCTACCTGAACCTCCACTGAGGCATCTGGGCCTTAATAGAGCCAGACCTGAGCTCCTGACCTCCCCCACCTCTGCACAAACCCCACTCCTCCCCCATCAGAGTAAATGGCTACCCCGACCCTCTGGCTGTCCCAACCTAAACCCTTGGGCTCACTCCTCTTGCCATCCTACATCCAATCTGTCAGCAAACACTGTTGGTTCGACTTCAAAATACCACATGTCATCTCCGAGCACTCCGTACCGTCGCGGACGCTAACGGCACCCATGGCACAAGCCACGGTCATCCGTCAGCTGGACGTGCTATGCACCTGCCCCCCTCCCGTGCCCTCCCTCGCCCTATGCTCTGCTCCTCATGGCAGCCAGGGCAGCCCGTTCCCGAGAGCAGCAAGGTCTTGCCCCCTCTCAAGAAGGGAATAGGAATTCAACGAAATGGAATATGAATTCCATCTCACCGGTGCCTCCAGCTCTCAGACACAAGTTAAAGTCCTCATAATGGCTGGTGGGACCCCCACTACTGGCTCCTTGCACCCCTCTCTCTCTGACCCTATCTCCAACTCGCTTCCCTTGGCCACACGCTCTCCTCCATCTCCTGCTCCCTGGCTTTGTTCCTGGTGTTCTGCGGCCCGGCACCCTCACCCCCAACACCCACATGGCTCACCAGCTCGGGTCACTGTTCACAGGGCCATGCCGTCCCTGACCACCCCCCTAGCTTCCCGTCTCTGCTGCTCCTTCCCCACAGCAGCTGACACACACTGAGATGCTTCATATTTTTCTTCGTTTCTTGTTTAGCACCTTTGCTTTGTTCCCCCATTATGGTCTCACTGCAGTCACAGTTTGTGTCTGCTGTTGTGTGTGCCCAGGGCAGGGCACGTGCTCAGTACTAGGGATGGGGAGCGAAGGACAGAGCGAGCGAGGCAAAGTCGTCTGCGGAGGAGCCCCAGGTTGACCAAGGAGAAATCTGTTTTCGGTCCCGGAGAGGACGGACATCCACGGAAGAGGTGCCTTTGTCCAAAACAGAACACCGAATGTCCCCAACGTTTGGGAAAAGGGAAAGATGGGAGACTCAAATTTTTGGACACCAAAGATGGGTTAAAAGGATGAATTCTGGGGCGCCTGGGTGGCTCAGTCAGTTAAGCGGCTGTCTTCAACTCCGGTCATGATCCCAGGGTCCTGGGATTGAGCCCTGTGTCGGGGTCCCTGCTCAGTGGGAAGTCTGCTTCTCCCTCTCCCTCTGCAGCTCCCCCTGCTTGTGCTCTCTCTCTCTCTCCCTCTCTGTCAAATGAATAAATAAAATCTTTAAAAAAAATAGGATGAATTCCAGAGTCCCACAGGTTGACCTCAGTTTCCCCACTTCCTACCTGTGGGACCATAAGCAAGTACATTAATATCTCCATGCCAGTTTCTCACCTGGAAACAGAGGACAGTAGTAACGGCAGCCAGGAAGGGCTGCTGTGAGGATGAAGGGAGTTAACGTATGTCAAGTGCATAGGACAGTGATTAACGTGCAGGAAGTGCTATGTAACATTTGGCTACCGCTGGTGTTGGGTGCTTCACACATTTCGTGGGATGCTTACAACAACACTGTTATGAGCCCAATTTGCAGAAAGGAATGTTGAGACTCAGAGGTAATCTGTTGCTTACCCAAGGCCTCACAGCTAGCGAGGGGCGATTCTAGCACTGCTCATTCTTAATTCTGTTTCCATCAGGAGGGGGCGGGTAGCCAAGCAGTGAGCCCCACATCAGACCCCGAGTCCCTCCTTCCCCTTGCCCCAGGTTTGATGTCTGCTGCTGCCATCACAATCAGGGCAGCCCAGGACTTAACAGCCTCTGCTTTATGGCTCTGGCCCAAGGGGAATACAAACCTTTTCCCGGTTCTATTAGCAGCTCTGAAGCAGACGGGCATCTTAAAGAGAACTTTGTTCAACATTAAAGCAGTCACGGTCCTAACTTGAGGGGTTCTGTTCCTAAGCTGAATCCTGACCCGCCCCCTCTCCGTCCAGGTCCTGGGGGAAGAGCCCCCAGCGCCACAGGCGACAGCACAGAGGAGGCCCTACCTGGAGGGGCCCAGAATGGACATGTTGCCAGGCTCCCTGGGTGATTTTCGTCTGGGGGAAGGCTGAGAACCCCTGACATAGCACTGAAGGCCTGGACTCCATTTACACCACCAGACCAGATGCCAGCTCCACCCTTGCTGTGTGACCCTGGACGGCTTCTGAACCTCTCTGGCCCTCCTGGTTCCTTCTCTGTGAAATGGGCCTCACAGAACCACCTAGCCGGTAGGGCAGAAGGAGTACGAGTTGCAGTAGTGCCGAGAAGGGCTAAAGCCAACCAGCTCTTGCCGCTACTGTGTGTTGTCTCTGGTATCACCCAAAAGGGAAGCGCTCTGGAGTCTCAGATGCCCTTGGGCCCAAAGGTCAATGCGTCTTGCCGGTCCTCGGTGCAGGAAGCCTCCGGGGTTCGGCCGCAGGGACCCAGCCTGAGAGGCCCAGTACAGTCAGGGCATGACCTCGCTGTTGCGGGAGACGTGACACATGTGGTCACTCGGGTACTATCCCCCTGGGCCACAGGGACCCTACACAACCGGAACTGCACACACAGGAAGGAAGAGGCCTTTTCAGACGCTTCCGGCCGGGCCTGCGTTGCCGTGAGAAATTACACAGAGGTGCCTGAGGTCAGCCACAGGCCCTGGAGCCTGGAGGGAAGGTCGGGGGCCAGGCAGGACCCTGGATACCTCCTCTTGGCCACAGGGAGACCTCTGTCTATGGTTAGATGTTGACCCACTAGCGTGTGTGGCTTGGAACGCACCCTCCTTTGCCTGCAGACAAGCTGCCCTTCAAGAAATCGGGGATTCCAGGGCTCAGAAGAGCCCGGCCCCACTCCAGGGTATTTCCTGTAGCTCACCAGCCTCCCTGAGGCCTGCTCTCTGACCCTGGCCTTCCTGACCCAACCCTCCCCAGCCCGCCTCTCCCACAGGCAGGTAAGTTGGAGCAAATTCTGGGGCAGGCCAGGAAAAGCCTCGCGTGGGGCTCAGAGCAGAGGCGGAAGGATGAAAGGACAGAGAGGGTGAGAGACAAGGAAAGCAGCACCTAGCCCAGGCTCCTGGGCCATGCACCCTCATTCCTACAGACTGCCGACCTCTCCCCTCCTGTCCTCTCCCCTCCCTAACTTCTCCCTGCACCCCTCTTTCTTGCAGCCTCCAGACCTCTCGCTGGAATCTGGGCCTTCACCCGAGCCCTGCTCTTGGCAGGATGTCTTCAACACAGACCCCCTTGTACTGACTTGCCCAATTCTTGCCTGTTTCTCAGGCTTCTGCCTGAAGTCCCACCTTGCAAAGCCTGTCCTGACCGCCCCTCCCCCAGCCTGGTTTGTGTCCTCCTGGACCCCTGCTTAAGAGCCTGCTCCTCCCCACCCCACCATCATAGCACCTTCCGTCAGGGTCATAACTGCCCTTTGCAGGACGGTCCCCTTACACCAGACTGGGCTCGGCAGGGAGCAGGGATTCTACCCGGTGACCCACTTTCTCCAGTGCCTCCCTCAGAGCCTGGTCTGAAGGAAGGACACCCCCAGAATTCCCCACTGGAAAACACACTGCCTGGCCTCTAGGTGACCAATCAAGCCTCCTTCCCACACCCCAGGCCACATTCCCTAGGTGGCCCCTGTCTACACTGGTGGCTCATCTCCCACCAAGCCCCACACCCAAAGCTGCAGACCCCCAAATCCCACACATGCAAGCCAATCGGTTGTCCCAGGCCTGGAGGAGGGGTTGCCTGAGACCCGGGGGTAGAGAGAGGTTCCTATCGGGCCACCCAGTGCAGTGGCTGGAAACCTCTGCGTGCAGAAGAGGTGGTCAGGAGCACAGAGTGACCAGCCAAGAGAGCCCACCAGCAGCACTGTGGCCGGCAGGGCCTGGAGACATCAAACCTGCCAGCTAAAACGCCCCATGAATATTTAACAGCCGTCAATATTTAATTAGTGTAGACAGATTAACACTGAAATCACACACACTTGGGCCTGCTCCCCTCACTCCTGGAGGAAGAGTGCTAGAAGGCGGGGGCAGGCCTTGAGGGGGAGGCATGCTCAGCGCCAGATGGCCAGGGAGGCTGCCCCCCCACCATCCCCAGCCTCCTCCCCAACCCCATGCAGGGAACACCACACCAAGACCGTCCTAGGGGAAGTGACACTTGAGACTCAAAACCCTGAGGGGAAGGGTCTGCAGCTCAGAAGGGATCTGGGTACCAAGAGGTGAGGGCCGTGCTGGGGGGCTCCGGGCCAGGCCTCCCAGAGCCCAGGCTGACTTTCGGGAGCAGGTGTTGGCATGTAATTACCTCTGTGCCTGTGGCATCCCTGGATTACGCTATTTGTTTATTCCATCTGCAACAGTACCCCGAGTCTTTTATTCCCTTTGAGTTTCTTTGAGTTTTATCACATCTTGTGCCAATTTTTAATTTAATGGAGTATCCCTGGACTTCATCATCTGATAATAAATTGCCATTGTTGATGCCTCGTTTTATAAAAACATTTGGTCAGGGACTTGTAAAATGTCAGAGCTGGACCCAGGCTCTGCCTGCCTCTCCATGCTGGGACTCACATTCCAGCACAAAGAGGGGCTCGGGCCCCATGCGTGTGCCAACTCGCTTCACAGCCTCGCTCCTTTGGTCATGCTGCTCTTTGTGCCTTGAGTGCCTTCCTTCCTCTCCTTTCTCCTCCAGGACTCGACAGAGAGGTCTTTTTCCTCCTGGAAGCTTTCCTTGACATCATATTTTATAACCGTCTGTTTACCTCCCTGCCTGTCTCCCCCAGGCTAGCTCCTTGAAGACAGTAACCAAAGCTTCTAGACACATTATGCCTGACTTGGAAATGATCACACAGTGGGTATGTCGTGATTTGTTTTTAAGATTTGTTCTAAAAAGAGATTTTAGATGGGAGCTCTAGATCTCTCAAAGCAGCCTGTGTAGTCGACTGTGTATCCGTTAGCTATCACTGCATAACAAACAAGCACAAAAAATCTCAGGGGCATGCCATAATAAGCATTCATTTTCCGGGATATTCAGGTCAGCTGAAATTTGGTTGGTCTAGGTTCATTTGGCCAACTTGCTTCCTGGGACAGCCTGGCTTCTCCCTGAAAGACTGGGAGTTGGCTGGGGTAGACATTTCAAGGACATCTCAAGTCCTTGCTCTGCCACATTGCTGATGTCTCATTGACTGTCATATGGTGAAGCCCAATGTCAAGAAACAGGGCAGGAAACTCTACATGAGATGAAGCCATGGCAAAGGCTGGATGAGTAAAGAATCAGGGCCAGTATTTTAATCTGTCACAGGTGGGTTCCCATCGCACCATGCACAGGACCAGGAATGACGGGATCCTGGTGGGAAAGAAGAGAGACAAGTTCTATAGGCTTGTACCACCATCATCCCCACAACCTCTCCTGAGGCATCAGGACAACACAACAGCAACAGAAATAAGATGTGAGGTTAAAGAAACCACTGATAGGAACGCAGGTTAGGGCACTGAAGCAGAGAAGACAGAGCCAAAGCTGAGAATCGAAGTCAAGGCCAGTCTTTGGATGTCACAGGACAGAAGTCAGAAACAAGGGCAAATAGTAAGCTTAGACCAAGAAATGCAGAAAACAGAGCCTCAGACCTCAAGCCAACAGTCCTGGTTATGGCTCCCACTCCAGCTGACACCTGGGGAAAGCCCCCCTTCCCCCACCAGGCCTCAGTTTCCCATAGCTGTGGTAAGGATTTTGGACTCTAGGAACCCATACATCCCTGATGATTCTGACACCTCACACCCCGGGGGCCCACATTCTTCAACCTCTGCCCCATTTCTTTCTCTTCAACATGTGAACAGAAACCTCTCTAAACATCGCAATTAGAATCAGACAGCCCCCTCTCTGTCATTGTCATCAGAATCCCAAGGCTGTGGGACAAAGGACCATCACTGGCAGCAGGTCACTGGCTGTGGAATCAAATATTGCGAGCTAGAATCAGCAGCTGGTAGAAGACAGAGGCATCTGCTTTGGAATCAGAAAAACCTGGATTCAAGGGGTGCCTGGGGGCCTCAGTCAGTTAAGCATCTGACTCTTGATTTCACCTCAGGTCATGATCTCAGGGTCATGAGATCGAGCCCTGCATTGCTCTCCACGTTCAGTGGGGAGTCTGCTTGAAGATTCTCTCCCTCTGCTCCTCCCCCACTCATGCTCTCTCTCTCTNGGCCTATATCCGGACGCGGCGATGCGGACTGGGTCGGCATTATCCAATTTTTCTTAGTATCTTCTCTCCTACCTTTCATCAACCGTATTGACAAGGCTTCTGTCGCTTTCTAATTGCCCATCCCTTGGATTTTTTTCCTTTTCCTTGTTAAAGACCAATTTTACAAAGCACTTCAGCAGCTCAGCCATTTAAATCATCATCATTAATTTTATTTCCCTTCTCATTTATTAATGGGCCAGGCGGCTCTCAAGGATCCCTTTTCCCCTGATATATTTGTAAAACGCCCTTCTTATTCCCTTTGGCACCCCCCGAGACTCTCCACAGCTTTTATTTCTTCCCTTGGGCCCTTCTGCTTCTCCAAAGGCTTTGCTGACTCCAGATCTTCCTTGCTGGGCCCCCTCCCCATCTGCTTTTGCTTCCCCCACCCTCCCCCCTCCGACTCCACAGGCAGGCCTTGCTCGGGAAGCTGCCATGGACTTGAGGCCCACAGGGCCCCAGGCGCAGCAAGGGTTGGTGGGGCTCCTACCCGGCCCTCCTGTGCTCCCAAGTGTGAGCAGAGAGGCCCTCCTATCCGTGCTGGTGGTCAGATGGGAGGGACCACGGTCCTGCCCTTGTCCCCAGCCCCCAACCTGCCCAGGATTCCCAAGCAAGGGAGCTGCTGTGCGCAAGAGCACCCATTCATTTATTTTTCAAAACAACAATACCAAGGTACAGGCACACCTTGTTAATCACCCTTCACTTTATTGCACTTTGCAGATAATTATGTTTTTTTTTTTTACAAATTGAAGGTTTGCAGCAACCCTGCGTCAAGCGCGTCTATGCGGAGCCATTTTTCCGACAGCGTTTGCTCACGTCGTGTCTCTGTGTCACATTTTGGTAATTCTCGCAGTATTTCAAACTTTTTATTATGATTATATTTGTTATGGTGATCTGTGATCGCTGATGACACTGAAAGCTCAGATGATGGCTAGCATTTTTTTTAGCAATGAAGTATTTTTTAATTAAGGTGTATACATTGTATTTTTAGACATAATGCAATTGCACGCTTAATAGACTACAGTAGAGTATAAATATAGCTTTTATATGCACGGGGAAACAAAGAATTCATTTGACTTGCCTTATTGTAATACTCACTTTACGGTGGTGGTCTGGAACGGAACCTCATACCTCTATGAGGTTTGCCTGTATAATTCACAGACCGTACAATTCTCCCATTTTAAGTGTTTGACCGTTACATTCAATGATTTTTTTCACAAATCTACCAAGTTGTGCAAGCATCACCAACAACCAAGTTTTAAACATTTTTATCACCCCACTGAGATCCTTCATACCCGTTTAACCCACCCCACCCCAGCCACAGGCAACCACAAATCTGTGTTCTTTCTCTCTAGATTTGCCTTCTGTGGACATTTCACACGAGCAGGATAACACAACATACAGTCCCCTGTGTCTATTTTCATTTTGCACGTGTTTGGGGTTCATCCATGTCGTATCTGTAGTTCACACCTTCTGACTGCTGACTAGTATTCCCTTGTACGGCTATCTCATATTTTGCTCAGCCAGGCACCTGCTGATGGACATTTGGGGAGTTTCCATTTGTGGGGATTACCAAGACCAAGACCACTGTTGGGAACATTTGCATACAAGTCTTTGCATAGACACAGTTCTTTGTTTCTCTTGTGTAGACACCTGGAAGTAGAATGGCTGGGTCACAGGGTAAGTTGACGTTTTGCTTTTAAAGAAACTGCCACGCTGTGATACAAATAGGCCGCCCCATTGTACGATTCTCCCAGCCACGTAAGAGGGCCCTGCTTCTTCCCACGCTTGCCACCTGTGACTGTGGGTCTTTTTTGTAATAACCATTCTAGCGGGATGAAGTGGGATCTTGTTGTGGCTTTGATTTGCATTTCCTCCGGGACTAATAAGGTGGAGCACCTTTCCACGTGCTTCATTGACTAGTTGTTTTCCAACGGGTATTTATGGGGCATTTACTGTACCCAGGGTATTTACTGTACCCAGAACTCTAACAAGGAGCAGTGAACAAAATAGCTGAAACTCCCCCTGGCACCTCTCTTTCTTGCTGGGGAGACAGACAATATACAAGACAGTAAAGTATCTAAACGGTGAGATGGAGAGAACTTCCAGAGAGAAAAAAGAATAAAGCAGGAAAGGGAGATATAAAATGTTACAGGGTTGAGATCTCAGAGAAGGCAGTCAGAAAATCCCCACTGAGTAAAGAGTTGACTGGAATGAAGGAGCTCACTACATGGGTATTGAGAAGAGCTTTTCAGAAAAAGGCAACAGTATGTGCAAAGGCCCTGAGGTGAGAGCAGGACAGGCCCACTCAAGGACTAGCCAAGAGGCCAGTGTGTGAGAAAATGAGGAAGAAAGTAATAGAAGGTACAGTCAGAGAGGTAAGGGGGAGCCAGATCTTGTTGGGTTGTGTAAGTCATAGGAAGGTGTATGTGTGAGAGATAGAGACAGAGACAGAGAGAGACAGATGAGACAGGGTGTCATTAAGGAGCATTAAAGGGTTTGGTGCAGATTAGTGACATGGTCCGACCTCCAAGTTCACAGAACCACTCTGGTCAGGAATGGACCATGGTGTGGGGAGCAGGGGCAAGGGTAGAAGCAAAAAGAGCAGGCAGATGAGTCAGGAGGCTCCCCAGGGACCCATGACACAAGAGACGATGGCGGGGCAGTAGGGACAAAGGCAGGAAGTCAGGAATGACACCAAGGTCTTCAGCCTGGGAAGCTGGAGGAAGGGACTTGCCATTCACTGAGCTGGCGCCGAAAGCAGGCCTGGAAAGAGAAGACCAGCAGCTCGTTTAGGCCGCGTGAAAAATGGCGTGCTCAGTAGACAGCCTTAGGAGATGCCACGTAGACTGTCAGACTTACAGATCCAGGGCCCAGAAAGAGATTTGAGGATTGTCAGCAGAGAGCTAGCGTTTAAAGCCAGGAGACATGAGCAGAATGGAAACCAAAGGACTATTCTCTTACTATCTGAGCGCCACTACTCCATAACCCCCGGTGTAGGTGTTTCTGGTATAACTGAGTTGGGGAACATGGTGGAGGCCTGGAAGTCTGACACGGCTTCTTACTTCCTTCCCCTGAATCTGAAAGTAGGCCTAACTCATCCACTCAGTCTGTAGTCCAGAGGACAAAGCCACGCCTGCATCTTTGAGGCCTGCCTTGTCCGCTTACGGGCTCCACATGAAACACCAAAAAAGGGACCCGCGTGCTGTGCACCCATGAGGAAGCAGGAAGTACCAGGAAAGGTGTGGGGTGTTGCCCTCTTTCTAAAGTTCCTACGAGAGTCCAGAACTTGATCTATCACATCACAACTCCTCTTCCCTGCGGGGGCATTAGTAGCGCTAGGGGCGAAAAAGTGGAGCATGAAGAAATGGAGCTCCCCAGCAAAAATTCTCTCAAAGGGAAGAAGGAAGTAGGTCTTTTACTCTGCATAACAATAGTGGTTGTGATAATGCAAGAATCACCAATCCTGCCCCATCCCCTGCTTTGTTGACCACAGGGGGTGTTAATAACACTTAGGGACGCCCGCTGCAGAGACATGAGCAGTCTAACTCCTGCTCACAGGGACATGAGCAGTCTCTGCACCTGGGCTTCTCACCGTGCACCATCCATCAAGTAATGCACTGAGCTGCCACCTTGACTGTTGACCATCATGGTCGGGGACTCCCTGGATTCTCATTCTCCACTACATACTCTAATAGATTCTCTTAGCATCGAACCTTATTGATCTCGCTAATGTGTTCTCCCCACCTTGCCCTTTGAATCTGGTTTTGGCATGGCCCTTCTTAGGGTTAGGAACTTGGCAGTCTCTCACCTATGATTTGAGCTTTTGTTTTATCCAAAGGTCTCAGGATACCTTGAGGCTCACCGTCTGTCCTTCCCACCCTTCCAACTCCCCTCCTTCACTACCACCACTGCATCTGGCCTATGGGGTCTTTTTATAGGAACGAACACTTTTCAAACCAAGTCACAGTAACAGATACAGAAAAGCAAAGAGACACAATCTTGTAAAGGAAGTATCTTCTTCTCCAAATGATGGTGCATGTGGAATATAATACCTGTTACCCTGTAGACCAAAAAAAAAAAAATTATTAAATTTAAGCACAGGGTTGAGGTATTTGACTTTCAAAGAATGTCTGTGCTAAGCAGAAAAAAAATTGTCCCAAGATTGAGAAGAGAGTTGATACAAATGATAACTGACAAAGTACAACCCCATGGTCCTCAGACTTAAGGATTTTGTAGTTCAGCAAAATTTTTAAAGATAAAATTGGAGGATTCATCATAAAATCACCAGCTTTGTATTCCACCAAGTATAGACACGCAAGAAATCAAGTCTGTGGTCACCATTGTTTCCTGGATGAAAAGATGTTTTCACACCAAGGAAAGAAAGATAGAATCCCAGAAAAAAGGACAATCCTATTGCAAATGAGTACATTTAGCTTTTTGAAACACTCACTCATATTTTCTCACTTCTCCACGAGCTGATGGAAACTCTGGCATGGCACACCGGAGTGCCTAAATTAAACACATATCCACTCCCACAGAATGTGCACAGCCCCGTGGGTGCTCAGCCCTCTCCCAGATGTTGCTTTCCTAACCTGCATGCAGAGCCAGAGGCCCTGAGATGAGGGCATGGGGCAGGGGGTCCTGTCTTGCTCTGGGGTCATCCTTCCTTTGAGAACTGCTTTGTCCATCTGAACAGATGCTTTTGAATGGGTCGTCACCATTCTTGGTCTTCCCAAGCTGCCAGCAAGCCCCTAACTTCCCCATCACCAATTTTCCCCACCAGGTTCTGATAAAAGTCCAACAGCACATTCTATGCAATGGGTTGCCGGGTTTCCGAGAACAGCCGCACCTGGTAGACACCAGCGAGTTCAGGGTTGAGGTGAAGGTAGCTCCCTGTGGGTTCCACAGCCTCTCTCGGTCATGCATGCGAAGGGCCATACCCCTCACCCTCCCCCTGCAATATTTTATTTTTCACTGTCATCTAGGTTACTATTAATATATGTAGAATGGAACATAGTGGGAGTAAATGGTATGAGGGAGGAAGTTACTTGAAAGTCCACAGAAGTCTTGCTATCATAGAATTCTGTGACTTCTGAGTCACAAGGGATGGAAAAGTCTGTAGCTACTGCCGGTGTGAAAATCCCATGAGCTGAGAGAGGGGAGCCAGCGAGATCGGGAGGAGGGCGGTGTGGGCTCCAACCCCAGCTCCGCTAGCCACGAGGTGGTGGACAAGTCACTTTACTAACCCTCGGTGTTTCCACCTACAACAAAACACACTACTACCAGCCCCAAAGGGCCATGGTGACCCCAGATGAGGGAAGGGGCACAGAGCCTTTAGTTCCTTGACTGTACTCCCGGACACGTAGGCAGAGCAAACTTGGAGAAGTGACAGGTGTTAAAACATCAGGGGTAGACTCTCGGTGGACATGGGAAAGACTCAGTAATACCCCCAACCCCTCGCCCCTGGGGCCGGCCGGCTTAGGTGGGCCAGCTCTGTGGGCCTGAGGTGGTTTCACGCACGTGCCTGCCTTGGACCCTGAGACCCTGCCGCGATGCGGTGAGGTCCCTGTGCCAGCCACCTGGGCCCGCCGAGGGCTGGAGCCCGCTCGGCCCCTGCTCACGTGGCGCCGCACCGCGGGCCGGTGCAGCGGAGCCCCTGAGAGGCGGAGAGTCTCATCTACTATGATCGCGCACGCCGCGTTGCAGGAGCTGAGACGTCTGCAACTTGCCGGAGTCACCAGCTGGTACCCGAGAGACTCCATATCCCAAGCCGGTTTGGGCTTGTTCCATGCGCGCCCTCATCGCGCCTGCCGAGGAAAGGGGCAGTGCCCGAGAGAAACGGGCAGGACAGCTCTCTCAGCAAGGCTGCTGCTCCAGGAGGGGCCTCCTGAGACCCTCCGCCAGTGCTTCCAGGAGTGAATCGCAGAGGCAAGGCGCAGGGGCCCGTTATTTGGGGAGGGCGCTATTTAGATACAGAACCAAATGTAAGAGGG